>NC_081192.1:19608361-19926861 GCF_902713425.1 Acipenser ruthenus
TGGCAAAAGAACCAACTAAACTGTGTGGAAACCAATCAAATAGCAAAAACAACTGCTAATCAATTTAGCCACTCACCTGGTACTAATCACACACTAACTCAGCCAATTCGAAACACCACCTTACAATGTCACTAAATGTAGTTAGTTAAAATTACTTGAAGCAGGAACTTATCTATCTGCCACTGTCCCTGGTTACCTGTAGACTGAACTAATTAATAAATGCCCACCCTTAAATAACTCCCTTCACTTAGCAAGGGAACTAGCTGCTAACTGCTCTGGAGACAATAGTTTCACACACTTTAATGGGATCACACAACTACAGGAGCTGTGTGGAGACCAATTCAAATGCAAACTGCTCTATTCAAGTTAAACCACCCTCCCTGATACAATTTACAAATTGCACTTTTTCCTCACAGTTAATTCAGTGTTATAGCATACAGCTTTCCTTAGCTCAGCTATAACATGGCACACACTCGTAGGTTCTGCACTGCACTGGCAGAATTCCTTCGATCCCTTTCACAAGTTCCACCAGTCAATTTAAACTGGGGCTCACTACCCAAGATGCATTGACCAATTTCGCTAGTGATTGTGGGTTATATAGTTTATTTTAACCTATACCACATACCTTCAGTTTTTAAAAGCACAGCGACTTTAATATTTGACACATTGATGCAGTTACAGACAATTAGAATTTTGTATAACCTTCTTCTATACTTTATTTTTCTTATTGTACTGTCTGCATACCTCATTTCTGCTACTATCCTCCCATTCAGCTCTAACCTACCGGTTCGAGCGACCTTATTACCCCAACAATGTATTCTAGAGAGGCCATCTGCATTGGCATTCTGCTTACCACTTCAGTGTTCAATTGTGTACTTATAGAGCTGTAAAGTTAAGAACCATCTTGTTACTCTTGCATTACGTTATTTATTTTCCTTCTTCCACTTCAGTGGCGAGTAATCAGTAATTAAGATGAATTCCTGTCCTAACAGATAGTATTTTAAGGACTCAATTGCCCACTTGACTGCCAAGCACTCTTTTTCTACTGCTGCATAGTGTGTCTCTCTAGGCAGGAGCTTAATGCTCAAATACATAATTGGGAGCCCTATGCCATTCTTTATCTGCGACAGTACTGCTCCGAGTCCTATCTCAGATGCGTCTGTCTGCACGATAAATTTCTTCTCAAAGTCACGCACCGTTAACACAGGTTCTTTACATAATATTTTAGTGATCTCACGGAAAGTTGTTTCTGTCTCTGTGGTCCAGTCAACCTTATTTGAAGACGACTTTTTGGTTAAATCAGTTAATGGTGCTGCAATGGTCGAGAATTATAGGAGGCACAAACCTCCTATAATATCCTGCCAAACCTAAAAATGCCCTCACTTGCTTTTTTGTTTGAGGGGTTGGCCAGTTTTTTATAGCTTCTACTTTGCTGATTTGAGGGTTGATAAGACCACATCCTACTACATACCCCAAATCCTTGGCTTCTTTCAAGTCTACAAAACATTTTTCATGGTTAGCTGTTAACCCTGCGTCCTTTAAGCTACACAGTACTGGTTTCACCTTCTGTAAATGATCTTCTATATATGCGGAGGCATACTCTATATGCGGTCTTAAGATCTTATCCATAAGTTGTTGCAACGAGGCAGGTGCATCATGCAACCCAAAAGGCATTACCTTGTACTCGAATAATCTGCATGGAGTGGCGAAAGTTGTTTCTTTCACGTGCCCCAACTGATAATGGAATTTGCCAGTATCCTTTGGTAAGGTCTAATGTCGTTATGTATTCTACCTGGCCTCTCAATAAGTTCGTCAACGCTGGGCATTGGGTAGATGTCAAACTTTGACACTGCATTTAGTTGGCGAAAGTCATTACAAATGCGCCATTGGGCTTGGCTACCATGACGATTGGGCTACTCCACGGGCTATGTGGATCCTCTATTACGTCGAGTGCTTTCATGAACTCTATTTCTTTCAGGACATCAGCTTTCTTAGCTTTGGGTATACGGTATGGTCTTACTTTTACTTTAAACCAGGGGGCATTACAATGTCATGTTCTAGCATCTTTGTCCTACCTGGGTTTGTAGAAAACACCTTCCTGTTTTGTTGAACCATTGTAAGCACTTCCTGTACCTGCTTCACTGAAAGTTCAGGTCCAAGGTTTATTTGGCCTGGTTTACTTTCACTTTCAGTTCTACTTTGTGGGGTTATTGTGGGACTGTGTTTCATCTGTGCAGTCTCAACTATTAATGTTTCTCTATCTACTCATGGCTTAACGTGATATAGCTGTTCCTTGTTACGCTTATCAGGTTTTCTGACCTTTTTGTTTTAGGTGCCCCACTGCCTCCATAATCTCATATGGTCCCTGCCAATGTGTAAATAGCTTGCTTTCTGGTGTGGGGACTAACACCATTACTCTGCCTCCTGGATTAAACTGACAGATTTTTGCGGATTTGTTATATTGTAAGGCCTGCCTTCTTTGTGCCTGTTTTAGGTGACTGGTTACAATGGGAGTGACCCTTTCTATCCAGTTCTGCATTTGGATATTGTGGTCGATGAGATTCTTACCCACTGTATTTTGCGCCTCCCATGTTTCCCTGGCAACAGCTACTATTCCCCATGGTTGACGCCCGTATAATAACTCAAATGGTGAGAAACCTGTGGAAGATTGGGGTACTTCTTTAACCGCAAACATTAAGTAGGGTATTAGCAAATCCCAGGCTTTCCCATCCTTTGAAATCACCTTCCTTAACATTGATTTAAGAGTTTTATTAAAATGTTCTACTAATCCATCCATTTGGAGATGGTAGGCAGAGGTTTTAATTGGCTTTATTTTCAACAATTTACATACATCTTTCATCAATTTACTGACGAAAGGGGTCCCTTGATTCGCCAGGATCTCCTTAGGAATTCCTACCCTAGAAAATACCTGAATTAACTCCTTGGCTATTGTTTTAGATGTTATGTTCCGTAAAGGAATCACTTCAGGGTATTTAGTGGCATAATCTAAAATGACTAGGGCATACTCATGTCTTCTAGTCAATTTATTTAATGGACCTACCAGATCCATAGCTATCCCTTTGAAGGGTACCTCTATTATAGGCATAGGATGTAATGGGGCTCTGAAATGAGGTCTAGCGCTAGCTCTCTGGCATTTGGGACATGATTTACAAAAACGTTCTACTTCTTTGTTAATCCCGAGCCAATAGATCCGCCAGAAGGAGCTCAACAACCCTGTGACTGTTCTCATCTGGTTATATATATATATATATATATATATATATATATATATATATATATATATATATATATATATATATATATACGCTTGTATACATAGGCACGTAATCAATAGGGCAGAGGTGGCAGTGCCACCCCCTCTATTTTGCTCTGTGTATATGCACTATTATTCTATGTTTTGTTATGGTTTGCATTTAAATGGCTTAAAATGAAAAGGAAAATGCATTCAGATGACTCCAGAAGGCCGACATTGATAAAAATAATAATAATAATAATAAAAAAAAAACAACGATACACGCACAAACATTGGTTTGACCCATGGTTCGCTGTAGTAATATCTAGCTATTTCTAACATTATCAGCGCTGTGAATGCAACAGAACTCGCAGTTTGTGGAGATTGCAAAAAATAAATAAATAAATAAATTAATACATTTCTGTTTAGGCTAGATAGTTGTTAGCTTGTTTTTTTTTATTCTCTGTTAATTAAATTCTATTCATTGATAGAAGAAAAGAGAGAACAAGAGCATTATTGTTTTTATATTTTTTTTTAATAGGGGAAGTTAGCAAGGAATTTTCCTGCGTGGGGGTAGGGGTACAAGCAGGCCTGAACGCGTTTAAGTACAACACTAACCCTAAATAAAATGTTTTTCCTGTTATTAAGCAGTAGTATAATTGGAAGCAGTGGTATTTTAAAATAACAGAAGCCAGTTTTCACTTTAGTGAAGTAGGCTACAATATTTGTTTTCATTAAAAACTTGTTCTTTATTGAAATTAATGTTCAGCTTTCACATTGAAGCTTGTTGTGTAGGGGAGAACGGGGACAGTTATAACATGTTTTACCTTTCTCTCCATTATGCACAGATGATTTGAGCTAACTTTGATACAAACAATTTACATCCTCTATCAATCCCCATAGTTATCCAGAGCTGATAAGAGCTGATATACATATGGCAAGAAGGCTTGAAATGTAAGGTGTCCGGTGTTACAATTGACCCCATGGCCAGGGTCAGTTGTAACGGGGGGTGGGGTCAGATGTAACATTTTGTGAAGTATAATTAAATAAATAACAACCCATTTAATTTAACTCAAGAATTGAATGTTTTATTGAATAAGATCAATTTTCACATGATGCAAATGTGTTTGTTTTTATTTAACACAAAAACTAAATATCTTTATTGAAAAATAAAAAATGTTCACATAAGGCATTTTTTTGTTGTCCTACTTTTAAAACTTTAACATCCCTAAAATGATAGGCCTTATCAAGCAAGAATATGTCACTCTGAGTCACAAATGTGAACATTTTGTTTCCCAAATATAGTTCAGCTAAAGGTGTATGGGGTCAATTGTAACACATGTTACAAGTGACCCCAACCCAGGGAGCCATTACTAAACCTCATGTTCCAGCAAGAAACAACAAAACTAAGAGCAATCAATTGTGTCAATTATAAGTACAGAGATCAGGGATGAGAATGCTAAAAGACTGGATCCATAAACTAGATAACACAGGTATATATCACACAAAGAAAACTGGGGGGAAAAAAGTACTCTACTAGGTCACAAATCGATTTTTGTAGATAAAATCTCAAGGTTTTGGCACAGACAGCTCCTCTTCCACAGGCAGACAGAGACCTGAACTGAACTCTAGCTTACTTCTAATTGAAGAAATTTAAGGTGTTACAACCGTCACGTATTACAACTGTCCCCGGTCTCCCCTACTACTCATTCAATCAAACCAAGTAGTGTAGGAATTTGCTTTTATCGTTCAAGGCGTCTTTCAAATCAAGCAAACTATTTCATTTGTGTATAAAAAACAACAATAGAGTCACAGTCCTTCTTTCACAGCCAGTGTCATCTTTATGGCATGTAAATGGTAAAGTAATTAAATATCCCAGGCAGTGGACTGTCTCTGTTTAGCGCACGCAAGAACTTGCAGAATGGATAAAACTGTGTTGAGAATTGTAAGAAAACGCTTTTGAGAGCAAAACATTTAATGACATTTTTAACTTTCATAGCTGAAGAGGTGCTGGGGCTATGCTTTGTCAAGCCCAAATAATGCGTCTTCATTTTGCAAAAAGTTGCGATGGATATATACCTTGAGAGAATTGTGGTTGATTAATTTTTCTCCTTTGCTGACAGCGCTATTATTTAAGTCTTTGTGATTTGTCTAAATCTTTTAGTTTCTGAGACTTTTCCATTTTAATTTGAATGCTTATAAAACTACACATCGAAGTCAGAACAGATGCTGCACAGCCAGCAATTACTGCAGGTCAAGAAAGGTGAGAGGGTATTAATGGGGGTGAAAATCAGTTGCATGGCTGATAAATTTGATCACGCAGTGTGATAATAACCAAAAGGATATTATCAGGAGCTTGTCACACTATATTCTGGCCAGAACATTTCAATGTGGTGATAATAAGCAGCGTGGGACATTACCAGTAGAGATAATAATGGTTTACTATATATTGTTTTAGAATGTTTTAACTTGTATAAGCTTACATTCTGCTAAATGAGAAAATATTTTGAAACTAGCCCTTTTTTCCCTTCACTTTAAAAGCCAAATTCTGCTCCTAAATGATCTTTTGTTTAATGTAATCAACCCCGTGTCTGCTGTGATAATTAATACCGAACACTTGAATTAACAAGGTACAACAGCCTTTGAAGCAAGCAGCAAGTCTTTAATGCAGATTTTTTTTTCAACAGTGCTGCAAAAGGAACTCAATGCTATTGATCATTGTTGTTTTGATATCTCCAGCTTCCTTTAAAGTCTGTTTAATTTAGTGGTGCTCATTGGGGTTTAAAGAAACCAACCACGTAACATTTCCACATCTGGGTATATAAATTACCTTAGTTTATTCTAGCTTTCATTTTAAAATGAACAACACATCCTCTTTGCATCCTTATTTGAGGAACAGAGCCTTATCCATTGACCAGCAGGGTGATCAGACAGATGGCCTAGTGGAGTGATAGATTTGATTTTAATGTGTTCTCAGAGAGCAAATGAACCAAAGACAACCTACATCTCTTGTGATTTTTTTTTTTTTTGGGGGGGGGGGGGGGGGGGCTTGTCTTTCACTGAGAGCTACAATTCCAGCAACACTCCATTGATTTCCCAATCAACCATACCCATTCAGAAAGCAAGAAAAAAGTTAGGTCATATATTTTCTTTTAAAACACTAAATATTACATAGTATGCTGTACTTACGAAGGGATCAGACACAACTTTTCCAGTGCAATACATTTTATGATATATTTGGGGTTTCATGTGTTATGAATTTTTAATTTTCCATAAAATAAAACAGATTTGTCAGGAGAGTCATTTACATTAGAAGGACAACAGTACTGCAATTCTTCAGTGTTACACATCATTGGTGTTTGCATACTTCATGAACTACAAGGATGAATATGTTTCTGTGCCTAACAGCCCTGACCACTGAGACCAAGAACCTCTCTGGAGTATTTGAGTCAGAGCTAAACTTCACAAGTCATTTTGAGAACCAGTGTCTTGTTTAATGAGCCTGAAATAGTCTGATCTGAAATATGCACCTGGTTTGATATGTACAGCTTTATTTCATTTATTATTAAATGCAGTGCCTTTAAAATGTAATTGCTGAATTTGTGCACTGTCCTTCATGTATCAAAATCGGCACACCATATTGTCTGTAGTCTTTATGTAGCGGGAGGGATTATGGTGAGAGATTTTGGTTGGGTAAAATGTGGATACCTAATTTCCTACTAAATGATGGCTCAAATGACCTTTTCTCATACAAGGGGCAATGTAGATGGTTTTAGAAAAAATATATTCTACCAACGTTACCTCACCACTCACAAAAAGTGACGTGTCACTTTTAGTCTTAAAATACTGTTAAAAACCCATCTTTAATATAATATAAGGTGCACAAGTAAAATTATTTGAACTACCAATGGCTAAAATCACACATAATTTACATTTCTGTAAAGAGAGAAAAAAGGAGCTGAAGCCTTAGTTATGCCTCACTTGGTTTCTGCATTTATAATGGATTATACTTTTACTAGATTTGATCCGGTCTGATGACCTTGTGTAAGCTTGGTTGCATATACAGTTCTCACTGTTTTGTTCAGGGAGCTAAATAATTATTTTCTTATTTTCATTCCAGACAACTAAAATATGATGTAATTTTATAAAGCAATGCTTTGTATGGAATGTGTAGGGATGTGTACATTTACTGACCATTTTGTCCCACTGAGACCCTTTTCTCTTTAACATCTTGTAGTCCCAAATAATTAACCCATTATTAAACACAAGCAAAATGAAGAAGCAGTCAATCACACAAATACAATGCCTGGATTCAATTAAAACCATGGTGCTGCCATAATGATTATATAGTATACAGTATGCCATAAGCTTTGATTATTTTTTTTTTTATTTTACTTCAAAAATTGGTGTTTATAGTTGCCTGTTTCCAAAGCATTAACTCATCAATTAATTCAGTTTTTTATTCTTTTAAAATCCCATAATAATGTTACACAATGAGAAGCCTATCACTTCAATGTGCTTGAGAGACATTGGTCATCTTAATACTGCTATCCTTTCACTCTGCAGGAATCTCATTGGTGTTTTCCCTGAAGGGTATTTTATTAATCCCCTGATTAACATCACTGAATATAATGGGAATAGGTATGTGATTAATAATGATCTCCCACTGTTTAGATCATTAAAGTATACCCCATTGAAGTTGTTTGGTTCTAGTTTGTCAAATAATAGACCTTTCTTCTCCTTGGTATTGTATAAAGTATGAATGTTTAACAGTCTACTATTGTGAAATGGATTACCTGTCACAGTCTTTAGCCTCCAAGCCATGTCTCCACTATATACCATGTGACTAGTGGTGGTCTGAACATTGAAAACTAACATTGAATTTAATTCAACCTGAAAGATTAAAAATAATAATTTTGGTGGAAATCCTTGTTGCCTAGGTAACCGTTCCAAAGATAAGAACAGACATAGATGATCTGCTGTGGGCCAAAAAAATAAATAAAAGTAACAGGATTGACATAAAATATAGCTACCATGGATGGTAGAATATTTAAAGGTTTAGTACCCTACAGAGAATCACTAATGACTATAAATTAATCTTTATCATCTTGGTTGATTTAGAAACCAGACACTTGTCTTCCTTCCTAAAATGTGCTCTCAGTGGGACTCCATAGTAAAAATCCAATGAACAGAAATGTTTTGGGTCACACCTGCAACGATTTGAATGTTCTTTTTAATTATTCAATTATTAGACAATGATTCAGTATCATCAGCCAATCAGCTTCTGGCTCTATCAGGCTTCTAATAGACAGCGGATGCCCGCTGGAATGTCACTGCATCAACTGTGAAACAAATTACAATCAATCTGTGCAAATGCTGTCTTTTTCATTTTGACTTGCTGTAATCTCAGTTCATATCTACTGGACAGCAATACTAAACTAAGACACAGTTGGTCCAAATGAATTCTATTATCCACCGAAACCATCCAATCAATCAGTCCTGTAATTGGAACTGCCAAATCATTACAAGTTCAAGGTAAATCTCGGCTTTTTTTAAAGAATATAATGAGACAAATCATTTTCTAAAAGCGATAGTGCCTTCATTAACGGGCACTATCGCTTAAATGTCACATGAACAAAAATGCATTGAGTTGAATCCATGCTAATTATGTTTTATGTCAATCTGGCAGCAGTGGGGAGTAGTGGTTAGGGCTCTGGACACAAGACCGGAGGGTCGTGGGTTCAATCCCAGGTGGGGGACACTGCTGCTGTACCCTTGAGCAAGGTACTTTACCTAGATTGCTCCAGTAAAAACCCAACTGTATAAATGGGTAATTGTATGTAAAAATATTGTGATATCTTGTAACAATTGTAAGTTGCCCTGAATAAGAGTGTCTGCTAAGAAATAAATAATAATGTGGAGAGTATTTTTTTGGACCGTCATCAATTATTTATATTGTAAAGAGTACAGGCAGCAGATAGAGTAAGAAGTTATTTGTTATTATTATAAAGTCAGAACTGTTTCTTATCAGTCTTGGAAATGGGTGTGGATTAAATTGTACAAGCCCTAACTAGGCTTAACATGGGATAAAAAAATTACATCTGTCCTGTCAGTCATTCATTTGAAGGAAAATAACATTAAGGAGTAAGTAGTGTGATTCCAAAAAATATAACACGTGAGGACGTGTAATGCGATATTTTTCGGAACTCCACTACTTACTCTTTAAAGGTCTAGTTAAAAAAGACTACATGTGTAATATATATATATATATATATATATATATATATATATATATATATATATATATACACAGTGCTGTGAAAAAGTATTTGCCCCGTCTGATTTTCTGCATTTTTGAACATTTTTCACATTGTATTTGGTCAGATTTTTTTGTGGGTTGTAGTAGTATATAGAGGGAGTCTGAGAGAAAAAATGACACCAAGGTTTGGTGCTTCTTTCATTTGTTTGGTGTGCAAGGTAATCAAACATGCAATCTTCAGATGTGAAAAATGTATATATAGATCTATATATATATAGATCTATATATATAATATAGATCTATATATATATATATATATATAATATATATATATATATATATATATATATATATATATATATATATATATATATATATATATATATAGATCTATATATATATATATATAGAGATCTATATCAGTGTTTTTTTACTGGCCAGTAAATTAAGTTTTATTGTGTCAGAGATAGGGCTCAATGAATAAAGTTGTGTAACTTGGTGTCCAAGTATGCTATTTGATAGCTTTACAAAACATAATTTAACTCTATCTGAAAATAACCCTCAATTTCCTAAACTTGTTGATAGGAAAAGCTTATAGTGCAGGTACACTTTCTATACACAGCATACAAAATGCAAGAAGGGACAGAGAGAAACACAGGGGAAAGTCATTGGGGAGTTCCTTGATCAAGAGGATGTAAATGTATTCACCACTTCAATGAAATGCATATTGTGATGCATAGAGTATTTGATACATTAATAAATTGCCATGCATTAAAAAATAATGCTCTTACATGATGCATGAGTCATGCAATAAAACTACATACATTCAATACCTTCGATAGTCATGAAGCAAAGCTGTGGTTCAGGCAGGGAACTCACTTTTAATCAGTCAATCAAATCAAGCTTATTAAGCATTGATAACCAGACAATTGTCAACCGAAATAGCAGTACCTTATAGCTAACAACTTAATTACTTGTCCAATGATCATCAGGGAAAGGATTAAAATCTTACCTGATCCATTACCTCCCTGCGGTGAGTCAGAGTTTGCCTCCTCCTCCCCAGCCTCCACCTGTTTTCATCTAAGGGGGAAGACAGCTATCTGCCCCCTGCCCATGGCTTTCCTACAGTCAGCCTCTCCACTAAGCGGCAGGGGTTCCCTGAGGTGAGGCCAAAGGCCAAAGATGTATTATATGGTAATGTGTTATCCAAGAACGTATAATATGCATAAGTGCTATTGTGTCTGATTTGTAATAAATATTTTATCTAACGCATGAGTTCCCTGACTGAAATAAGAATCGGAGTATGACTGTCAGCTGATAAGATAAAATGTTCATTGCTTTAGGTTCCAAATACACACATGCAGCATTTCTATGAAGACAATAAACATAACTTTTATTCAAAACTATACCAGTATATCATTGAAACGGGTCCAGTCTGAGACATTACCTGGACTTCACTGTCTTGTAAATAATTAGCTTTTGTAAAAAACAAATCCATACTTAGTCAGTAGCACTTGTTAAATAAAATTGATACATACAATACAATTAGTGGTAAATGACAGTTATACAGCCAACCACGAATACAGCATTAATGTCAGGATCGAGTACATGAGGTAAAATACAAAGGTGTGAGGGGACATTTCTCATGAGAATATTTCATAATGAGTTCTATCTATGGAGCCAGCCAGCCACATCAAAGAGAAAAGATACAAGAAAATGAAAGGCATTTCTAAATCCTGTATTGTACATCCAGTTAAAGGAACTTTTTTTTTAAAGGAGGTTTGTGTGACCGGCAATAAGCATCTTCAAGTTTTTTTTCTTCTTTTTAGACAGGAAAGAAGAGGATTGGTGGTTTACTTCAGATCTGAATGTGAATTCAAATAACATTTGCCACTTGAAGCAAGCTCGAAGGTTAGCAATACCAAAACAGAAGCAGAATATATCTGTATGTCTCTTTTTCAATAATATGCCTATGCTTTGCTATTCGAGTCTGAATGCTGCGGTCATGTTAACCTTCTTTGTTTTGTTGCTGACACTAGGGGTGTGGTGATGCTTGTATTTTCCAAGTAACTGCCTTTAAGATGAATTTGTCAGCAGGTACTAGATAAATCAAAACACACCTATTTATCAATGTGCCTATCCTTCCTTCACCTTTACAATTGAGTACTAGGCAAAGGCAATTCACTTCTGCCATTATCCATTTCATACCACTTTGGAATTACATATTTCAGTTGCAGATTTCTGCATTGTGAATTTTGTGTAAATGCATAAATACATCATATAGATGTAACAAAAATACATGCTATATAATGATATATTGATTTTGAAGTGTTTTACATACCTGCTGATATTCAGGAAAAATTCAGGAAAATGAAAGTGAGACCCACATGTAGTTGGAAATGTGACAAGTAGGGTAGCCTACTGTAGATTTAATACCAGTATTTCAAAAAATGTACTCTACTAAACATTTTGACTGGATCATTTTTATATCATTAATCTGAAGTATTGGTATTTTAGCTCTGTTAGTAGACTACCTTAAGGATCAGAATTGCTGAAGCTATGGTTCTGTAGGAAAACTTGTATATATTATATATGTTTGTGTATAATAGGTTTACAATACACAGGGAGTCAAAAAAATGTTTAGCCAAAATAAGGATAGTACGCAGCACTTTCTTATGGAATTTGTTTTTTTTTCTGATCAGGTAAGATAATGTTTAAATAATTTTTGGGTTACTGTATGCCCCTAATGGTATTGCTGATATCTGGGTTTTTCAGAGTACACGTTTTATAAAATGGTATTTTAAATACGATATCTTGATTGGTCAAAACAGGTCACATGGGGGTGTTTTAAATCACTGGATTATTATTATTATTATTATTATTATTATTATTATTATTTACCAGATGTCTTTATCCAAGGCGACTTATAGAGACTAGGGTGTGTGAACTATGCATCAGCTGCAGAGTCACTTGCAATTACATCTCACCCGAAAGACGGAGATATCCATATGCCACTAGAATTAGGCCAACATATTGGGATGTATCGCAATAAACATGACTGAGATTTACGTAACTGACAGCCTTTGGGAAACCGAAGTTTACATGAGATATTGAGTCTGAATTGGACACCGATTAATTCAAGTAGTGAAAAAAAGCAAAAGTATTCGAATCAATTCAAAACTCACTATTCTAATCGCTCTTTGCTCCTTCGCCATGAACTACAGATGCCCCCGGTCTGTCCGTTCTTATTCTCTGGTCGGTCTGCTTGCTGCCACTGGTCCCACCCCCTGTGCAGCTGATGCAGAATATTTATAAATGCATCTTGACAATTTCTGCCGTACCTTTCTCTCCACATATATCCGTCTAGGTACGATGGTATCATCTCTTCTGCTATGCCTTGCATTGTTTTAAATAGTTTCTTAACTCAGACCCAGCAGTTCTCTACGTTGTCCAGCCATAAACTGGCTGATACAGAATCGGGACACTAATTTACGCCGTGCAATTGCACAGGATTTTGTTTTTGTTTGTTTTCAGCTCCTCTTTGCTTGCGCTGCTATGAAGACGGGGGAGTAAACCAGCCCTACGAGGGAGGATGGCACGAGGGAGGAGTGTTGCACTGCACCTCAAAGCTGGGCTAAACGCCTCAAAGTTAAGTATTAGTAGCCTGCTGGAAAGGCTCTTTAACAGAGGTTTTGGCCAAATAGAGGTGCAGCGAGTAAATAACATCTACACCAGTATTATACTGTGCTGGGTCTACCTGCAGCAAGGGCTGTGTTTGCTTCCCATTCCTTTGCAGAGGGGCAGCGCCGTGAGGGGGAGCTGGATCAGCCGGGACGGGCTGCAAAGCAAGGAGGAGGAGCCATTGTAGACTACAGGAGACACAACCAAGCCAGCCAAATTAGGCTGTGAAGAGGAAAGAAACGACTGACTTGTGCAGGACTGTAGCGTGGCAGGGAGAGTGGAACCTGGAGCCGAGAATAATTAGGAGTGGCCACGTGTCAGCTGAGTTGAATATTGCATACTGTTAGGCTAGGTTTGGGGAGGTGGGGGAGATTCTGGAGTGAACTATTGGGGAAACTGTATTGGTGGCCTTATTACAAAGAGTCTGGGTGGGGTTCATGCTGTTTGATATTCCTGTTTATCGCTGCCTATTTATTCTGTAGTTTATTTATTCTATCATGTATTTATTCCTGTAACCAGAGCATGCATATTTTTGAACTGACACAGTATTTATTGCACTTTGTGAGGGGGGTATTGATTAGGGTTTTAGATATTTATTACCATGAGGGATTTTTAGTGTGTTGCACCATGTCGAACCAGCTGGGAGTAGGCAGCACTGTTGTACAGCCTGGGGATCAGGGGATTGTTTATGGGTGTTCTTGTTGGTTTGTGTGAAATAAAGCCTTGCAAAATTGACGTGTGTTAGCATACTTATTTTACTTCCAATTGAGCCACATTGGGATTCATGCGCCTGTGGTCTTCTAAACGAGTGTACGCAGTGGCTACTGTGCAAATTGAGCGGAAGGACCTGTTACAGAAGCTTTTTATAAGGTAAAGTGTCTTTAGCCTATGCTTTGCTAATCTCTCTCTCTATACTGTCGGGGTTGCCCAGGCTTTCCCCAGCTAAGCTACTACATGTCCCACTTGGGTACGTAACAAAATTATAAATATACTTTATTTCCAGGCAGCTGGTGTCCTCAGCCATGCTTGCCTTCTCGCTTTCCACACTGGCGATCTTTCCTTTGCTTTGTTTACACTGGCTTGTTGAACCCAGCGTCACTGTGTTTCATCTATATGGAACAAGGGATAGTGAATAGCAAAGCATAATTTTATAGGTCAAGCGACCCCCCCCAGGCCTGCCTCCTGACCACTCAGAGAGAGGGAGAGACAACACACCCTCACCCAACCTCTCTGTGTCACCGCCATGATCGACAGGCAGATCCTACGGGGCTCATGACCTCCTCCTGCAGGATCATGCATGCGTCAGATAGCCAGCGCAGACCTTGCCCTGTTACAATCAGGTATTTGCAAACTGAGGGTATACGTTAACAAATAAAAGCATAGGCAATGTTTCTGCCATTTAGCAATGAGTTGTATTTGAATGTAACTGTGAGGTGCTGTCTTTCTGTGCCATTTGTCATTCAAATTAAAGTTTGAAACATAATATTGTGAGAAATAACCAGAGCTTGCTTCTATAATTTCTTGTGCGCTGCAAATGAAACGTGTACTAATATTAGGGGATCCATTAGAGCAGTGATGTGCAACCTTTTTTTACCCAGTGACCCCTAAACTTAAGTAGACAAACCTGTGGACCCCCAACTCTCCCCTTATTTTATTGTTCATAATTCACAGTATATTGATAGTTATGAGGTTAAATTATTATTATATTAATAGATTAACAAAAAACACACCAAATTAAAATATTGACCTCTTACCTGATACTAATGAAATCCTTGGACTTGTTTTGCTGCACAATTCTTGTCCAGTTGAGGAGTAATTTCAGTTAGGCAAGTGCAAAGGTCATCTTCAACATTCATTCTTGAACGGTGTTTGTTTTTAATGCTGATGAGGGCTGAGAATCCGCTTTCACAATGGTAAGCGGTAGCAAATGGAAGGAGGACTCGCAAAGCCTGGTTAGCCAGTTCAGGAAATTCACTAGACACGTGCAACCAGAATTCTTCAACAAGCATGGTTTCCACATCAGTAGATGAAAAAAGGGTTTTGTGATCCACATCATTTCAGTATTGCTTACCATGTCGTTGAAGTACATTCTGAACTGGTAAAGAGGGGAATCCATGTGTTCCTTTATAAGTACATATAAAGTGAGGCTTCCTGCCTCAACTTCGTCAAAGTTAAATTTCTGAAGGAGTGGAAACATGCTCACGTTACCTTTGCACACCTGTTTCTGCCATAGATCCAGTTTCTCAATGAACCCAGTCACTTTGTTTGAATAGTGTGACAAGAGGTGACTGGCGCCCTTGCATGCTAATATTAAGTTGATTCAGGTGATCAAAGATATCAACAAGATAAGCAAGTCGAGCAAGCCCGTTCTCCTCTGAGAATCTGCCTGCTGATTTGTGCATTTTATCTTCCAAAAATACCTTCAGAGACTCATGAAGCTCAAAAACGCAATTCAACAGCTGGACCCATCCAATGATTCGTCCAGTTTTAAACTGTATTTCCCACTTGCTTGAATCCTGTGTAACAATTGGTCTTTCACGTCAGCTGCAACATCTGTAATTCACCTTTTAATGGTGTCGTTTGATACAGGCACATTCTTCAATTTATTAGCAGCTTCGTCCCCTAACATTTCACTGCACTTTTTTCATGAATTGAAGGTGTTCTAAATGATAAATAACAGCGTGGCTAGGTGATATCTGGACAGTGCCAAGTCACTATCGACTTGGTATGTCCGAAATGAAACAGTCAGAATATGGTGTGTTATTATCATATAGTTGCTGGCACATTCGCGGACCCCCTTAATTATACTGGCGGACCCCTAGGGGTCTGCGGTCCACAGGTTGAGAACCACTGCATTAGCGGATCCTTTTTTTTAACCAAAATTATAATGTCATGAACTGTGACAACACATTACATTTCTGATGGTACAATGCTTTTTCAGGAAGACGTGCTATATTTAAAAAGTATATATATATATATATATATATATATATATATATATATATATATATATATATATATATATATATATATATTAAAAAGCATATACTGTACTAAGGTAAGTTTTAAGCTGTTAAATTGCAATAAACACAATGTAAAGTATCAATCTTCTGCCCCCAGGAGGATTGTAAAACAAGGTGTCATAAAGTGACCCTCAAAACCATTTTCTCTTGAATAAGGTATTGGTTCCTTTTGAATGGAAGGACTACGCAGCCAAAGTAACTGGTCCTTCAATCGAAACAACTTAATTTGATGGTGGTCCACTATGAAAGGCACTATATAAAATAAAGATTGATTGATTGCTTGATTGATTGATTTCTTGGGGGGTTTCTCTCTGATGATGGAGATGATAATGAGGCTTGGGAACCCTCTGATATGAAAAATAGTGAATTCTGGCCAACTCAGATATTTTGGATGGAAGGAATACCTAACAAAATAGCCCTCTGTGATCAAATTGAAATGTATAAACAAAATAGTTATCAGTCCAGAACCATTACTCCCTGTGGGAAACTCTCTCTGAAAAGGGTGACAAACCGGCATGTGTCCAGACTAATATGTGGATGTCAAAGATGCAGAACTGGGTTGTCACTAGCAGAACCAAAACCATGTCCTGCATGTACCCATAAGGTAAAGCATTGCAGGATAATGTTTGAGTGTGCCCCCTGATGATCCACAGGGATTATCCTTTTCCTATTTTAATGTTAAATTAGATGATGTAAGGAGAATGTAATGTTTGGGATGTGATGAGACTCACCAGGTGAGATGGGGTCATTTGGTAAAGTTAGAATGCAAAGATGGGAAACCTGCTAACAGAGTTCTCATATCCTGAAGGTATGAGGTATTTGAGACCTTGAAGAACCTTGAAGAACAGAGCCAGAAAAAGATTTCCAATCCTGTTGGGAGCACTCCGATATTTTGGACACAAACTGGATACCGTGTACCACTGGATACTGAGACCATTGAAGAAAAGTAACTGTTAAGAGCAATTATATTATTGTAGAGCTCTGTACTGGTTTAGAAAATGATTTTTAAAAAAGCTACAAGCAGAAATATAGTTATAGAAATCTGTAATAGCCTAAATGAGAGACTCAGTGAACTATAAAACACTGACATATTTCAATAACCTTGATGGGGCCTCTTGGAATGCGTATGCACCTGAGTTTCTTATCAGCAGTTGCAACTTAGGATAAGGGGCCTCTCACATTTAATTATTATCTTGTGGGAATACTATGGTAAGAGAAAAATATGTTTTAACCATTTGCGGTCCTATGTCGGACCTGGTCCGACATTGCAATTATTCCTATCCGGTCTGACATCATCAAAAAAACTCAAAAAACGGGTTTCTAGTCGTTTTTCCGACGGAAAAAGCCGAGAAAACCATTCAATGGCCGAGTGGGAGCGACAGGAGCCGAGACAAGCCGAAAAAAAGGGCGTATCTCATGATTAGTCATACTTGCCCCTGTCATCAGATAGGGGCGGCCATAAGGAAACAAGCTGCCTGTTACTGAATCAGCGCACAGAGAATAACACAGACATTTGCAGAGCTTTTTTGAGATGTTATAGTAATAAAATAATGACTTGGATCGCATTATTGAGGAGTTTGATGATAAAACGAGTGATCAGGAGATGATCGATCAGTATGTACGACTATTATTATTATTATTATTAATTATTTCTTAGCATATGTGAAAGCTATAGTGAACGAAAGGGTGGGGCGGAGCTGGAGATGCCTAGTGAGTGCTTTGTTGATATGTAGGGCCTTTTAAACCCGTTTGACTGTGGAAAAAAATACTTTTAAACAGCGCGTCTAAAATTAACTGTGCGTGTGAAAATAAATTGGACCTGACGCGCCTGACACGCACTTAATAAATGGACTGCAAAGGGTTAAAAACCGAGGGGAAACATCCTGACAGAACAGGTGTTTTAACTTAAGGGAACCTCGCTTTTATAATTTTTATCTTAACCCTTTGCGGTCCTATGTCGGACCTGGTCCGACATCGCAATTTTCCCTTTCCGGTCCAATATCGGACCCTGTCTGACATCATCAAAAAGATGCAAAAAAGAGGTATCTAGTCATTTTTTCCCTGGAAAAAGCCGAGAAAACCATTCAATGGCCAAGTGAGACCGATAGAAGCCGAGAGAAGCAGAAAAAAAGGGGTGTATCTCATGATAAGCATGATAACAAGATAGCTGATTCCGCATCCAGCGCTCAAAGAATATCAGAGACATTTGCAGAGATTTTTTTAGGTGTTATAGTACTAAAATAACGACTTGGATCGCATTATTGAGGAGTTTGGTGATAAAACGAGCGATCAAGAGATGATTTATTGGTATGTACTATTATTAAGAGACATTTGAAAAATATAGCGAACAAGGGGTGGGGCGGGGCTGGAGATGCAGTACTGAGTGTCCTGTTGATATGCAGTGCCTTTTAAACCTGTTTCACTGTGAAAGAAAATGCTTTTAAACAGCGCGTCTAAGATGAACTGTGTGTGTGAAAATAAATTGGACCTGACGCGCCTGACACGCGCTGAATAAATGGACCGCAAAGGGTAAACAAGTGATAGGATCTCCATGGTACAGGAAAATATGTAGTTTTAAGTAAAACCTCATATATCCTTATCTTAGAAAAGTGGGAGAAAGCCTGGTACTGCATATTATTAGTTTTAAGGAGTAGCCTGGTACCACAGGTATATTATTTAACAGACTAGATGTTTAGGTTTAATTAAGCCTTCTGACACACAAAGGGAGAAAAGTCCTCTAAATATGGGAGCAAAATTACAATTAGTTATCAGCTAAGCTTGGTAACACAAGCCTGTCTGGTCCATCATTTAAGGACTTCTTTTGCGAAGATGACTGCTGGTGTGGAAGAATGTCCTTTCTTTGTTCTGTTTTCTATTTTAAGACATACCTCTCTGCAGAGGATAAGCATAATCCTGAATTTATATCTCACCTGTATAGAAACATGATGTTATAGGATTATTATTAGTTTTAGAGATGTTATATTGTATGCATTTGTGTAAATGGGTGCCTTAGTGGGCCCGGGGTGCATAATGTAACCATATTGCTTTATATATTATTAATGCTGTTAGTTTGCAAAGACACCAGACTGTCTGGATTGTCTATGAGCTAGGACTTGAAGTCTGCAATCACTAGATCCATTTAAGTGTTAATAAACCGAAGGAGTAAATATATACTCTGATTTGTTACTTTGAATAACCGAGTCTGTGTGATTATTCTTGTTCTGTTGTCTGGGTATGTGAAAATCTATAAGCCAGTACACAAACAATGCACTATAGGAGTTTATTCAATCTTATTTGCCCTCCTGTTTGCCTCCACTTATTCTACTAGAGAATTAAAGAAGTGCACAAATGTGACAAAGGTATTGAGTTAACCAGTGAGTCTCTAGACTAAGAGCTGTACTGACTTTTTACTTATATGAATAGAACCCCTTGATATTTATTGTCATGTCTATTTAATAAAACATTGAGTGAGACATAATTCTGAATATGTAAATCAAAGGTACAGGGTTTAATGAAATTATTTTTTTGTGGGCTTGTTCCTAATTTTCAAGACTAGACCTCCCCACCTCCTACCCCACCATTACAATAAGGTTGTCTACTCAGACAATCATATCAATAAAAAAGGACACATTAAGAATGTAATATATTTATGAATTTAGCTGTGTGATGGATTTGACAGAAGCCAGGGTTAATAAATGAATAAACAAGAAACACAATTAATATCTTAGGAAAATGTATGCTTATGGCAGGATTGGGTACTCTCAAATTTCTTTTTGGACACAGATAATGGATCTGTTTATTTAATTGTTTTAAAAATCATCTCATACAGCAATTAGAAATGCTGGTATAAATGAATAATAATAATACAAATATCTAATATAGAATGGAAAAGCAATCATTATTATGTAATTTCTACCAAGCCTCAAGCTCCCCCATACAGACGTGCTCAAATTTGTTGGTACCCCTCCACAAAAAACGAAGAATGCACAATTTTCTCGGAAATAACTTGAAACTGTCAAAAGTAATTGGCATCCACCATTGTTTATTCCATATTTAATAGAAATCAGACTTTGCTTTTGATTTCTTATTCAACATAATATTGTAAATAATAAAACAAATGAAAATGGCATGGACAAAAATGATGGGACCCCTAACCTAATATTTTGTTGCACAACCTTTAGAGGCAATCACTGCAATCAAATGTTTTCTGTAGCTCTCAATGAGACTTCTGCACCTGTTAATAAGTAGTTTGGCCCACTCTTCCTGAGCAAACTGCTCCAGCTGTCTCAGGTTGGGTGCCTTCTCCAGACTGCAAGTTTCAGCTCTTTCCATAGATGTTCGATAGGATTCAGATCAGGACTCATAGAAGGCCACTTCAGAATAGTCCAATGTTTTGTTCTTATCCATTCTTGGGTGCTTTTAGCTGTGTGTTTTGGGTCATTATCCTGTTGGAGGACCCATGACCTGCGACTGAGACAGAGCTTTCTGACACTGGGCAGTACGTTTCGCTCCAGAATGCCTTGATAGTCTTGAGATTTCATTGTGCCCTGCACAGATTCAAGGCACCCTGTGCCAGGCACAGCAAAGCAGCTCCAAAACATAACCGAGCCTCCTCCATGTTTCACTGTAGGTATGGTGTTCTTTTCTTTGAAAGCTTCATTTTTTCGTCTGTGAACACAGAGCTGATGTGACTTGCCAAAAGGCTCCAGTTTTGACTCATCTGTCCAAAGAACATTCTCCCAGAAGGATTGTGGCTTGTCAATATGCATTTTAGCAAATTCCAGTCTGGCTTTTTTATGTTTTTCTGTCAAAAGTGGAGTCCTCCTGGGTCTTCTTCCATGGAGCCCACTTTCGCTCAAAAAGCGATGGATGGTGAGATCAGAAACTGACGTACCTTCACCTTGGAGTTCAGCTTGTATCTCTTTGGCAGTTATCCTTGGTTCTTTTTCTACCATTCGCACTATCCTTCTGTTCAATCTGGGGTCGATTTTCCTCTTGCGGCCACGCTCAGGGAGGTTGGCTACAGTTCCATGGACCTTAAACTTCTTAATAATATTTGCAACTGTTGTCACAGGAACATCAAGCTGCTTGGAGATGGTCTTGTAGCCTTTACCTTTACCATGCTTGTCTATTATTTTCTTTCTGATCTCCTCAGACAACTCTCTCCTTTGCTTTCTCTGGTCCATGTTCAGTGTGGTGCACACAATGATACCAAACAGCACAGTGACTACTTTTCTCCATTTAAATAGGCTGAATGACTGATTACAAGATTGGAGACATGTGTGATACTAATTAAAGAAACTAAATAGTTTGAAATATCACTATAATCCAATTATTTATTATCTTTTCTAAGGGGTACCAACAAATGTGTCCAGGCCATTTTAGAATATCTTTGTAGAATAAGCAATAATTCATCTCTTTTCACAGCTTCTTTGCTTTATTCTATGACATACCAAAGGCATGCAAGTATACATGATAAAATAGCTTTTAATTCCATCACTTTTCAGGTGGAATGAAGCATTATTTCAATGAGCTGTAAGGGTACCAACAAATTTGAGCACGTCTGTAAATGTTGTACTTTGCTACTCAATTGCCTTTCATTAGTTCTCTGTGTTTGGTAAACAAATCAAGAGTTAAAAAAAATCTTGTCCTAACACACTATATATGTTCATTGTGAAAACATTTACTTTAAAATATTTAACTAGAAACACCAAGGTAAGATGCAGCACACTATTTAAAGCTGGTTCTGGAGCATGTAAGTTCATATTCATTTAAAAAAAAACACAATACTAATGTTTTAACTTAGGAAGAGTTCAGAAATCAATATTTGGTGGAATAACCCTGATTTTCAAGCACAGCTTTCATGCGTTTTGGCATGCTCTCCTCCAGTCTTTCACATTGATGTTGGGTGACTTTATGCCACTCCTGGCGCAAAAATTCAAGCAGCTCGGCTTTGTTTGATGGCTTGTGACCATCCATCTTCCTTTTGATCACATTCCAGAGGTTTTCAATGGGGTTCAGGTCTGGAGATTGGGCTGGCCATGACAGGGTCTTGATCTGGTGGTCCTCCATCCACACCTTGATTGAGCTGGCTGTGTGGCATGGATCATTGTCCTGCTGGAAAAACCAATCCTCAGAGTTGGGGAACATTGTCAGAGCAGAAGGAAGCAAATTTTCTTCCAGGACAACCTTGTACTTGGCTTGATTCATGCCAAAGCTGCCTGATTCCAGCCTTGCTGAAGCACCCCCAGATCATGCCAAGACGCATTGAAGCTGTGCTTGAAAATCAGGGTTATTCCACCAAATATTGATTTCTGAACTCTTCCTAAGTTAAAACATTAGTATTGTGTTTTTTAAAAATGAATATGAACTTATTTTCTTTGCATTATTCGAGGTCTGACAACACTGCATCTTTTTTGTTATTTTGACCAGTTGTCATTTTCTGCAAATAAATGCTCTAAATGACAATATTTTTATTTGGAATTTGGGAGAAATGTTGTCAGTAGTTTATAGAATAAAACAAAAATGTTCATTTTACCCAAACACATACCTATAAATAGTAAAACCAGAGAAACTGATAATTTTGCAGTGGTCTCTTAATTTTTTCCAGAGCTGTATATATATATATATATATATATATATATATATATATATATATATATATATATATATATATATATATATATAATTAAAACTAAGCCCTAGCACATACAATAGCATTTTTAACTAAAACCTATTAAGATCATATAATATGAGTCCCAGCCAAGACTCTCTGCCGGTCGGTGATTGTCCCCAAACTGACAATTCACGGTTAGGCTGCTTCCAATCTCAGCAAGGGCAGGGAGTCGGGCTTCTCGTTAAAACTAAAATAAAAGCAACAACATAAAACAGCAGCGTTGTAGTCTAAAAGTTTTAAAAAAACAAGCAAGCAACGTTTAAAAAACCTAGTAAACAAATTCCTAAACTGTTAAATAATACATTTGCACACTTAACTTCTGCAGGGGAGTGACAGGTATATCCCAACTCCCTCTGACAGCCCACCGTTTCCTGGCGTCTCGTCTGTCCATCCGTCCGTCTGTCTGGTGCCGCAACAGCTCTGCTGTTCTGTGTGCATGTCTCAGCAGGTAGGAATCTCTGGGTTAAACCAGTCAATCACTACACGGTAAAACCCCTATCATAAGTTTTGTTTTGTTTTGTTTTGTTGCTGCTACTGCCACTTGTATCTGTCAGTCGTTTCTCTCCCTATTGTTCCAGAGTGTGCTTTTTAACATGGAGACCACCTTGCACACAAGCAGCTTCAGGTGCAGTTAATAGGGCAAGTATTTATAATTTCAATTGTCAATAAGCTCTTGTTAGTCCAGGGGAAAGCATTCTCAATTTACGTGCAATAACAACAAAAAAAAATCTATTCAAAAAAATACACATCAAAGTCACACGTGCAAATATAATAGTGATTAAGTGATTTTAAAATAAAGAAACAAACAAATAAGTGCTTAAATAACTAGACTTGTCACACCTGTGACACACTTCCCTGCTTTTTCAGTTACGGTCCCCGCAATTACCTACATTTTCCAATAGCTCGTTAAAAACAATACAATCGATGCCCTCAATCTCCTTTTTCATTAAACTTCTCTGAAGCATACTGGGGGTGTACCCAAATTAGCTCTATTGGATCGCCTTAATTCACATGGTGGAGAGGCCTCTCTAAATAAGTTGTCCCACATTGGCTGGGGTAATTCTGGAACCTGTATACTATCGTGGGTATCGGGTGGCTCAGGTAAAGGTAACAGGCAAGGATGCAACATATTGTGATGCAGGGTCCGTATAGGACCTTCACGTTGCTCTCGTCACACTGTATAAAATCGGCAATTTTTACTATGACATGTGGTTCAGTTTACCACCTATCTGACAACTTACCTCTGCCCAGCACCCTTCGATTCCTGACCAACATCCTTCACCGGGCAACAATGGAGCTTGATTTGTCACCTGATGGGCCATCTGCTTCCCTGCTTTTTCATAGGCAAAAGCCATCTTCTGGTGATGGTGATTCACCCATTCGTCTGTACTTCGGGGTACCTCGAGCTCTGCAATGCCAAATCTGTCTTCCAAACATCAGGAAGAAGGGAGCAAAACCTGTAGAATTATGCACAGAATTACTATAGGTATGAACTAGTTCTGAAAGGTAATCAGCCCAGCACCCTTGCTTCTCTTGTTCTAAAGTCCCCAGCATATTGAGCAGTGTCTGGTTAAATCTCTCGCATATCCCATTGCCTAGTGGGTGGTATGGGGTAATTCTGCTTTTCCTTATCCCATAACACCTACACAACTCTTTAATCAAGTTTGACTCAAAGTTTGGACTCTGGTCAGGGTAACCAAAAGGCTGTATAACATGTCGCCACAGGGCACGGTATCAAAGCAGTTCGTGGGTGGGGACAGCCCATGCAAAGTGGGTAAACACGTCTGTGATTACTAAAATGTTCTGATACTCATCCCTGGGTCTGCTCAATGTAAAAAAATCCATAGCTACCACTTCTAGTGGTGCTGTAGTCTGAATGGGGACCAAGGGCACTTTACGCTCAGGCTTGGCTTTTCTTAGCACACAACGGGGACATGAGGCGAGCCAACCCATCACATCTTATTCCATTTGAGGCCAATAAAAAATGATTCCTAAGCACAGAGAGGGTTTTATCAATTCCAAAATGCCCTGCTTGCTTGTGTTAACTCTGCCAAATCTCCCTCCATTCATTTTCGGGGGCAAAAACTTGAAAACGTACCTCTTGTGTCCCCCGTCCCGGTACTCTAGCTGTTCCTGGGGGCGCCCTGCTCACACTCTGCAGGAGCGGGGAAAGATCCTCCATCTTTAAACCACCTCAACTGCTGGATCAATGGGTCCTTCCGTTGTGCGTTGATCCATCTCTCTGGTGCCCATCCCTACTCTGGCAGGCACTCCCCATCCTCAGCCTGTACACCTAGGCCTGTTACCCCACAACAGCAAGGTTGGATCACCTCTGGATTCACCGTCTGGAAGGAAGGAACTTCTACTGCATCTCTGTCTCCCACTTCCAGACCTTCTTTCCCCAGAAAATGTTCTGGCAACCTGGAAAGCACGTCAGCATTCACATTATTTTTACCTGGTCTGTACAAAATGTCAAGATGAAAGTTAGCCAGCTGTGCTGCTCATCTCTGTTCCACAACCTCTAGGTTAGCAGTTTGTAAGTGGGCTAAGGGGTTATTATTGGTGTAAACTGTAAATTTTGCTCCTGTCAGGTAATCCTTGAATTCGTCTGCAACTGCCCACTTTAAAGGATGGAACTCTAGTTTGAAACAGATGTATTTGGCATTGTTCCTTTCTGCTGGATGCAAACTCCGGTTTGCGTAGGCCACTGCCCTCTCTTTCCCATCTTGATACTGAGCTAGGACAGCCCCGAGTCCCTCTTCACTGGCATTTGTGTAGACAATGAAAGACAGTGAAAAGTCAGCAAAATTAAATACTGGGTCCTGAAGTAAGGCACCTTTAACTGTATGAAAGCAGCTTCACATGGTTCAGCCCATGCTACTGGCTCCTGTCCTGCCCTATTCTTCATATTTGGTATAACCGTCAGGAGATTCTGAATAGAGGCGGCAACACTGGCAAAACCAGGTATAAACTGGCGGTAATACCCTGCAAATCCAAGGAATGAATGTACCTGTTTAACTGTCCTAGGTGGCGGCCAGTCTTCTACCACAGCAACTTTACCTGGGTCAGGCGAAACTCCTTGGCAGCCCATGACATGTTCCAGGTACTGTACTTCATGTTGGAAGAATTTGCACTTTGCTGGACGCCTAACCTCTCAAAGACAGCCTCCAAATCTTTCAATCAAGATGCAAAGTTATTAGAGTAAACAATTACATCGTCGAGATAAATACACAGTGACTCGGACACCTGGCCTCCAATACAGTGCTGCATTAATCTCTGGAAAGTGGCTGGCGCATTTCAAATGCCATCTTCTCTTTATCTTGAGGGTCTACTTCAACTTGTCAATAGCCACTTGCCAAGTCAAGCGTGGAATACCATTCAGCTGTCGTTAAACTAGTCAATGACACCTCGATGCGAGGGAGAGGGTAAGTGTCTTTATACGTAACTGTGTTTAATTTCCGATAGTCTACATAAAAGCAAAGAGAGACATCTTTTTTTCTTACCAGGACAATAGGGGCTGCTGCTGTTCCGAATCACACCCGATTCCAGCATTCCTTGTAATAGTGCCTTCATCCCCTTATACATTGTTAGTGGGTCAGGCCAGTACCTCTCCCGTTTGGGGGCTGCATTGCCAGTTGGGATTCGGTGCTGCACAGCACTGGTCCGACCGTAGTCCTCTTCATGCTCTGCAAAGACATAGCTCCACGTACCCAGCAATACGTCCAGCTGTTGTTGCTGGTCTACAGTCACCCCGGTTATTCCCAGTGTCTGGCAGGGAGAAGCAACACCCCCAGCTGATGGTTCCACATGGATCAAGCGCACATCCACTTCAATTACACCAGGCCTAGTTGGAGTCAGACACAAATCTTTCTTCCCCTCTGTGCTAGTAGGATCTACAAAGAAAGCAGCTGCCAGCTTTTTATATCTTTTAAGCTGAACTGGGTAGGCTTTTACATTCCTTACCCTCACTAGTACATGCCCTTGGTTAACTTACCCCACAGTCCTGGCCACCCCCAGCAGACTCTGTTCTTCCACAGGCTCAATCATGCAGCAGTAAGTGTTACCTTCAGCTCCATTGGGTACTCGTCCCCATACCAACATCTCACTTTTTGGAGGCCCCTCGATGACCTTTCAGTAGGCTGGTCGCACAAACCCCACAATACCATTTCCTTCTTGACATTTGGCTGTCCACTTACTAACAGAAAAGGCTTTAGTCCAAACTCGATTCACTGCAGGATTCCTATGAGACGAGAACAACAATGACTTATCTTGCTGAAATAGTTCCTCCCAGCAGGCAGTAATCATAACATGAATGTAAGCACTGATCTTTCACAATGACAACACCCTTTTGTGGAATCTGGATGCCTCCTACTTCAAAATCCATCATAACATAATCAACACAGGGGACCTGTAACCAATGATAACCAATGCTAACCATGAAACGGCTTCCTTGTCTCTGGCTCTAGTCTCTGTGAAAGTGATTATAGAAGCTTTCAGTAAACATAGTAACTTGTGATCCTGAGTAATAAACAAACTGGGGCCTTGACTCATGTAACCTGCTGCTTGCCCAGTACCATCAGGTCTTAATAGTTCAAACCATTCATCTAACTGCTTAAATATCTGTTCTGTAGTTTTTCTATCTCTCATCCAGAATCTGGATTTCCCGTTTTGCATCCCCCATCCAAAGATCCCATCAGAAAATCTACCTTTTCCTCTGCTGTTAGTGGCTGCATACACATCATCATATTCATTTGATCTTTCCATTCTCGCAATTTTATATCTGAGTAAAATGTAGGTAAACATTCTTAGACAGTATAAAAGGGTTAGGCATAGGATGATCATTGTCCATCAAATCAACAGTACACTGAAGGTCACTCTTGAAATCAGGACTTAAAGGATGTGTTGCAGTAAGAATACCTATGTTAAGAAAGCAGAACAAGACTAAAAGGCTAAAATATGCACAAGAAGACAGACATTGGACTATGAAAAAATGGTCAAAGGTGCTTTGGACTGTTGATGGATCGACAACGACACCTGTGGCTTCTGCAAGTTTTGTTGTCAATTCAATGCTTGTCTTCTTTCTATTCCTTAAGGATATTATCTTCAAGTATTGCTCATCTTTGGTAGACAGCTTTTTGGGTTTCCAGTCCTGGGTTTGTCAATTACAGATGATGAAAAAAGCAACATGTCTAAGACTTTTGCACAGCAGTATATATGTAACGCCCCTTTCAGCCTAATAGTAGTGTACTTGGATGGACAGGTGTAATGTAGTGCTTCTTGCCTCTCCAAGCCTGGGCTGAAAGTCCTGAGTTCGGTTTCCAAGGGGTTTGAAGACAGATATCTTCAGGACACGTCTACCACAAGCCAGGGGCTAACTGACTACCTGATAAAGCATACGGTGCCTCCACCTGATGATGGTGTGGACTAGGTAATGTGTTGCAAAACCCCAGACAATAAAATACATATATACTAAAATGCTCAATAAAATAACAGTAGCACATATAGTATACTTATGCTAGAATATATATACAAGACAGACACTGAAATAACTACACAGTAACAGGGGCAATTTTAAACTATACCACTGGCCAGTAGTACTAATCTTCGTAGGGGAGATAAATTAACTAACACCCAGGTAGACAGATAACTAAATAACACAATACATTAAGAACCAATAAATAATTAAACGTTGCGGGACCTAGCAGTGCTTGGGTGCGTAGTGGGGTAAAAAAAAATTAAATAAATCCAATTCAGGCAGTGTAGTACTGTCCACTACCTCATGCCCAGTAAAAAAAAAAAAAATCCTACTGTACTCACTAGCAGCCACCTCACCTGTATTCAAAGGAACAGTCGGTCCAGAAGAGATGTAGTGAAGGAATAGAGGGCTATCGGTAGTTTTTTTTTGTTTTCTTCCTCTAACTGGGTTGCTGTCAGTTGGTATCGGAGGAACTCGGAGCATGCCGGTTGCCCCGAGCGCTCACCGATACAGTTGGTTCTTCACAGATGACGTGACAGCAAAAATAAATACTAAACAAGTGGTTCGTAACAAGGGTGATATACAGGGAAATAAAAATAAATGTGTATTTATAACCGGGTAGGTTATACTAAAAATCAGACCGCTTTCTTTTTTTATCTAATCGCTTTTTTTTCTTTCTCTCAGACAATCACCTCAGACCCTCACACAATTGCATGCTCGACCTCAGCCCCACCTCTCCATACTTTACTTTGTTCTGATTCGCTGCACACCAACACTCTTTTTTTTTCTCTGTCTGTTCTATTATTTAAAGTGACAGTAATCACACCAGGCTACATTCAGTCGTTACGTTTGGAGAAAGTGGATTCCATAGCATACCAAAAGTTATTGGCCAATCACCTGAAACCCTCCGTTACAAAACTTGGTTTAACCACTTCAACACCATGAAAACCCACTTACAGTACCATGCCGTACCTGCGTACGTCAAGC
Source organism: Acipenser ruthenus (assembly GCF_902713425.1). NCBI lineage: Eukaryota > Metazoa > Chordata > Actinopteri > Acipenseriformes > Acipenseridae > Acipenser > Acipenser ruthenus. The sequence goes on from NC_081192.1 coordinate 19,637,717, forward strand.
TTCCCATTCTATTCTATGATCGGTTTCTCAGTCTAGCATTTTAGGTTTCATTCCCTAAGGCAGTGCTAGTACTGTGGAATGTGCAGTGAAAGTTGTAGGAGGTGACATTTTTATACAATTGTGTGTCGTGTAGAGTTTCCAATCTACCTGTGGGCGTTTAGAAGACTGAGATATATTGCAGGAAGCCATTCAACTTTTACAAGGATATATATATATATATATATATATATATATATATATATATATATATATATATATATAGTGTTTTATATTATTATTTTTGGGAGTGATGAAGATTTCAAAGTTGGTTCGGAGGCTTTCGATATCAGCGATAATGATGAAAAGGATGTGGAGCCAAGAACAGCAGGGGGACTGGGTGTTTATTACTGATTCCTACCATGATGCCAGTCCTCCATCATTTGATTTTGCACCTGTTTACACAGATGTGTACCTTGCCGTGGAACTTGAGAGTTTGGGTTCTCCATTGGAGTGCTTTTTGGCTTTTGTTCCCAAAAAGCTAATCACTTACCTTTGTGACTGTACAAACAAAAGAGCATGCAGCTACTTTACAGGTAAGCCAGATGCAAACGGGAAGGTGTTTGGTTTGAAATGGCAGTGCTGTAACGAAATACTATCAACACACAGTACTGGGTACAAGGCAATGATGCAGGCGTCTGCAGCAGCCAGATCCATCACAAATGCTGTGTACACGCATTTGTGACTATCCCTCCAACACAAGAGAAGCAGAGACCGCAAAAAAGGTGCAGGGTCTGCTACAAAAATGAAAACAAAAGAAAGGACACAAGAAAAATGTGCAGTGGTTGTGAAGGCAACCCCAGGTTCTGTTGTATTGACATTTCACTAAATGGCACAGAGCAAGTTGATAATGGCACACGTTTTGATGTTGTTTGATTTTTATTTGATAATGACTGTTTACTGATTATTATTGTTATTAGCGTTATTAGCAGCGTTTTTGTTTTCATTATTCAAACAAAAACAAAAAAAACATGTTTTTATCTGTATATTGAACATGGGTATGTAGTACACAGGAGCATAAAGGGTTAATGAAAAACACAATTTAGGTCATTTATATGTGTTTTATTCATCATATGTTAACATTTTATAGAAATTACAGGTTTGAAAACATTATTATTATTATTTTCAAAATCTGGTACCTGGGAAGGGGTTTAATTTTTACATCTGGAGTTGAAGTGGTTAAAGTGCAACTGGATATTCCAACACAACAACGATCCAAAGCACACATCAAAATCTACTTCAGAATGGTTAAAGAAGAATAAAATCAAGGTTCTAGAATGGCCGAGTCAAAGTCTCGATCTAAATCTGATTGAGAATCTTTGGTATGAGTTGAAGGCGGCTGTGCACAAGAGAAGTCCTCGGAATTTGAATGAACTGGAAAAATTTTGCATTGAAGAATGTTCAAAATTCACTAAAGAATAATGCAGAAAGCTCATTGACAAATATCCTAATTGTTTAAAAAAGGTTATTATTGCTAAAGGTGTCTCAACTAGCTATTAATTTCATTTTCTTTGTCAGGGTATGAATACTTTTGAATTAGCATTTTTTGAGTTTTGCAAAGTAAATGCTGAACTAAATAATTGTAGACTATTTCTTGTAACTTTAATTGTAGATCTAATTCTTGTAACTTTTTTCCTCATCCACAAAAGCAAAACTTTTGCTATGAAAGAGTCTTCCTAAAATTCTTTGTTTTCAAGAAATTTCTAGAAATTATACATTTCCATTGAGGTATGTAAACTTTTGACTGCACTGTATATATATATATATATATATATATATATATATATAATTTCTCAATCCTAAAATTCTAGATGATGCAAAAACAGTTGGCCATCACTTGGAACAATTTGTGTCCAGCATTGAGCCTTGTCTTAATAAAACGCTCCATAATATGTTTTTATGTGCTTTCTAATAGTATCAGCTATTAAATTTGTCTGTGAATGTGAACATCCCTTGGGGGATGTTGGTGTTTGATACCACATATTTTATATACCTAGTAGAACGTCACAGTCAATGTTTGAACTGCAGAGCAGACAAGCAAATTACAGCAGATGTTGTCTTCCTTAAATGCTGTAAAACTATGTTATAAATAATGACCCATCAGCAAAAACAGGAAGAATATGTTACAAATAAAAGTAATGTCACTACTTTGTGCCTCATTATATCTAAAGAAACGTTTCTCTGTGTGTAAATACAATACCGATATTTATTGAAAAGGGAATAAGTTAAACTTTTTCTTTTTCCTTTCCATACAATCAGAGTTTCTTTAATTACAGTGGAATTTATTATACTAGTACTTTAACAATTTGCCTACATGCATTTGCATAAAATTATTATTAATGCAATCTGGGTTTTTCATGTTCCAATACATCAACAGATTTCTGCACTTGCTGATAGATGACACCTGAAGTTAATTTCACAGAGCAGCTTCTGAGTGAGCTATTTAGTTTTTTCTACAATAACAACTGTTATAGTGTGTTGGCTGATTGATCTTAGCATAATCAGTAGCTTTTTGTATTCCTTTTTTTTTTTTGCACATCATGTCCCAAATATTCCTACTGTAGCGGGTGCTACTGATTTTATTATATTCAGTGAACATTATGGCTTGATTTGCTAAAATACCCTGATTTAGATGCTTAATTAGCTTAGCTGATCAACACCATTAACAGGCGCTGTGGATTGGGAGATTACGAAACGATAAGCTTACCTTTAAAAGTGCCATAGCGTCTGCCATTTAGCACACACTTGCTACTGAGCTGCCCTGGTGTCTGTCTGATGTTTGTTTGACGAGTGGAGGTAGGCCGGTTACATTATCTGTTTTACCCAGTGTGATTCATTGTTATTTTTAATTATTTTTAATCACGTCTTTAATTTTAGTTCCGGAATTTGTAGGGCAGGCCATGATAAAGACGTTTGAATCCAGACTCGCCTGAGGTAATGTCAGGTCCGCCTAGAGCCGCCATGGGCCCCGGGGAAGGATTGGTATGTCAATTGGTTGTGCAACTTTAGGGTTCTTTTAAAGTTTTTAAAAGTCTTTAAAAAAAATACATAAAATTGCTATGCCTTTTTTTCATCTTTTTGGTGTAATAAAATATGAAATGCGAAAGTTCAAATTATTGTGTGAAAGGAAGTGTTTGACACAGCAGAAGCACATCGGCTCGGTGTGCAGTACGGGAGTTTTTCTTTTTAATGTGGTGGTGGGAACGCAAAGGGTCTTGTGCAGGGCTAGTTGTTTTAAAATATTTTATATATATTAAACAAACAAAAAAAAGTTCCCCCTACATCAGGGCCCCCCTTCAGGGTGTTGGGCCCCGGGGAAATTTCCCCGTCCTCCCCGCCCTCTCGGTGGGCCTGGGTAATGTGATCGATTGTTTAAAGGTACGTGTAGGGTGGGTTTATGTACCGTGTAGGTGGCAGCCCACTCGAGGTATTGTGATTTTATACATATTTCTATTGTACAATGGTAGTAGCGTGCCTTTGTGGAGATGCTAACTTTGGTTGTTCTCTTTTCTAGGACAAAGAATGCTCCCCACTGTTTTTCAATGTCAATACAGGTTTTTTTTTGTTTTTTTTGTAACTTTAGCAACGCTTGCAAACCAATTGATAGTTATTTGAGAATTGTGCACACAGCTGATTCACCATTTGCGTATAGCATACGTTATATCCAAAGTAAGCCTTTCGTGGATTTTTGTGGAGGAGGTGCACTTCCTGTTGTCGGGATAGCGAGAGTCACTGCAGGGTGTTTTATTTTTGATTTTTTTTTTTATATTTGGTTGAGCACAGTGTTATTCTTGATTTAATTGTGCACTTTTGATGATTTTATAGTTTTAAGTTTAACTTTTGTTTTTTATTTGTGTTGGTTATTTTGTTTCACTGATTTGTTTCTGTTTGTCTGTTGTGATTGTTCACAAGGTGGCTCTATCGCCCTCCTGTCTTTTGGTGGTGGGCTGCCTTCACAATTACATACTATCTGTTGAAACCTCTACAATTGCATAGTATCCGTTTGAATTTCTATAACTAAGTACCATTGATTTGTTGATTTATTATCTAGTATAACAGATAGATTTTTTTATCTGTGCTCTATGAAATTTGGGGCTTTACCCATTTTATAATAAATCTTGATTTTTAAACTGTACCGACCTCTGTACTTTCATTTATTTGAAGGGTTCTTGTCTGCGGGGATTATTCATATTAAACTGTACTTATGGGAGCCCCCCTCTCCTATATATTAAAAGGGGGTAGCGTGGTCGGGTAAATCCTTAAGGTGGCGCTACACTACATTACATCTCCCCTCTCATTTTGCAGTGAACCCTAGCAGTGCCCATATCCTGCCTGTGAAGTGACAACATTTTTAAGTAATAGAGTGTAATTGGCTGAAAAAAAAACTGGTTGCCTACCAAGCCGTTAATTTGAAGCATGAAGTATAAAGTGTTGGCAGGGTCTTAATGTATTAATCACTTTTTCACCCCAGGCTAACATAAAACACATTTGGAGAAATTTAGAAACTGGGTCTGCCATCCAAATGCTTTGGATGGGTTGTTAACTAGAGTTGAAATCAGTTTTGAATCAATTCTGTTTATTTACATTTGCAACAATCTGTGATGAAACAGATTTGAATTGGCACTCTGTGCCCCACAGGGCTGGCACTGAGGACTCTGTAGCTTTTTGCAATGTCTGGCTTCAGATTATACTGTAGAATCCAGATAGAACGGGTGCCAGTTCAAGAACAAGGCGCTGCGGGACACATAACAACACACATCTGACTACAGTACAAAATAAAATAATGCAAGCTATAATGCACATATAGTGAAGCAAAAATGTAACTTTCCATAAATTAACCATATATAAGGCACCATGTAATCAACCTCAGAAACGGTCTGCTGCTGCCTTCCCCCACAGTACGAAGCCTTGGTGTACTTCTTGACAGCAACCTCTCCTTTGATGCCCACATCTCCTCCGTGGTCAAATCTTCCTTCTACCATCTTCAAAACATCTCCAAACTTCGTTCCTACCTTTCCCTCCCGGATGCGGAGATACTTTGTCATGCATTTGTGTCCTCTCGACTACTGCAGCTCTCTATATGGTGGTCTCTCGGCATGCACCATAAACCAACTGCAGCTAGTTCAGAATGCCCCTGTCAGGATCCTTACCAGATGTAAAAAAACGTGATCACATCACCCCCCCGTCTTGCCCAGCTGCACTGGCTACTTGTAAAGGTCAGGATTATTTTCAAAACTCTCCTGCTCACCTACAATGCCCTTCATCACAGAGGTCCCGAGTACCTCCTCAACCTGCTGACCCACTATGTCCCTGCCCGCAAGCTGAGGTCCTCCGACTCTGGCCTGCTTGTTATCCCCAAGCAAAAGTGCACCACACTTGGAGAATGCTCATTTAGCTTCATGGCTCTGACTCTTTGGAACTCTCTCCCAGCTTTGGTGCATGATGCTCCCACTGTCGCTCGCTTTAAATCTACTCTCAAGATCCACCTGTTCTCTTTTGCTTTCCATGCTCTTTAAGCCTGATATCTGCTACTCTGTTGCTGCTATTATTTCATGTATTATGCTAATATCATGTATTATGCAATTTCCACTGTATTTAATGTATTATGCATTGGTTTTTTTTACTGTATATCGTGTATTATGCATTTCTTTGTATTTAAAGTATTATGGATTTTCTTGTTGTTACTGCATCTTGTAAAGCGCTTTGTGATGGTGGTCCACTATGAAAGGCGCTATATAAAATAAAAACTGATTGATTGATAAATCTCCCTCCCGACCTGTGAGGGCGCTGTGTAAAGGGAACAGAGTGCCCTGGACTGGATGGTCAGACAATTCATTCCCAGGGTTAGGTGGAAGTTGGCCATCTAGAAAGGGGGCGGAACTACGGTACACCAAATTATTGACCCGGAAGGGAAGCGATGTGGCAGCCATGGATCGGAGGAGCGGTTGCAATCGTTAACCAAGAGGGCATGATTGACGGTACATAAGGGGACTTAGCGAGGTGATCTGTTCCTTTGTTATGGTTACAGACGAACCGGAAAGGAGCGTGATAATATCATGAGTGTTTGTTTGTTTTGTCGTTGCTAATACTGTGCTTGATTTGTGATTATTAGATGGCTAAACACGATCTACGTAAGGCCAGCACAAACCTGGACAACACTACACCATTGTTCACGTATTAAATTGGATTTCACCACTTGCACTGAAACCACTCACTCGGGACTTGTGATCGTGTGTGTATTTGTGTGTGTAAATTGACTGTGTTATTATTTAGGACTGCAACCCATTATTTAGAACAGTGCAATACACATTGTTGTGTACTGCCTGAGATTATTATTTGTGGTCACCAGACCAGGATTATAAATAAACATCGTTGCACTTTGGATTATCGTTGTCTGTCTTTCATTGATCACTGCATCACTCCTGCACCTGCGCACTGCATACCACTTTGCCACACATTCCCACTCGTGGATCATTTTAATTATTAGTTTTTAAACTGTAAATTGCCTGGCTATACGGCGGTCGGGAGTTCAGTTGGAAAGCGACAGACAAGCAAACCAAGTGAGAGAAGGAGAGCGGGTCAGAAGAGGGAATGGGCTCGCCCCAGGTTCGGCTGCCGGAGTGGAGCTGAAGTGAAGCTGAAGCGTCTCGTCTCCCAGAGAAAGCCGCAGCTCCTCTCGCAGCAAAAAAGTAAATACATTAGGAAAGATAACCATGTAATAGGTCTTATATTTATTTAGTTATGAAACAAATGTTGAATAAGATGTTATAAAGTGCCAGCACAGCTCTTTTTCAGTTCAGATACTGTATCAAAAGGGAGAGTCAACAACGAAAGTTAGACTGAGAAGTTGTTTATAGTTTGAACAACACCGGTACTGTATTTACTGTAGAAATATTGCATGAATCTCTAGTATAGGGAATTGGGGGACATGTTGTAGGAGTGTTATATCCGAAGCACGTTCTAACCGAGAGCCTTATAGCGAGGGAGCACTGTAGTCTATATTATCCCAATAATAAGATACAACCTGCTATACGTAAAGTACATAGAGCAAACAAAATAATTCCAGTAAATCTTAACCTAATATTAATTATTACCATTTCGTTGGTGTCACACTTTCCGATAAAAAAGACGCATACATTATTAAAAACATGTGAGTCATTCGAAAAGCAGCCGCATTTCTCCAAGTATTACAAGAACTTAGACCCCCACCTCTTGTTAGTAAGCAATCGCTGCTTTTCCAATGACTCATGTGTTTCTGTTGAGGTGTTGCAGGCAACAAAGCCGGAGCCTGGAGATGGTGGTTGTGGGTGGGGGAGGCTGCAACGTTTTTCAGGAATAAATGAAAATATTATATTAATAATGCACCTTTATTTCAAACACACATCTCATGAAGTAAAACTGTCAAATAAATAACCCGATTACAAAATGAAGTCTTGTAAAAGACAAAACCGGAAACTTTACCAGAACTTACGCTTATTAGCACTGTAGTTCTAAACAGCATTGAGGAGGTGAATGCTTTCCCCAGTTAAGAGCCATCAACCAAAATATTTTTTTTCCCTATTTCTTTAAGAAAAATCAGCATTAAGATGTTTTGAGAAAACCTAGAGTTCACCTTGGAGTGTTGCTTTGCTCTTCAAACAATTTACTCAGTTTGTAACAAACACAACTGTTTGTTACAGACAGAGGCACAATCTATAAGTAAACTGCAGTATAGAGGTTTTGACAATGCCACTCGTACATAAAGCCTTTATGTACAATTTAATGTTAACACTAGTTTGTACATTTTCAGATCTTTACAAAAAAAAACTTCCGCCATGTGTCACTGGCAACACAAAAGTTATTTAAAACACTTGTAAGATCTATAGAATCAATCAGATTATGACTATGGAAGCAGATGAGATGGTTTAAACTCTGTTCAGTTATGGATAGTGTATGGAAATGACTTATTTCACACTCTAAAAGTAGGTATAGCTATTTCACAATTAAACCTACAAAGTATTAAAGCTAATAATAGTAATTAAAAACATGTGTTGTCACATTAAATTGAATAAAATAAAAACATAAATAAATGTAAAAGTAACAACAGACACGTGAAATGTCCCCTTTTTGTACTGGACAGAGTGATCTTTAGCAGACATATTTCCGATCTTTGATGCAGCGGGTGTCTTTTTTGTTGAAGCAAACTAAACCAGCTGTGGGGTTAATAAATTCAGTGTAACTGGTAGTGCGTCAGTAAGCCAGACGTTTGCTGAATTTATTTTAAGTGATAAAAATGTTTATTTACACTATTCTATCAGAAATGGGAATTTTCACGGAGAACTACATATTACACGGCAATGTACAGATTTCACGGAAATCGTGTAATCTGTGATAACCGTGAAAAAAATACTGCCTTAGCCATGGATGAGCGTAGGTATGCTTTCAACAGTAGCATTAGAGATCGGGATAGTGTGGTAGGTTCTTATATGATATTGTAACGATTTTGGTTCTCGCAGTCAGGGGTTTCTCACAGGCAGAGGTAGAACGCGAACCCGGGACATCCCGCTTTGAATCATAGCGCCGATACTGCTGTACAAAAGAGTCGGCTCCCTTGCAAGAGCTGGTATCGGGCTTATGCTTCAATGTGGGAGGTCCCGGGTTCGCGTCCACCTCTACCTGTGAGAAACCCCTGCCTGTGGGAACCGAGATCATTACATTAGTGTCAGAGTGGGATGGAACGAAAGCGTTGGGGGTCAAGAAGAGGAAGCCAGAGCCAGCATTCCATTTTTGATCACGTGGATGCCGGCAAAGGAACGGCGCGTCTCCAGAGAATGGTAGCAGGATCAGGTCGCCTCACTGGATGGAGAACGGGAGTGGAGTCGGAGGGAGCGCGGTGCACGAGGCAGAACAGCAGAGCTCGTCCAGGCAGGGCAGCGGAGCTGGAGGGAGCATGGCACGCCGTCGCTGATCGACAGGGCTGGTCCAGCCAGCAGGAGATGACAACAGATGCATCGCACCTCTCACCCTGACAGACGGCCACAGCACAGAGGACACGACAGCACAGCCAGGGGGCAGGGTCCAACCCTCTTAGAAGCAGCAGACAGTGCCACGACCGTGTCCACTACTGAAGTACCAGACCACTCACACAGCTTCCAGGGACCAGCTACAGACTGCAGGCGTCTGGCCAGCATCAGATTGCTTCGGGACTGTAGCATTGTCTCTTCGGGGACGAAGAGAACTTGAGGGGGGGAACTGTGTAGCAATCTGTGCTATGTGTGTGTGTGTGTGTGTGTGTGAGAGAGAGAGAGAGAGAGAGAGAGAGAGAGAGAGAGAGAGGGGGTGTGTGTGCTGTCCTGTCTTTCCCGGCGTTTGTGCCACCCTGCATGGGTCTGTGTGTGCAACGTGTTTTGTGCCTAAGCAGTGCTGGCGCCCTGCCTGCGGTGTCACATGCACAGTGCAACTGTATGTAGATGGGGTCTGTGTTTGCTGCACTGTGATTTGTGTTCGGTTCCGCCGGTCAGCTTCTTGCACGGGACCGAAGGTCTGAGTGATTGGTTTGTGTGTATGCAAATGTGACTTTGTGTGTGTGCGCCAATAGGGCTCTGGGGAATCCCTATTTAGGGCTGTGTTGTGTTGTTTTGTGCTGACCCCTTGTTGAATAAAATCTTTTATTGAAAACTTGCTGCGGTTGTCTGGCTTCTTTTGTTGCCCCGAAACGCTACAATATAATTACCGCCTCACTTTTATGTAGATCACCGCTCGGGAAGCAAGCGAAGTGTTCTTATAGCCAAAGTGTTCTCTAAGACGGAGTTAGTCACCAGACACAATATGAATCAATAAATAAATAAACACATATGTATTACTTGTCATGACGCACGTGCATCAACATATGAAACAAACTGAATAGGTAAAAGCAAAACAATAGGCAAGTGTATGTTAATAAACTATAGTAATAAAGTAACAGACAAACTAACGTTAATAAAACTAAAGCAAAACAACACGGTCAAAAAGCTTAAATCGCTGTGAACTATGAAATTAGCTGGCGGGTGTGTTTCGTCTAACCCCTGCCCCCGCCCCTGGTTGCAGAGATGTACTAGAAGTGCAGCACTGTACAATTATTATTATTATTATTATTATTATTATTATTAGTTTATTTAGCAGACACCTTTATCCAGAGACTAGGGTGTGTGAACTATGCATCTGTTGCATAGTCACTTACAACTACATCTCACCCAAAAGACGGAGCACAAGGAGGTTAAATGACTTGCTCAGGGTCACACAATGAGTCAGTGGCTGAGGTGGGATTTGAACCGGGGACCTCCTCATTATAAGCCCTTTTCTTTAACCACTGGACCACACAGCCAACTAGTGTAAGAAATACCATTACAAATCAAAAGCATGCTTACCACAATGTGTTTGTATTTTATGTAGGAAAATGTGAAACCTACAACATTATTTTGTTAGCGCTATGTACTTTAAACAAAGATACATTTGTCTTTAAAGTCTAAAATAAGTGTGGATTTGTATTACCATTTTGTGAATAATATATTTAATAAACAAGTCACCTTTTGTTTTGTTAAGTTTTAAATTGTTTTTGCATGAGTTTGTGTTCTTATTCACACAGACCATTTTAATAAAGTTGAGAAAATAGAATAAGCCAGCTAGCCCTTCATGATGCAGATGTCTTTTTAAAGCGTGGGCTTATTGCATTATGAATAGGTCAGTCTGTATGCCTGACCTTTCTCTTTAGAATCCTGTGACCTTTTAATATGAATGTACTGTCTGTACTATAGAAAATGCAACTGTCTCAAAATATGAAATCCATAGCTTTGACATATCAAATTTGCTCTGGTATATTATTCCACTTGTATATTTATCATTACCCAACTAAATGTGGTACAACCCCCACCTCCCCCTAATAACCTAGAGGAAACCTGATACTATACAATCTTCATTCAGTGCTTTAACTCTATTAGCTTATCATTATTACACACATTTTCCATTTGATCTGCTAACGCATGTTTGTTTGTTAAACGGGATATAGCCGAGGCTAGTCTGAATACAGAAATACAGAGGTACAGTCCTGTATGGTTCTCACAGAATGGCAAAAGAAAAACAACAACTGAAAGAAAGAAAGAAAATGTGTTGTTTGGTCTAATTGCACAGCTTATTTTCTGTTTAACAGAACATGTTACTTATGTTACTCAATTCACTCCCCCTTCTTTTTCTATAATTTCTCTCTCTTAATGGCCATGCTGAAATCATTATCCACTTTGCTGGAGGACTGATGGACGTCTCCACCAATTAACATAACTACAAGTTAGATTAACTCCTAATTGCATTATGAGTATTTGGTTATTCACTATACAAATGAAGGGAAAATAAAAGTAGCAAGATCCCATGGCATCTGTGACATGCTTTTAAATAATATATATACAGTCTGATAATCAATATGAGCAGGGCTGGCAGAATATTTATATTTAATATTTTAATTAGTTTTTCAAGCAGAATGTATCATCTATGAACATCTTAATTTAAATTGATTGCCAATTGCACTGACAATAGATATATTAATCAGTAATTAAATACTGACAAACTAGTATTTTGCCCCTTGTAAACCACTCAGATCCCTAATTATTAAATATCTTGCTATCACTGATTAGATAATCATCTCCTTGTTATATATTAGTAAAGTATTTTAATGAGAAGGCCATCTCACAAATGCAGTCGTTCTCCAAAGTGTTATACGTTTTCTAGAAATACAGAATGACTAGGAGTGGAACATTTATTGCCGATTAACAATACTCAAATATATGTTGATATACCTGAATAGATAACCGTCCCCTCTTAAAAAAAAATAGATATCAGATTTTGAAAAGCAAGATGTCCCATATATGCAGAATAACTGGATGGGATATGTGTCCTTCTTTTAATCTCCAAAATGAGTTTTTGCATTGGTGACTTCGAAGGCAGGACTTCTTACTTAATAAAATACACAAATTATTATTATTATTATTATTATTATTATTATTATTATTATTATTATTATTATTATTATTATTATTATCATTTATTTCTTAGCAGACGCCTTACCCAGGGCGACTTACAGTTGTATACAAAAAATACAAATAAAAAATTACAGTACAATTAAAAGCAAGATACAAAATACAATGACTTCAGTCCTAATTATAAGTACTATGTATATTGGGATGACTGACGTCAAAGCAGAGGGACTGTGTAAGTTGTATTGCATGCATTGGGCTTTATGTACAGAAAGCAAGTTTAGGGTCTACACCTCCCCCATCACATACATCTGAGTGTGACTACATTAGCATCAGCAATGAGGAAGGGTATTTATATGTCACTGCTTTGATTTATGCCTGGTGTTTGGAGCGGCATACTGGAAACAATGAGAGGAATACAACTATTACATAACACTGAACTCTATAATCACTAAAACTAATTGGCACTTACAGTGGAGTTGAAATTGGTCATGATGAAAAGCCTTTGAATTCTGGAACAGATCTTTTCTGAAGTTTTTTCTTTGCTATGAGGATCAACTACAGTTTAATATTTGGGTTTATACAACAAGTGTTGAGAGATCTAGCTCAAATAACTTTTGCATATTCAATACTGCTGCATTTATTATTATTATTATTATTATTATTATTATTATTATTATTATTATTATTATTATTATTATTATAAATTACCACTAATGGGAAACAGGCAGTAATGATTTTTGTCAGCTTGTTCTTTGTTTTCCTTTTAAAGTCTGTCCAGTGGTTTTTGAGGATCTCCACAGTGCGTTGGCAGACTCCCTGTGTCTACATAGCCTCCCAGATGGCCTGCTTGCTGGACAGAGGGATTTCGGTGGAGAAGGAGACAAAAAAGGCATATTAATCATTGACCACTGTGGATAATTTCACATGGCGCAGTTGTGCCTTCTCAGGACAAGCAGCAAAGGTGGGCATCTACTCAGCCATTCTCTTTTTAATAGAGATTCTGGAGCTCCAGCACACAGGGATTGCAGGATTGCAATATCCTGATGGGCCAAGGCAAAGAACACAGTGGAATGCAGGCCAGTTTATTTAGCGCATGGATTTCTTTTTTTAGCAAAACTTTGATGAATACGGCAGTAAACTGGAAACAATATGCAGTGAATGAGGCCCACTGATGGAATGGCGGCAGTACTCCATGTATGTTCATGAAGTATTCCCTTTTTTCAGTTATCATTAAGAAAAAACCTAGAGATTATGTTAAGTAGGGGAAATTAAAGAAATATGTTTAAGCAAATGTCAAGCTGTGGTACATGGGCTTTTTTTACGTTAATGTATGGGTCTTAATAGAGTATCTTTGTCAAACATTGAAACCCATATTGTTATTAAAACTATTTGTTAATCTTTTTATCACTTTGCCTTTTTTTTTTAATTAGTATTCACTTTGGCTGGCTCATATATAATTTAACTTGGAAAACAAATAGCCTTAGGATGGTAAGTGGGATAAATTTGGTAGGAACATAGGTAACTATATGTGACTTGTTCTCATTAGGGAAAGTATTGACCTGCCCATGTGCCACAATGAAGCACTCACTTCTCAACCTTTTTAAATAATCATTTAAAAAAAAAGATTCAAAGCTATTATTTATCCCTGGGATTGTTTTTGTTTCATCAAATACATTTAACAAACCTATGAAGAGGTATTTCCATGTCGTTTGATATCAATGGGTGTAACCTTTTTATTTCATTAGATGTCATGCAATTTCAATCTTCCAATCCCCCTGATTGCTCAACTTAAATTACAGAGATTTTGAGATATTATTTAATTTATCAATGACAAAGGTTAATTACATTTTGATTTTTTTTTTTTTAACATTTTGTACTTGACCCCTCTAAGAAAAGATGTTTGAACCTAGATTAAACTACCTTCTATATTCAGATAACACTCAGATCCTTCCTTCTTTCTTGCAGAAATGTGCTCAAGTCACCAGAGGGTAAATACATGTACAGTAGATATTAATAATTTGTATATCCTTAAAGGAACTAAAAACTACTCATAAAACTAATGAAATGATTCTGTAAATCGTACCTGATATGCTTGGCTATGCAATTACATTGTCAGTTTTGTAGCTACACATTTATTTTGATTTAAAATAAATAAATACAGAAATTTTATTTTTTCACCACACTCCAGATTGGTCAGTTGTCAGAAGTAGAGAATGCTATAAGAAGTACCTATTTATTATATTTCTCACAAATTGTGTTTGGAAGCAGATATCACCATTTCATGTTTAATGTTCTAATCTTTATTTTTTATTGTTGTCTGTTTTATGTATTTATGCATATTTGAGTTTGAGTGTTCCGAGTTGTTATTCATTTTTGAGGGATGGATTATTATCCTGCTGGGTTTTTTTTATCTGCTGGAGTATTTGTTTTATGTAATTTCCTGAATTTATATAATTTATTCTTCTGTCTGAATAGAGATGTTCTGTGAAACCTGCAGTTTTGACTATTACTATTGTTGGTATATAATTGTTACCCTACTGCAAAGGGAATATCAAATTAGGATTTATGATGGGTCTGGTGATAAGCAGCAGCTATAGAATACACAAAGAGGTAATGATTTATCTCATTCTGCACCAATACAAATCCTAGGAGGTCCTAACACAAACATGGCACTATATGACTATTATATTGATTTCCAAAAGGGTTAGGAACCTGATTGCAGTGCAACAATTTATTTAGCTGTTGTTGTATTTACTCACCTGCTAAAAAGCAAATAAAAGCCTTATTTATTGTGCAGCTGCAAGACAGAAAACATACAAAGAACTCAAACCCATTATAAATGACATATCCCTTTCTTCTGTCGAAATAACAATAACCAAAGCTGCCTTACAGGGATGCTTAATGATTCAACCCTGATTCAAGGTAAGTATCCAATCGACTCACAAGGCAGTCTTGTGAGGTATGGTCGAGCAACCTGAGCTAACCTAAGGACCATGAGTTAAGCACTTAAACACCCTTGAGGGCTGCAAGAAGTTGAATTGTTGGATCTCAATACTGTTTATTATAAGTTGTTCTGACCGGATTTGCCCACTTTTTCTGTTAAACAAAAATGGAAATTAACGTTTGTAACAAGGACAGTGACCAGTCACTGGCTTCTCCGGGCGCACGTGTGTGTTTACAAGAGAGAGACCGACTCTCTGCCTGTGACGCGCTGCCAGCTGTGTGCTGTTTACAGGGAATTGCAGCCGAAGATTGGATGGTTGTGATTCTCTGACCGACTTGGGGGCGTGTCCCAGCGGAGCATCTCGCTATAAAAAGGAGCCCCTGACACAAGTCCATGCTACAGACACAAAGAAGCCTGTTGGAGTGGTGTGGTAAGCAAACAAGAACCTATAAAACCATGATCACCTTGTTTGGGAACACAGAGCAGGGGTTTTCATTTAATTTGCCTGGAAAAGGAACTGGGATTAGTTTTGGTATTTTTAAATCCCACTTTTTAAACATATAGTTAGGAAGTGTGTGTCAGTGTGACCGCCATTTTACTAGAAGCAGCACATCGCCACAGCAAATCAAACTTTTATTTACATAGATGCTTTTGCATAGTGTTTTTGTTTTTGAAATTTGTTTTATGTCGTTTCTGTACATTTGTTGTATTGTCACCCGTGGTATACCATTGTAATTATTGTTCCTATTAATAAATCCTGAGATGCATTTCAGCGTCAAACTCCGTCTCTCTGTCTATTTGTCAGCAGACCACCCAAACCTACCCTTTCACAATGTTTAATTCCATTTTAGGTTTATTTGCCAAATCAGTTATACAAAATGGCTTCCTTCCTACCTAATTAAGCATCTCTGTAGTGTGGGCTTATATAGGACATCAGGTTGTCCATTGGGGTAAGTAGTGCTTTTATGTTTTAGTGCATCATTCTTTCAACACCTCCTATTACAGGAACCTTTTCGTGCAAAATGTGCTGATCACCTTAACCATGGCCTTTTTAGATAATCTTGTTCGTGTTTTTTTGTTGTTGTTATGGGTAGCATTATTTTCTACTTATTTTTGTGTGCCAGGATGCAATAAATGAGCTTGGGAATCGTACAGGATTTCCATGTTAGGTGCAGACAGACAGGCCTCTAGAGAAAAAAAAAAAAGAAAAAGAAAACTCATGGGAGTAACGCAAGGCACTTCAACTAGAGCAAAAGAAAAAAGGTTAACATGAAGGTATTGAGAAGAAACACCAGAGGACAAACCTTAAACATCCCTGCCTATAAGTTAGGTAGTCCATAAGATAAGAGTCTTGAGGACTTGCATAAAAATATATATCTGGACCAGTACCCTTAGCAGGATCAAGTTTCAGTAAAATCTCATCTCATAACCATAATACTGTATAAATGATCTATTAGATAGTAGCAAGGCTCCTGAATAGCAGGTGTTATATTTTCACATCTTACCAGAATAATGAGGTTGGATCTTGTGATGAAGATTGATTTACCAGACCATTATATTTCCCTCTGTATCCTTATATGCTGAATTTCTCTCAGATCTCAGCTTTATGCTTCCAGGGTACAATAAAAGACATCTCATGCAGAGACTCTGTACCGTTTCCACTTCTAAAGTGGAATATATTTAAGGAAAATCCTTATATAGTCTCCAACTATTCTTACACTGTTACAGTTAATAGGGAAAAATACCTTTTGTCTGAGTGCAGTGAGTGATGTCATTCATTTATACTGATATCTGATATCCATGACTACAATTACATTATTTTCTATTAACAATAGCACAGATATTTTTTTTTCCCTTTGTCTTGCAGGGGCTCACACATAGACCAATACAGGCAAAACAAATGTAGGATTTCTCTTAACATATGTTCCCATCGTTTGGTGTACTAATTTAACAATCTGCCCTATTCTTAACTCATTATTCCTACACATGTTATAAACTATTTTACTGAAACAGAATATATATTTCCTATAAGCTACTAATTCAATACAAACATGAAGCCCTATTCTTTCACTTCCACTATGTTTCTTTGTCATAATATAATAATAATGCATAATATAAAGTACAATAATGTTTTTACACTTCCACATACATAAATGTTACCATTGTTCTATATACAGTATCCCAAAAACATATTTATCTTTCGTTTCAATTACTAGTTCTTGTTTCTATTTTCAGTGCCTTTATAAAGTAAACCATTAGATCTTCTTTCCTATGTATTCCACATAAGCTTTGTACTACTTGTCTTATGCATCCAAAAATATGAATTACTGATATAATTACATACCCTCCAACATTTAAGAGATGAAATAGGTCCACTTGTGTGGCACTACGAGAGCAAACGGGTCATAGTGTGGTAGTGAGCGACCTGCTTCCACTGGGGTCTGGGACATGCCCCTCACAGAGAATCTTTGAAATGTTAACTATAAATTATGCAATTTCATGCAACTTAGAATGCACATTTTTACATTTAGATACAACAAAAATTGGTATATGTTTCATTATGTCTCACAAAATCTCACTAACAAATTCCATCGTGCCGAAGAGCCTGCCCTGTCTTCTTAACCCTGTGCTCAGTGTCCTGTCCTGAAATCACCTCGTGCTGAAGAGCCTGCCCTGTCTTCTTAACCCTGTGCTCAGTGTCCTGTCCTGAAATCACCTCGTGCTGAAGAGCCTGCCCTGTCTTCTTAACCCTGTGCTCAGTGTCCTGTCCTGAAATCCCATCGTGCTGAAGAGCCTGCCCTGTCTTCTTAACCCTGTGCTCAGTGTCCTGTCCTGAAATCACCTCGTGCTGAAGAGCCTGCCCTGTCTTCTTAACCCTGTGCTCAGTGTCCTGTCCTGAAATCCCATCGTGCTGAAGAGCCTGCCCTGTCTTCTTAACCCTGTGCTCAGTGTCCTGTCCTGAAATCACCTCGTGCTGAAGAGCCTGCCCTGTCTTCTTAACCCTGTGCTCAGTGTCCTGTCCTGAAATCACCTCGTGCTGAAGAGCCTGCCCTGTCTTCTTAACCCTGTGCTCAGTGTCCTGTCCTGAAATCACCTCGTGCTGAAGAGCCTGCCCTGTCTTCTTAACCCTGTGCTCAGTTTCCTGTCCTGAAATCCCATCGTGTTGAAGAGCCTTCCCTGTCGTCTTAACCCTGTGCTCAGTGCCCTGTCCTGAAATTCCATCATGCTTTGAAGAGCCTTCCCTGTCTTCTTAACCCTGCGCTCAGTTTCCTGTCCTGGCCCACACTTGATTTGTTTTTAAAGTAGGTGGTATAAAATGACTTACTCCAAAAGTATCCTTTTTTTTATTTGCAGAATTTATGTATCTTACCCATGCCTAAATACTACAGAAGGAATATAAATGCCTGTGCCTGCATGATATACTGTATAAATATTAGTATATTCTTATCAAAATACATATTGAATAGAGAGAAGAAACGACAGACACAATTAGTATTTTTTTTTTGTTGGGATACATAGTATGAGAAGCAAATTGTGGTAGGACTACAGCAGTAATGAACATTGGTAGTTTACCAATTTCTACTGTAGTTCCTTAATCTGTAGAGTTGGCATGTGATGTGAATTTCACTTAGTATAACCAGAGAAGAGGTACACAATTTTTAATGTTGGTTCATTGTATTCCTCTTTATTAACAATAGTGATTTGCCAGCTGCCATTACGTTGTTGTATAACAGACTGCAATTTGGGCTATAGATAAAATAACTGAACTTAATTTTAATATGTAAATGTATGTATTGGTATACAGACAATTTTTAAATTTAGTTTTGTGATGTATAATGCATCAAAGAAAAGCCTAACACGACTTTTGAAACATATTCTAAATCATAAAGCATTCCATTCATTGAAAAGCTGTGGGCTTAAAAAAAAAAGAAAAACATTAATTAATGGGGATTTTTCTTGGCTGTCCAGTCATAGGGTGCAGGAATTAAATGTCAGACTTTAAAACTAAATAACTCAGGGATAATTATGTATCTAAATGAGTGAGGAAGATAATGGCGGAGTTTACATGCACAAGTCATGACAGTTTTCCACACGACCTCTTTGCCGTACTTTTCAGGAAATGCGTATAGCAACTGGAACATTTTAATTAAGACCAATGTTCAGAATTTAAAATGTCAAGCATAGCCCATGGCAGCAACATTTGTATGATTTTTGCATCTCTGCCCTAGCATTGTGAGAAAGGCATTATTCCAAACAAGTAAGGGACATTCAAATATGTGTAATAATAATACAGGCACTTATAGACATACACTTTACCAGTATGCACAATTTATGCTAGTGTCCATAGTGACTCACACCATTGTGACATATGAATGGTGGACATAGACTGTTATGTTTAATTTTTATCACGGGTTTTAGGCATTGTTTCAATACAGGAATTTTGGATTTATAACTCTTAATAATACCCTTCTCTTTTTAGTTATACATTATTATATGTCAGTTGTTATATCTGAGATCCCATTAGCTAACAACTGCATAACTTACTGCCACACGTATTCCTTTTGTTTTTGTTGGCTTACTTGGCCTTCTCAATCATTGCTCTTGATTGTATTTAATGTAATGCTTACATTAAGTCAGGCCAAGTTTTTCATAGACATTCATGTAATTCTTGAACTTCTTAAAATATAACTTAAACATGGCATGAAACCAATACAACGTCTAGCTGAAGTTAATATGCATTGGTGTTTAAACAGACGCAGATGTTTGATATCTCACCATTTTCAATACAGCACAGTACTTTCTTTCAGAGATTATAATATAGCTTTAAATCCACTGTATATACTAAGCTTACTTTTGTATTTTAAATTATTATTATTATTATTATTATTATTATTATTATTATTATTATTTACAATATTTCTATCTACTTTCTTGCTTCAGTTCTTTCTTTTTTTTTTAAATAACAATTTTATAAAATAAATATGCTAAATTATTTTCATTTATTTGAAGAGCACATTAGTATGTATTCAGGGATACCAATATATTTAACAAGAAAGGGGTCAGAGTGGAGTAAAACGTGTGCCATTCTTACCCAAAACTAATTCTAAAGTGGATCTAGTAGTGGAATTTGCTGGATAATACTAGCATTAAACAAATAAATCTATTATTTTTGAGGTTGTGTTAGTCAGAAACACATTTTTTAAGCATTGGATTCATCACAAACATATTTCGGAGATTAGACATGCCATAATACATAAATGTGGAATGGATAAAAAAATAAGCATGCAGGTTTTTAACCTAAACACAACATTTGTTTAAACCTAATGCAGACCAAGCCGATTTACCTAATTACTGATGTGTGTTTGAAATGGTTCAGATATCTTGGCACATAAATGAACATCGAATCTAAACTATAAAGCAATCTGTCTTACTGCACAAAACATAAACACACACACGCTGCTGCATGTCCATCCTTTTCATCTTTTGTTTTATCCCTGCTGCACTCTAGGTGGTGAAGTTTACTTGCATTTTCACTCTTCTCTCCCTCTGTCTAAAATAATGGTAATGCTGTATACATCTCATATGCTGTGTCCCAAATGAAAATGTTTAATTGCTTTACTCACCATATGCTTTTATTATAAGCGGCTTAGTGAAGCAGAATGAAAATATAATTGAAATACCAGACATTAATCATGCAAGTTATAAATTAATAACTAAATATAGTGCCCATGAAATAACAAAATAAATAAATAAATAAATAAAAAAACATTGAACGTTTTGTGTATACTGGATTTGTTTGATAATGTAAGCCTTTGCATTGCCTATGAACCTAAATGTTTGAAGAACTAATGTAAACATTAGGTTTTGCAAGATGTATGAATACATTTAACATGTTTGTGTCACAAGTGACCAAATTGAGTACTTCACTTTTTCACTTCTTGATTGATTGATTTGCACTGTTTGCTATATTTTTGCTGTGATTATTTGGTTGTTTCAGTTTTGCTTGGTGTGTTTACTGTTTTGTTGTATTTATTATTTGTACATGGGTTACCAAATGATAGACTGATTGACATGCTGAGGAACCTAATTGCATCACCTGTTACTGTCCTATAAAAGCTGTGCTGTCAGCACAGTGCAGGCAGACTGTGTTGCTGGAGGACCCAGACCAGAAAGTGGATGAGAGAAGCTGCTGGAGGAACAGACTGCAGGAAGAACCTGGAAAAGTTGGATAAACAGATAAAGGGAAGTTACAACCAAGCAGTAATACTTTTGTTTGAGTGGTGAACCCTGTCTAGCTTGCAGATAAGTGCACAGGGCTAGCATAATCTTGTTCAGTGTGCATTTGGAGACCTTTCTATTAGACAGTAAAACACACATATTGACTTTACTACTGTTACTATAAAGGAATTATGAAGTGTGTCTGATAACATTATACTGATTGTACAGGATTATTGTGGTGGTCTGTATATAAGACAACCTGCTGGAATATCTTTGCAAACTCAACTTGGGGACACAATACGTTGCAACAGAACTGCACTGACAGTGGCTTTTTGTTCTCTTTTGTTACAGCAGGTACCTGGGCCCGGGGTTTTGGGCTGACCCTCTGTTGGACAGTGACCAGCGGGACAGTGTTCGGGACGGGTTATGATGGGGCCTGTCTGTGTGGGGCTAACCTAAAGCGAAGAGGACAAGGGCCATTTTCTGCCTGGAGTGATGCTACAAGCCGGGACACAAGGAATACAAGGCTACATCTTTCTGTGCCACGGCCTCCCTTTTCATGGTCGAAGTATCGTGAGTTAGCCGGGTTACCAAGACCCTCCCTACCTATTTGCACAATTGAACTTGTTTCTTTTAGACTGTTAATATAAGCCAATTTTTTTTTATGAAGAATTGTTATGTTGTATAGATTTTGTATTTATAGTTTTAGTTGGGATTGTATGTTTATTGTGTAAATTGTTGTTTATAACAATTACTGTGACTATTGATGTTAATAAAAATTGAAGCTTACTCATCTGTGTTGTGGTCCTTGGATGTTCATCTGGTGGGGGGGTTGGGGTTGGTGCATTGGAATCCCAAAATAACCTGTAAAGAGAGAGTGTGGGAAATGGGAGGGTTAACTTTCGTACACATAGTTAACAGCGTTACTTGGTTTATTGTCACCTGGTCAGCTCTCTACCAGTTTTGGTGCATTAAAGCATGTGACATTTGCTTCATTTTGCAACTGTATTTCATGTTTTGCAAATAGTGCAGCTGTTTAGGTGTTTGTGTTAACTGTTTTGACAATTGTGCTAATAGTATCGGTAATAACTAAATTTCACCCCCCCCCCCCCCCCAAGAAAAGTTAAGCATGTGACAAAAGCAGTAAATTAAACCCACTGGCAACTCTTGTGGTTAGGGTTCATGCTCTTGTCCTCTGAAACATCTCATTTGGTTTTACACTTCACCAGAACCCACTGGTCCATAACACTTTGTATTAAAGAGGCACTTTTTTTTTTTTTTTTTTTTTTTTAACCATATGCCTAAAGTGTAAACTTGAGTCTGTGGGAGAACTGTGGGGATTAAAAATGGTTGTCTTGCCGTATATCATCTGTTAAGATGCATAGCTTAACATGGAGGTAAACGATTCAAAGAATGATTACCTATAGAGTGGTTCTTTTAACTTCCAGGGTGGGAGGGGGGAGGGGGTGAGGCAGTGTTCAGAACAGCATGTCATTGATTCTTTTAACTTCCAGGGAGGGAGGGGGGCAGTGTTCGGAACAGCATGTCATTGGTTCTTTTAACTTCCAGGGAGGGAGGGGGGCAGTGTTCGGAACAGCATGTCATTGATTTTTCTTTATTCACCCTCTTTATTATGCACAGTTTACACAGAACTTAGCAAGCAGTTGGAATTCTTGGAGTCACTTGAAAACTGAACATTTGGTCTCCAGCACAGCAGCAAAAAGCTATTTTTAGACACAATGCATGGATTACGGGGAAATTATAGAGATACCAAAAGATTAAGGATGTTATAAATAATACATCCCAAATAAAATAAGCATTCCATAACATTAAACTCAAACAGTTGTTCTGAAATCACTCAGAACTTGTAATAACAAAGATGCAGCCCGAGTACCACAAACATTCTTTTGCAGAAAAAAAAACTGATAAAATGATGTAATGAAAGACCAGCTTACTTCAACTGCTTGGTTTTCTTAATCATTTCTGTGCCTGCATTATTTTTTTTTGTGGGTAAGCTACTATTTTTAACTTAGTAAATTGGGTTTTTAGATTGCACCTAGTCTCCCCATGCTTGTGCTGGCAAGTCCAACCTATCACAACTGTCATATCAGGTATCAACACTAAATTCAACAAATAGTTTTTACTTGATTGTATAGTTGTTTCACATCACCTGCATCACAGTAATTAAGATATCCATTCATTAAGAGCTGGAAGTGTGTAATGGTTTAGTTAGTATAATGAAGTAGATAGATGGCCAAACACTATGGAATTGTGACACTATTTGTAAACAGCAAGTGGTCAGACAAGACAAGAAAAAAGAGGCTGAAAAAAAGAACACCAAAACATACTTTACATATATTTTTATTCCTCATGAAATTTCTGTTTTCAGGAAATATGGGTGCTTGCCTATGTTTACCTCAACTGTATTTGTGAAGCTATGTTGTACTGTTCTGTGTGAATAAAGTTTGTTTTTGCCAAAAACGCTGCCAAACCTGCTACTGTACAATTTTCTCCAAGCCATTGAGGAAATCCCTGCTTTATCGTGGAACCAATCAGTGGTATAGCCAATAATAATAATAATAATAATAATAATAATAATAATAATAATAATGTTTCCTTATGCATAAATGGCGTGCGTTGTACCATTTGAAGCACTGGTTGTGCTAAATTGTTTATTTAAATGTATGAACCAGGCAGCAATATTTTACATATTACATTTGACCAACATCCAAAGTGAGGTATACTGTAACAGTGCCAAAAGAAAACGTTGCCGTTGCTTTGCATGGTCTTGCTGTAGCGCCCCCCATGTGCTAGTGAGTTGAAATGCAGCGCTTCATTTACTGGCTCTCCTGTCAGGGTCTCTTTTGTGTGAAATGTTGGAGACAGCGAGCAGACTGAGCTGCACTTTAGTGAACGGGGCAGCCATTCTGAGGAGAGGCTCATATCTTTGTTCATAACAAAAAAGAAAGAAAGAAAAGCAAAACAAAAAAACAAAACACACACATAAAGAAATTACATAAGTATAGAGAAACCCCCCCTCCCCCAACAAAACTGCAAATATTTGTTGATAAATTCTTCTGTCATTTTTTAAAACATCGTTTTTACAAGTGGTGCATTTGGAGAGTTTTTTTGCAGACCGCAAACGGATGTGAGACAGAGAAGGTGTTCCTAGTATCTCTGCTTCTACTACGACTACTGTTACCCCTCTTTTTAACACACACACACACACACACACAGCTCGTTCTTATTGTCTTCTGAATCACTGTGTGGAAGAAATCAAGAACTCGAAAAAAAAAAACGGAGTTGTTTGATGTTTTTACTGAAATGGACGTGAGATTTTATCCTCCACCACAGTCAGCTACTTCAGCTTCAGATCCTCCCTGCCTGGGACCCTCGCATTGCCTGGACCCCTACTATTGCAATAAGGTGATTTTCATTTCTTTCACTGTTATTACTTTTTGAAGGTTGTTTCACAAGTTCTGAGTAAAATGCATGATGGATTGAGAGAAAGGATGGTTAACGCTGCATCTTTTTTTTCTTTCTTCATTATACTGAAAGTAATTGAATCCAACTCTGCCCTGTCAGTGAGTTTCGGGGTGCATTTATTGTAAAACTGTTTGACTTTAATGTAATCTGAGAAATAGATCTAGCGATCAGTTTTCATTATCGTGAATAGATTGTTCAACTGTATGATTTGTGCATAAATTGGTACACAACGTGATACATTTATAATACAATGTGCATCAAATACCCTTTGTATAACAGTAATGCCGCTGGTGCCTCGTTCTACATACTTAGAGACATGTACTGTAACATGGAATTGTAAAATAAATAAAACGCGGTTACATTTCTTATACGGGCATACGGGCACTGTAACCTTTTTACGGGACTGTCACAGTATCAAACCAAGAACATTTACGTTGTAAGTAAAGTGGTTCTGTAGTTAACGGCTTCATTTAATTAAAACAAACAAACAAAAAAAAAAAACCAAACAATCAAAGTGACAGTTCCAAACGCCTGCAGCCATATAGGTGCCGATATCTGCAAAGCTAATGCCCCGGTTTTATCTTTTATACACATTATTTGGGATGTATTGTTTATGTGTTTATTAGCTCAGATAACGTTTGGGATAAAATTCAATCGATAGCTCATTTAAACGGACTATTCTGGGTATACAATTTATTTACTTATTAAAAAAAAAAAAGATCTGCATTCTTCATCCATCGGGACAGTTACACCGTCCATAACATGCACAACTTCTAAGGGAACGAAAACAAACGGGCAAAAGGTAAATATGCATCCAGTGTTTAAAATAACTTAAAATAAATAAATACATATTTTTACAGTGTAGGCATTGATCACAGTGAGACCTTTCAGTTTAACATTGTTCTTTACAATACTTTACCAAAGTCTTTTAAAAAGACATACAGAAAGGTAAGTATTACATAATGATGCACCGTGGTGTTTATACCTGTTCGCTGCAAGGACAATGTATCGCAATCGGGTTGTTTAAAGCAGCTGTGTCCTAATCCAGTAATTGATGTTTTGGAGCGGTAAATGTACTAAACGAAATCTGATCCCAAGCAAAACATTTATGAATCATGCGTTTTAAGTGTTCCAAACAGCAGAGTTCCATGGACATTAAGCCCCTTTTTCAGTGGACAAGTTGTAACAAATCACTGCTTCAGTACATATAATGACTTGGCTCCAAAGTACTGGAAGGATGCAGAACTGCAGGTTTAATTATGGCATCTGTAAAATGTATTTTGCTCTAAGTATCCCATAATGTGCTAAATCTGCCTAATCTCATTTAACTCCCCAATTTTTTTTTATCAACTGTCTATCTTGTTTAGTTATTATTTAATTCTACATATAAGTAATTGTTTTATGCATACACAACATAAAGGAAGGATTGCATTGTTAACTTTGCAAGCAGTATAACTACCAATAATGTGGTAAGTGGGTACTTTGTTGTTTTCGTTCAGAAAAATAACATGTATAGACCGGTACTGATTGACACATTTACTGTAGCATTCCAGTTTTCTGTACACGGCACCTCCTAAACTGGATATAAAAATTGGTGCAGATTTGAGATAAAGTAGCTGTATTTTTATGTTTAAGGGATGCTGGAGTATTTCAGTTTTAGTTTTTATTATAATACTTGTTGAAGACGATGCTGGACTCTGAAAATGAGAAAAACAAGAGTACAGTGCAAACAAGGTTGGCTATGGCAACTGTGCAAGGCATCTCTTGTACAAATAGACCGAACTGGAAGCTATGCAGCTCAGTATGTGCTAGGCATTTGAAGAAACACAGAAGAACTTGAAATCGTATTGAGAAGGTAGAAATCACCATCTAATAGGTCCAGTAAAAATAAGGTAGGGATCAAGTTGTTGCATGCACATGAAACAGCTACAAGCAGTACAATATAAACAAGTACACATCTTAAAGGTGGCTTAAATACATCTTTATACATTACATTTTGCTCAGCGCTTTGTTTATGAAGCATTATCATTAAATAAGTCATTAACAATAAATAAGTGTACAGCATTATGCATCTTCTGTGCCGTTATTTTAATAGATTTTTTTGTAATACACATGCAATTATTTCCAGGTAAAAGAAAGTTGCATGGGTTATAGCATGAAATGTCGCAAATTATATATTATTTTCTTTTGTTTGGGATGGGGGCTGTTTTATCTTATAACAAGTAAGTACTTAACAATTTTATTTAGTCCTGTTTATGGTTCAGATACAATTAATAGATAATAACCTTGTATAAGCACAATTAAACATTCTGTGGAATCAAAAGCTAATTCCTGCCGTAATAAAATATATATTTTTACTTTATAACCCTGAGCAAAAAACGTAAGTACTTGAGAAAAAGAAAAGAGTAGCTTGGAGGGTTGTAAATAATTAGGGCCTTTGAACATAGCTATTTCCTACTTGTATTTCACATGCAGGCAAGATTTTTTTAAATGAATTTGCCAGTGCTTTTAGCATTTTAAATACGTAAATTAAGTGATTGAATTAATCGACATCTTTATTAGGAAAAGCTAAAACTATTTTGTGTCTGTGCTATTTTGTTTCCGAAACTTTCAGACCTTGAGTTATATCTTTTATTTTTCTTCTATTTATGCCCGAACATGATCTTTATTGGAGTTGCATCTCATTCCTAAGTTAAGTTTTTGGATGTGTTTCTTGCCACAAACAAATAACATTTGATACAGTGAACATCTGAGTTGTAAGGCCTATTAGATGTTAAGATTAAGTTTTAATCTCAATTGTGATTCACGTATGGAGGTGGTTATAGTAATAACATTGTGCTTAAAGTTTGTAACATCCTTGCTACCTCATTAGCACTAAGAAATGCACTTGGTCATGTATAAACTTTACATCTTGCACTTAGAAGTTCGACTTGTGCTGTATTTAAATAGAAAATAATATAATATTACCTCTGATCCACTGATACGGTTAAAATACTGTGGAGCTCATTCAAATGCTCAAGCCATGGACCACAGTTTACATTGACTTGTTTGATTGGATGTTATCATTTATTATTATATAATACAGTCTGAAACAAATACCATTGTCAAACAAATTGTTATAAAAACTGAGAAACTAAGCTCCAGCACACTTTTTTTTTTATAAAATCATAAAAATTGAAGCAGTTGTGTACTCTTATTTATAAATGTGCCTGTATTGTGAAAAATATAAACACCACAATTGAACAATGTATTATTTGGTCCGTTTATTTATTTATTTATTTATTTATTTATTTATTTATTTTTTAAGTAATTCGTTATTTGACATATTCTGGATATATATATATATATATATATATATATATATATGTATATATATATATATATTTTGTGGGTTTTCACATCTTCTTTCAAATAGGAGGAATCATTTTTTTCTAAAATAGAAAAATTCAGTCTTACATAAATGGTGTAGTTATTAAAAAATAAACCAAAAAACAAAAAAAACAAACAAAGCTACATCTCAATATAGAACAAGCATGCACTAAATTGTAGACTGCAGAAAAAAACAGCAGTATAGTTTTTGAGTAAAAGGAAAAGCAGCATGGTGTTGCATGAGCTAGATACAGACTGAGATCTTAATCATAAATAAAACCTGTGCACCATGGAGAGCTAATATCAAAGCTAATGATTTATTTTATGTTAATGACTTTCGTGGGACATAAAACAATTCTAAATGGAGTTTCAATGCTTTCAGTTATTAAAGCTAATGAGATAATACTTTCTTCACAGTAACAAGCTGTTTAAACTCAATATGCCTTGCTTTGTAAGCTGGACATGTAAGTGCCATGAAGGCTCAGTAGGTTAAGGCCTGATGCCAAGAATCCCCAGGGTTTCCAGGTTTAAAATATGTTCCTGGTTGATATTAGAAACTAGCGACAGGGGCACTTCCACTTTGTGGTCCCTGGGAGACTTTCTTTTGCCACTAACTAGGGGAATGTCCTATTGTAGCCACCAGTAGACCTCACTGTAGAAGTAAAACCAGATACTACTTGGTTAACTGGTTAAAGAATCACAAGTTTTGGTAGAACTTTGAGTTTTCTACATTAGTTTGAAAATCACTCAAAAATAATTTGGAAAGATACAGTATTGTTTATACCACACTTGTACACAAGCACTGATACTTTTAAGAACTTAGAAATAACAGCCATAGACAGCTTTTGCACCTATTTTACCCACATTACTAATTTCTGTATTTATATATTAAGCAAACATTTAAAAATATGTAAATTATTATAAACCACCTTGCCCGAATGGTGGCAATTTCAGAACCTTTTAATAAGTTACTGCTCAGGGAGTACACAGCTGTGCTCTACTCAACTTTTCCTCACAAATAATTAGTTATTTATAAAAAAAGAGCTACATAACTAAAAAAAGTGATTAATGAAAATGTGGAATCCAAGCCACTTACTCAACCTTTTTTTTTTTTTTTTTAAATCAATAAGTATTAGTTTATTATGTGATGAAACTGGAGGATTTATGATGTACTGTATTCAGAGTGTAGACTTTTTTCATTATTTTTCTTTTTTGGAGACACATGTTTTTACAAGGATTGTCTTTTATAAAGTCTATTGTAATATAATGATACCTGTTAGTATTGTTTTCCACTACCTCAAAGTCTGTTTAACATAATAAAAATAAAATAAAAAAGCAGCAGTATTTTTTGTAATTCGAGTTGTATTGCACATACTGTATCTCAAGTTTGAACACTGCTTGAGAAATAAGGAGTTGTTTTGCTTTGAACAATTCAGCTAAACTCCCCTGTTGGTTATAAAAGATTGTTATATCATGTTGGTGGCAGAGGTTCAGGTACAGCTGCTATGTGTTAATGATACATCATCACCTCCCTGATAGACACACCAAAGGTCAACTCTGGAATGACCCTCTGAGCACTTCAACAAGCTAATCTTCTTCCAAATGACATATCATCACCTTGGGAACCATGGCATTTGAGGGCATTTCTTGGCAAGCAGATACCACCCACAGTAGAATGTTAGATAAGAAGGCTGGCAGTTGTAATCATTGAGTATGTATCAGAGATGACAGTGAGGAGAGGTAAAAACAGCTGAAAAGTGGCAGGAATTCGGGATCCATTGCAGTGTTGGATTTTTTGCTCAGGAACCCAAATTGAATGAAGTTAAGATTCAGATTACACCTGAAATTAGAATGTATACCAAGTAAGAAGTTAACTTTAACTGCTGATTTCACAAACCCAGAGATGCCAATACTTGAGAGTGAACAAAACAGCACCTGCTAAGCAAAATTAGGTACATGTTTTTTTTGTTTTTTTTGACAAGTCAGGACAGTAAATCAGGGTCTGTGAAACTTGATGCAAATAGCCTTCAAATAAAGTTGAGGTAAAATATTTGTTTAGTTTCAGGTAAAATCTATTTTTTTTTTACCTGTACACAAGGGCGGAAATAAATGCTGTACAGCATGTCTTTTCTTTTAATGTTCTTGTTCCTTTGGATCTCAAATGCAACTTGTTTACATCAGAAAGTCACTCATTTTTAATTGTCAAAAAAGGTCAAAAAAGAACTACGTACACTTTCAATTGATCTTGTTAATTTCTATTTTTGTGGCACCTTCCTTTCCCTCCTGTTTTTTGAGCTTTAATAATAATAATAATAATAATAATAATAATAATAATAATAATAATAATAATAATAATAATAATAAGCCTAAACATTGAACCTACAAAAGAAGCCACACAAATACTTTTAGTGTGGGGACACATGATGCAAGAGCTCTTGAACTTGTGCTAATCATCCACTAGTTTGGGCTTATTTGCAATACTAAGTAAGCATATCAATATTGTGAATGTTTATTTTAAGCACAAAGTTGACATTTTCTGCTTCATTAAAAAAAAAAAAACATTTAAGAAAATATAGTGCTAATAAAAACAAACACTAATTGCTTATGTCATGTAAGTTTAATAAAAAAATGTTTAAATTTAAAAATAGTCTGTGTACAGCTTTTTTTTTTTTTTTTTAAATCCTACCATTCTGTTAATAAAAAAGTTTAAAATGACCTCTTGATTTTTCACTCTGTCTTCTATGGGAATCAAATGTCTGGCAACTTCTTGTTTTTCAAAAGATGCTTGTTTAAACATGGGGTGTATTTTATAATTCGCTGGATCACCATGTTTGTCTCCATCAACATCAGGTCACAAAGTGTTATGTCTACGTGGTTTCTGCAGAGAATATGTCTTTCAAACACCTTGTACCCTCTTGATCCATAATCAGGGGTTCACATAACTGGTACGCAGGTAGGCATGAGGACCAATAAAAAAATGCAGAGTGTACCGTCGGTATATTTTTAACAGGAAGGCATTTATAATAAAGGCAGCGACGGTGCTCAAGGTGAGCTATACATTCCTAATTTATGGATTATTCCAGGAGAGTGGGGGTCTACAGGCTTTGTCAACAATGTCCGCGATCAATGATATATTCCAACAATGATATATATATATATATATATATATATATATATATATATATATAGTTGTAGCCAAAGGTTTACCTACTCCAATGGAAAAGTATAATTTCTAGAAATTTCTCACAAACAAAGAATTATTAGGAAAAATCTTTAGTACCAAAAGTTTTGCTTTTGTGGATGAGGGAAACAGTTACAAGAAATAGATGGCTACAATTATTTATTTCAGCAATTTGTTTGTATTCATACCCTTTGGTGCTATGATAGTATTGTCTACAAGGTGCTAGAAATTTGAATATGATAATGCAGAACCTAATTCTAGAAAAGTGTAGAAAATGCTGGATTGTGGTGAACATTCTTACAGAGTATAAAAGGGTTTGGCATAGGATGATTGCTGTCATTACCAATAAGTCAATATGGGAAAAAGTAGCTATCTGAAGACCTCAGGCAGAAAATTATTTGTTGTCATAAAGCTGGAGAAGGATACAAGAAGATTTCCAAGCATTTGAGTAACCCAATTTCAACTATTGTTTCTATTATCAAGAAGTACTGGAAGCAGTACCTTACATTTTTTATATTAAATGTAATTTGCCATGTGTCTGCCCAGTTCTGAATGGTGTCTAGATCATTTTGAATGACCTTTGCTGCTGCAACGGTGTTTGCCACTCCTCCTATTTTTGTGTCATCTGCAAAGTTTTCTTACTATACCAGAATCTAAGTCATTAATGTAGATTAGGAAGAGCAAAGGACCTAATACTGATCCCTGTGGTACACCACTGGTTACCTCATTCCATTTTGAGGTTTCTCCTCTAATCAGTACTTTCTGATTTCTACATGTTAACGACTCCCTAATCCATGTGCATGCATTTCCTTGAATCCCTACTGCTTTCAGTTTGAGAATTAATCTTTTATGCAGGACTTTGTCAAAAGCTTTCTGGAAATCTAACTAAACCATGTCGTATGCTTTGCAATTATCCATTGTCGATGTTGCATCCTCAAAAGAATCAAGCAAGTTAGTTAGACACAATCTCCCTTTCCTAAAACCATGCTAACTATCTCCCAGGATACTGTTGCCATATACAGTGCCTATAGAAAGTCCACACCCCCTTGAACTTTTTTTTGTTGTGTCAGTGCCTCAGAGTTTCATGCATTTAAATGAGGATTTTTTCCACTTATCTACACACCATACTCCACACTGTTAAGGGGAATAAACAAGTTTTTATTGAGAAAAAAATTATGTATTACAAATACAAAACTGAAAGATTATAATTGGATAAGTCTCCACCCCCCTGATTTAATACTTGGTGGACTCACTTTTGGCAGCAATTACAACTGTGAATCTATTGGGATAGGTCTCTACCAACTTTGCACACCTAGATTTGGCAATATTTGACCATTCTTCTTTACAAAACTGTTCACGCTCTGTCAGGTTCTTTGGGAGCGTTGATGGACAGCAATCTTCAAGTCATGCCACAAATTTTCGATTGGATTTAGGTCGGGGCTCAGAATGGGCCACTCAAGGACATTTACCTTTTTGTTCCTTAGCCACTCCAATGTAGCTTTAGCTGTGTGCTTTGGGTCGTTGTTATGCTAAAAGGTGAACTTCCGTTCCAGTTTCAGCTTTCTTGCAGAGGGCAGCAGGTTTTCCTCAAGGACTTCTCTGTACTTTAATCCATTCATTTTCCCTTCTATCCTGACAAGTGCCCCAGTCCCTGCAGAAGAGAAACATCCCCATAACATGATGCTGCCACCACCATGCTTCACAGTAGGGATGGTGTTCTTTGGGTGATGCACTGTGTTGGTTTTGCGCCAAACATGACGCTTTGCATTTGGGTTCAAATGTTCAATTTTAGTTTCGTCAGACCACATAACTTTTTGCCACATGGCTACAGAATCTCCTGAGTGTTTTTTGCATACTTCAAATGGGATTCAAGGTGGATTTTCTTGAGTAATGGCTTCCTTCTTGCCACCCTACCATACAGGCCAGATTTGTGGAGTGCTTG
Organism: Acipenser ruthenus; assembly: GCF_902713425.1. Classification (NCBI taxonomy): domain Eukaryota; kingdom Metazoa; phylum Chordata; class Actinopteri; order Acipenseriformes; family Acipenseridae; genus Acipenser; species Acipenser ruthenus. The sequence continues at coordinate 19,670,878 of NC_081192.1, forward strand.
GGCCATAAACGCCTGTAGCTCTTGCAAGGTTGCCATTGGCCTCTTGGTAGCCTCTCTGATCAGTCTCCTTCTTGCTCGGTCATCCAGTTTGGAGGGACAGCCTGATCTATGCAGGGTCTTGGTGGTGCCATACACCTTCCACTTCTTAATAATCGTCATGACCGTGCTCCAAGGGATATTCAAGGCCTTGGATATTTTTTTATACCCATCCCCTGATCTGTGCCTTTCAACAACTTTGTCCAGGAGTTCTTTTGAAAGCGCCTTGGTGCTAATGGTTGAGTCTTTGCTCTGAAATGCCTACAGGAACTGCTGAATTTATCCTGAAATAATGTTAATCACTACAATTTAACACCGGTGGAGGCAACTTAACTTGGTGTGTGATTTTGAAGGCGATTGGTTACACCTGAGCTAATTTAGGATTGCTATTACAAGGGGGTGGACACTTATCCAACCAAGCTAGTTCAGTTTTTATGTTTAATTTATTTTCTACAAATTTCAAGAATATTTTTTTTCACTTGGAAGTTGTGGGGTAGGATGTGTAGATAAATGAAAAAAAAAACTATTTTCATACATTTTAATTCCAGGCTATAAGGCAACAAAAGCTGAACATTTTGAAAGGGGGTCTAGACTTTCTATAGGCATTGTAGGTAATTTTCCATTTTGGACTTATTATAGTTTCCATAAATTCACATATAATAGAAGTCAGGCTTATCTGTAGTTACCTGGTTCGGTTTGTCTCCCTTTTTGTGGATCGGTATTACGTTTGCAGTTCTCCAGTCTGTCGGTACAACCCCTGTCTTAAGAGACTGTTGCATGAGCTTGGTTAACGGTTTGTAAATAACTTCTTTCATTTCTTTGAGTACTATTGGGAGGATCTCATCCGGCCCAGGGGATTTGTTTATTTTAAGAGCTCCTAGTCCCTTTAACACTTCTGCCTCTGTTATGCTAAAGTTATTTAAAACTGGATAGGAACAGGTCGATATGTGGGGCATGTTGTCCGTATCCTCCTTTGTAAAAATAATTTTATATATTTGCTATTCTTTTCTCTTCATCTATGATTTTGCCATTTGTATCTCTTAGACAATTTAATTCCTCCTTGAATGTTCTTTTGCTATTATAATATTGGAAAAAACTTTTTGGAATTGGTTTTAGCCCCCTTGGTAATGTTCATTTCTATCTCTCTTTTGGCCTTTCTAGCTTCCTTTTTGACTTGTGTTTGCAGTTCCAAGTACTCTTTCTGTGGTCCCTTTTAAACGCTCTGTAAAGTGCCTTTTTTCTCTGAATATTCATTAATGAATTAGGCACATAACTGTTTCTAATGTACTACTGTACCATCATATTTTAGGCAAGGCTGTAGCCAGCTATGAGGCACCTGAGGCACGGGCCTCGGCTAAAATCATACGAATCAGTATTTATTTAGGCTCTCTTACACGCTCTCTTACACGTTGCTTAGCCGCAGTGCATAGGCAAGTGCCTCGAATTCTCAAACACCCGTTTTAAGATGTAATGCATTATGAAGCTAAGGATGAAAGCTGTTCTGCAAGCTGTGATAAGACAGAAGGACCTAGAGTACAAACAGAGGGGATTTTGCAATAAATCATGCACCATGCTGTAGGTTATTCAATGTTTGTTAAACTGTATTTTTTATGGGTTTTTTATACTGTACATGTGCAGTACAATTGTGTTTTGTTTTTAGTCTGTCAACAGTTAGTCTGACTCATTTGACTTGAGGTACTGTATTTTCAGTTCAGAGATTACAAAAAAAAAGTGACCTACTACATACCCTGAGCAAAGTCCCAGTGCTTAAACAACAATCATTAATGTTTAAAACTGATGTCTCATAGCATTTCAGTGAAGTTACTTGGCTGTGGAACATATATATTTTAAAAACAATATCACAAAAATAATTCAAACTTTAGTGCATGAAGTTTGTATGAGAAAATGTACATACATTTGCATCTAATTGCACTAGATTGATTACAAACTTAATAAAATAAGTTTGAGAATGTCTTGTAAATGAAGTCTAAACACAGTATCGTATTTCAGTTAGGAACACAGCTCATAGAAATGACATTTAACGCATGTAAGTTTGTTTTTCTCAGTAAAATCCTAAAATATGGCGTAGTTGTTACAAAAAATATTTAGAGGTATCCAATATGATATCCATAGCATAATGAATAGTAGCCCACTTTTTAGTAGGTGCTTCACACAATGGCTTGAATAGCTCGGCACAGAGATGTCGGCTTACAATACATTTATTTTTAAATAAAAAAATTTCCACTTATGTGAAACAAATATGTGATTAATGGATTCCGAAGGCAATGGTCAAATAGTTCTGTAATGAAAAGAGACTATTTAGAACTGCTGGTGTCTATTGTTGACACCAGTACAGAAATAAGCAATCCAAAAGTTTGAAATTTACTAATCGCCAAAATAAACTTTTTGAAAAGGGGTTTTCTGCTTTACACAATTAATTTGGTCACTTTAATAATTTACCTTTATATTACAAACAAGTAGGGCTGTTAAAAATACGGTTTCATTGCAGAAGAAAATAAACAACGACTTTGTTTTTTGGTGAGGTTTCTGTGGTGTATTTAGAATGCCATCTGATCTTTTGATTGCCAAATACGTTGCAAATAACAAGAGAAATAAGAAACATATTGAGGTGAAACATCATGTTTAGTTTCCTTATGAAGGAGCGCTTTAATAGAACAGTTATCTTGAGTTTATTTTTTAATATATATGCATAGAAAGGAGCCTAATGTATAGAGTTGCTTGGCTGTGTGTCTATTGTACACAATCTTACACGCTTGCCATATACTGTTCTTTGCACTTCACAAATTACAACAGAATTTGACAGAAAGTTTTACCTCACTGTCTTGCACAGTTTACACGAGTTTGACAGGATAACTAACAATCCATTGATGTTTTGAAGTACCAGGCTTTTCAGCAGCTGCTCGCGAGTGAATGGGGAATGATGATCTACCAGTATTGTTAGCTGCAGGGACTGTGTTGGTTTTAATGCAGTAAAATAAAGTATGCAATATTCTTTAGTAGCGAAGCAAGTCTTTTATATTATTACTTTTTTAAATAGAGCTTAGATTTTAGAGTGATGTGAACTACGGTGACACCAGTTTGATGGTAACAAAATCAGTAGGACCACTCTGAACTTGGATTTATTCCATATTTGTTCCCACAAAAGAACTGACAGAAAAAAATGTAGTGCGAAAGATATTTGAAAATAAAAAGTGCGATGCATATTGTTAATGGGAGTTATGATGAAAGGTGTAGCACTAAAACTTAAATGTAAGCATTGTGTATTTATTCTGTACCGAGTGTGTAAAAGTCATATGCATTTACAGTGTATTTTTTACATGCTCCTTTCTTGAATTGAATGGCTGTTGGCTGGATACTGTCTCCCACAGTCCACCATTGGAGTGTCCAATATTCACTCTTTCTTATTGTGCTTTAACAAGCTATGCCTCTTTCAGTGTTTTCCATTAATTAGCAAGTGCTAATAGTTACTGAAAGACAAGAAGGGCCTCATTAACTAAACAGTGGTAAATGACCAGAATTACCGCGTGGCAGGGGGAAGCCACACCGCGTGCAAAAATGAACAGGCCATAGCTCTATTAACTATGCTAATTATATGCACAAATAAAGCAAGCTAAATGATTCATTTGCAAGTTGTCACAACACGCAGAATTCCACACGCGGAATATATATATATATATATATATATATATACATACCAGGAGATAAATGTATTAGCAGAAGAAGTGGTGGGGAATTATGAAAGGCTTGTTGGTGCTGAATCAGTGAGAACATTAACTTCAATGAAACATTAAGGACAACATAAATGCACTCCGTAGGAGGAGGGCGGGGGTCTTGTCCCAAATCACAGCGTCCTGCGAGACAGTCAAAGCAGAGAAAGTAATTGTTAATGGAACATTTATGTTTAACTCTGCAAATCAAATAACTGTTTGTTTGTTCAACTTGATCTCCCTTTATTTTGTAATATTAATCCAGCAAAGCACTCGCTCAGTCAATTAAAAGTTCACTATTTCCATTTCAAAAGGTGTTTGACGAAACATCGCTTTTATTAACATTATGTGCCGTTTGATTGCTTGTATTTATGACTGCACCTCAACTCGCACTCTGTGTACATTCATTTATTGGACATTTACAGTTTCGTTTGAATATTTTAAAGCTATTTTAAGCATAGCCGACTTAAATATCACAAGTACATGGTGACAAAATAAATATATTAACATACCCGAAAGTGTTGGCTATATACCTGCCTCGTAATCTTCATATGTTCCGGACTGTCTGAGGATGTACGAGTACATTGTAACAGTCGCTATTGAAACAATCTTTAAAAATTAAACAAACTTTTGCTTGAGTTGTTTAAAATGGTCTGTGTTGGCTGCAATAAAACTAACAAGCAGACAAAATAGATTTTTATAAAAACAACCTTGAATGACATATTCAGCAACATTTTCTAGTTTTGTAATTCTTTAAAACGTATGTTGACACTTTAATTACAATGACCGTGCAATTCCCACAGACTATTTTCCTGCCTTTACTCATAAAGGATTAAACACGAGAGAAACGTTATCTGCAAACCTGAAATGACAAAACCAAAGCCATTATGTTTTTCTTTATAAAGTACACTTTAGGGAGATGCTCTCGTCTGAGTGTGTCACTGTTAGGCATGGCTCCACAATTGGGGTTTTTTTTCATTTAAAAACTTCTTAATATTTCATTGTATCGGTATGCTCGCTGCACTAAAGGCTTCCACTAATTCAAACGTGTTGACATTACATGCTTCTCCACTTTCTGTGCTCTTTTTAAACAATCCTGTGATTGTGACCTGCTTGTTCGGTAATTGTTTAGCCTGAACTTCAAGTTTGATTTTCTTATTTTTTGTGTACTTCACTGCCAAGATGCTTGTCAATAGTACATTTTCTTAGATGATCCAAAGACACATTACAAGTTGAGTCAAACAGAATCCCACCATCTGCATGCAACGTCCCCTTTTCTTAGCTCTGAACGTGATCTTCTGTTGAAATTAATTTAGCTTTTTTTGATTTGTCAGCTGTCTGCAGTTATGTTAATCATACACTGCAAGCTAATAAAGCAACAATATCTAAACAACCATTTAAAACCTCCCGTTTGTGAGTCGCTGTGACTATGTCATTGTACAGTATGAGGAATTCACCAATCATGAATTTGTTTGATCCTGTCGCCGTAGTAACCAAATGCACGGCATTGACGCCGGACCGTGTACAGCTACTGTAGCGCTGCTTCTACTTGATAAAAGTATGAAATGAACAGGTGAGGTGAAGAGTAATGGAAAATACTGTAAGGAAAATAAAATGTATATTTTTCACGGTAGGCAGTCAAATACACGATTTTTGTGAAATTCGTGATATCGTGAATTTTCCGGGGCCCTACATATAAGGCTAGTATGATCTGTGATCAATCTGTATCTAGTTATTACGTTCTTCTCATAACACCAGTAATGTCTGCCTGGTTCGAAATACCCTCTCCCTGAGCAGCTCACTGTCCTGTGCAGCTCTTCTCCTGGTTCGGTGACACCCCCTGGTTTCAATAATTGGTACTTTTAACACACGCTGAGGCACCTAGTAAAGTTAGCGCCCTTAAGTGAATATGGTTTGCATATAAAATACCTACCTCGTGGTATTTTGTGACGTGATTTGCATACATTTCCACACATCAACATTATTCATTATATTTAAATGACTCGAACGCAGTACTTTTTCTACATGCTAGGTTGCCTGCCACTGGTTTGTGAATACAGCAGGTGTACAAAGCATGCAGTAAAGGGGCTTACTGTGTGCAAAACATGTTACTACTGTTTAGTGAATTAGGCCCAAGAAAGCTCATATATTGATGTTTTTTCGTCTGCTTTTGCCTTTGCAACAGATGCATCGTTTGATTTATTACACCTCTGCATGTATGAGCAACACAGGGTACAATTAAATATGCAGGTGTTTTGTACTCATAAAAGTAGAATATGAAATTATGGATTTCCTTTGTAAATCTTAAACAAACAGTTGGTTCTTCATGCAATCCTGATAGAGGAAAGTCGCATGATAAAGAGGTCTAATACATCAGAGACGGGTAGATGTTTTTTTAATGTGGAAAATTATTCCAGCAGGCTATTATTCTGTCCCAGATTTAGAATACTTTTAACATCTGGTTTCATAGACCCCTGATTAGTACTATTCTTGGACTACCTTACCTACAGTAAGACAGCATTAGGTAGTCCAAGATTAGTGCTAATAAGGTCTTTTAAACCATTCATAAGTGGGTTTTTTTGGGGATGAATTTAAGTCTAGTCTAGCTATTGATTCTTGAGTGTTTTTTTTTTTAATGCATCATATAGTTTGCTTTAGAGCTGTAGGAACATTTGAATAAATTATAAACTTCACGAGGAAACTTTATGTGACTATCTCCTTACATAAGGAGTCATTTGTACTTCCTGGGTCATGGTGCTTTGCAAAAATTGACAATCCTGGAAGTGGGAGAGGGTCATTGCTTACAGCCATCTTTCATAGTATGGGTATTAACAGCATGATATGACCAGTGGAAAAGAACAACATGCTTTGGGTTAGGCCGTTAATGGCGGCTCTACAAGCTAATAATTGTACATGTGACCCAATAAATTCTGTTCAATGCTTTTTATGATCTAGAAGAAATATGTAGTATATTCCTTCCCTTTCTAAAACCTGTTACCTGAGTGGGCTTTATTTTTCCGCCCTATGGCTTGCTGAAATGGAAACTGATAGTATATTAATGGACCTATTGTTTTTTCCAATTGACTTCAGCTTCAATAGTATCTAGGTTATTTTATGTATTTAATCAGACAAGATAAAAAAAGATTACACATATTTGAACAATTACACAAAATAACACATGTCCAGTTTGACTAAGCAGCCCAACATTATTTCAGTATTGTATATGTCGTCTTTTCAGCAAAAATTCAGTTCTTCATATTTTAATTATGATTTTGTTCTCAATATCTTGTGTTACTCAATCTGTTAGCTTCATGTGTACAACTCTGACACATTTCCATTATTAATCATATGCCAAAAAAAAAATTCTGAGCATAATGATTTCTTAGAAACCAAACCTAATTGCAGTAAAATTCCTTCATGCTGGTAACAAAAGCTGTTACTGTTTAAGTTCCTGTTCAGCGATTAGTTGGTACGGTTCAGTGAGTGCTGTCAAAAAGGCTTTTCTTCTGATTGACAACCCCACAAGAACAGGAATGGAGATTTTAATTGCATATCATGTGTGCATATCAGAGGAGATGGATTCACTGACATTCCCTGCAATACATTAATGCTTAACAGCATTTCTCCACAGGTCACACATGCAACACCAAAATGTATTTTATTTTATTTTTTTTAAGTATTTAGGAGGTGCTAGTGGGGTATCTTTTTACTGAGACATTTCTCAGTTTGACAGAACAGCTAAATAATGTATCTGTGAAAAAAACTGAAATCTTCTCAGAGGCCTGTGTTTGTTTTTTTAGCATGGAAACCATGGGCAGTTATAAATATATCGTGTAAACACACTGGAAGCAACCCAATCAATGACAGCTTCTCGTTTTAGGCAGCTTGTTTTGATTACTGGGTCTTGTACATAGCTTCACATTAGTGTTTAACATATTTAACCTGATGACGAGGGGCATTATTTTTTTATTCGTTTTTTTAATTTATTTTTTTAAATGTAAAACATGAGAGTAAGGGGTGAGTAACCAACATTAAGCAATTTTGTAGTTTTCTATCAGTACAAAAATGTATTTTAGGGGGGTTGTGCTTTAATGGAGCAAACTAGCAACAGTTGAATTGTTTTCAACAATGAAGAATAAAAAAATATACTAATATAAATAAAAGAGTATGTAATAAGAACATTGGAAATTATTTTAATAAGCAGCATTTTACAAAACGAATGTAAAAATAAGTGACAAACATTGGTGTAGTTTCATAATGTTTTAACTTAGAATACTGACTGAGCATTTTAAGTGATGGCTCAATATACAAAACTACACTTTACCACTATGAAAATTGTACTCAGTAAATGCCTGGGTTAAGGTTTACTCTAATTTAGCAGGGATATGATTGTTAAACACCTTTGATCTTTTTTGTTTTGTTTTACTGTACTGAAGTACTAAAACAGTAACTTCGTAATACGTTTCTTTTTTACTTTATCTAGTTTTATTAATAACTTTCTCAGTTACTGTAAACTTATCGTCCCATGCTTATAAGTTTTGATGGACCTTTATGAGTTACACATTTAGGCTGAACAGTTGTGAATCATCAATATTACTCATTCTTTATGTATTTAAATATAGTAACCACAGTAAGAATTCTGGTGAGAATCACACAGTATCTATTCATTCTTTACACTGATATGTTATAATATTAGACCACAATTACACCTTCACAAATGCTGTATTATGTGAAATGGAATACACTGCAGGCTCTTATTACATTGTACATACTCCATTTGCACAGGACTGCTGATGGCTGTCAGCAACTATTCCTCTGCACAATCAGCCATTCTTAGCAGGTTTTGTTTAAACATAGTTTGCTCTAAGATTTATTTCCCCATGTTTAAACATTTCTCATACTGAGTTACGATCTGCACTTGTAGATCTCTATTTATAAATTCGTTTTTTACAAAGCATCATCCCAGTATTCCAAGGAAGACAGATCTAACATAGCCTGACAGTTTAATGTGCAGGACACACCCATCTGAATATTTCCTGATTTCACTGATTCACAGACACATGGTAGAATGCACACTAGAGACACAGGTCACTGCACAAAAAGGGATGTGCAGAGGCACGGCCTTCACTTGTGTAAGTAAGTCCTTACATTTTTGCACAATTAAAAATGTAGTCGATATTGACTGAAAAAGGGGAAACATTGGCAGCGTTTACATGCACAAGTCATGACAGTTTTCCTCACAACGTGTTTGCTGTACTTTTCAGGAAATGCGTTGCTATGCAGTTCTGATTTAGGAAAACAAATCGTCCATACCAATGCATGTTACTCAATTCATAGTCATTTAGGGGAGGGGATATTTAAATGTCCGTGTCTGCTTACTAAGTAGGAAAAGAGCGACTCTGAATATCGCGAGGAGAGCTTCATGCGTTGCCATGAAGATAAAAACATTTAATAAGATAAATAAATTCACGTGTTGTCGTGCACATTCTGAATTATGCAGCGCATTAGCTACTTGTTTGTCTGGTTACCTTTCCAACACACACACTCACACACGCACGCACACACACACACACACACACACAATTACAGACGTGCTCAAATTTGTTGGTACCCCTCCACAAAAAACGAAGAATGCACAATTTTCTCTGAAATAACTTGAAACTGACAAGAGTAATTGGCATCCACCATTGTTTATTCCATATTTAATAGAAATCAGACTTTGCTTTTGATTTTTTATTCAACATAATATTGTAAATAAGAAAACAAATGAAAATGGCATGGACAAAAATGATGGGACCGCTAACCTAATATTTTGGTGCACAACCTTTAGAGGCAATCACTGCAATCAAACGTTTTCTGTAGCTCTCAATGAGACTTCTGCACCTGTTAACAGGTAGTTTGGCCCACTCTTCCTGAGCAAACTGCTCCAGCTGTCTCAGGTTTTATGGGTGCATTCTCCAGACTGCAGGTTTCAGCTCTTTCCATAGATGTTCGATAGGATTCAGATCAGGACTCATAGAAGGCCACTTCAGAATAGTCCAATGTTTTGTTCTTATCCATTCTTGGGTGTTTTTAGCTGTGTGTTTTGGGTCATTATCCTGTTGGAGGACCCATGACCTGCGACTGAGACAGAGCTTTCTGACACTGGGCAGTACGTTTCGCTCCAGAATGCCTTGATAGTCTTGAGATTTCATTGTGCCCTGCACAGATTCAAGGCACCCTGTGCCAGGCGCAGCAAAGCAGCCCCAAAACATAACCGAGCCTCCTCCATGTTTCACTGTAGGTATGGTGTTCTTTTCTTTGAAAGCTTCATTTTTTCGTCTGTGAACACAGAGCTGATGTGACTTGCCAAAAAGCTCCAGTTTTGACTCATCTGTCCAAAGGGCATTCTCCCAGAAGGATTGTGGCTTGTCAATATGCATTTTAGCAAATTCCAGTCTGGCTTTTTTATGTTTTTCTTTCAAAACTGGAGTCCTCCTGGGTCTTCTTCCATGGAGCCCACTTTCGCTCAAAAAGCGACGGATGGTGCGATCAGAAACAGATGTACCTTCACCTTGGAGTTCAGCTTGTATCTCTTTGGCAGTTATCCTTGGTTCTTTTTCTACCATTCGCACTATCCTTCTGTTCACTCTGGGGTCAATTTTCCTCTTGTGGCCGCGCCCAGGGAGGTTGGCTACAGTTCCATGGACCTTAAACTTCTTAATAATATTTGCAACTGTTGTCACAGGAACATCAAGCTGCTTGGAGATGGTCTTGTAGCCTTCACCTTTACCATGCTTGTCTATTATTTTCTTTCTGATCTCCTCAGACAACTCTCTCCTTTGCTTTCTCTGGTCCATGTTCAGTGTGGTGCACACAATGATACCAAACAGCACAGTGACTACTTTTCTCCATTTAAATAGGCTGAATGACTGATTACAAGATTGGAGACATGTGTGATACAAATTAAAGAAACTAATTAGTTTGAAATATTGCTATAATTGTTATTTATTATCTTTTCTAAGGGGTACCAACAAATGTGTCCAGGCCATTTTAGAATATCTTTGTAGAATAAGCAATAATTCATCTCTTTTCACAGCTTCTTTGCTTTATTCTATGACATACCAAAGGGATGCAAGTATACATGATAAAATAGCTTTTAATTTCATCACTTTTCAGGAGGAATGAAGCATTATTTCAATGAGCTGTAAGGGTACCAACAAATTTGAGCACGTCTGTATATCAAATAGAATTAATACTAAGTACAAGTTTTACTACTTAGAATTTATATTTGTGTGTGTGTGTGTTTGTGGAACATCTAAAAGTTAAATTTCATTAACACTAGAACCGCATTTTATAATACATGTTTTTATTTTGAATATAACCTACCATATTCTCTTTTTTTTATATATATATATACAAGCCTTTTGTTATCTCTACTGTACTTAGCAGCCATCAATTTCTTTGTTTTGTACAAGAAATGCACCAGGGAAAATATCAGTAGGAGAGATTTCATCTTCAAGCTAGCCACAGCGCTTCAACAGAAACATTTCGATCAGAAAACTGCAAAGCTGCAGGCTGTAGCAGCTCAACCTGGATTCTGTACTGCGAGTGACACACACACACAAGAGAAATCATATGTTACTTTCGTTTTAGATTAAAAACTACTTTTGTTTTTACAGTTTTGTATGTACATAAACCTGTTTACACAGTAGTTTATTTTATTATAATTTTTCATTTTTTGAAGTAGTGCTTTATATGTGGTAAGTTAGAAAATAAACCCTTTTATGTTTAAATGTTCATTTAAATACGGTGTTTCGGCTGTGCAGATGTTGGATATGATGTGCTTGAATAAAACTTTTGAGTCGTATCTGATAGTTTGTTTTTCATTTTAATATTGATGATGTTTAAAATGTACCGTGATAATGACTGCCGTCGACGGTTCCAGTGTTAAAGTAGTCCATAAATGTACATTTTGTGTGTGTGTGTGTGCTTGCGTGCGTGCGTGCGTGTGTGTGTGTGTGTGTGTGTGTTTTGTACGGCCTTTCTGCCAGAGATTACGTGAGATTAAGTCAGAAGAACTGGATCTTGACTGCTGAAAACTTGTGAGCCACAAGCACAATTCCTTCTCAGGTTTACATGGGTTTTAACAGCTATTTTTATCATGAGAAAGCGACTGACCCTGCCCTTAAAGTCGCGCTGCCAAAAAGACGCCCTTTTGCTGTTTCACGATGTATTCGCGTGACAACGTCATACAGACTGTAGAGTTGATTTTCACATGCATGTAAACCCAGCCACTGAAAGAGACCTGTTTTGTTGAGGTTGCAGAAAGAAATAAAAGATGCACGTTTAGCTGAATTGTAATATTAATTGTATGTTTCTTTATGTGGGCAAAACAGAAGACTGTTAAATATATTCTTGCAAAGTAGGTGACATCATCCGATCTTCTTTTATAAATACCAGTGTCATAGTTTCTAAAAATGTATAACATGAATTTATTACTTTAGTTATTGTTAAGTTGTAAAAAAAAAATTAAATACACATAAATAACCATTGGTCATCAGGAATACTTAACTGGCCTCATGGCAGCTTGATGTTTGCCATTAAATGCCGTACTCATGGTCACTGTATTGACCCGGTCCAAGTAAAGCTCTAATTGACTTTAAGTTGTCTGTGTGAAACGTTTCTGGTACTGGTATATACAGGCCCCCTCCCGCTTTATAGCTCTTTATTATAGCATTATGGGACAAATGGGAGCCCATACTCACTTATAACTGACTGTGGTATAAAGAGCCTCTTATAACAAAGGGAACACTATACTGTTCTCTAGGGAAATTGTTAGGTTAGAATTGATACAAAAGGGGTGAATGGCTTTTCTTCAAATTGTAGTAAATAATTACAATTCAAAATAAGGATTTACTGGAGGTGCCTATCCATCCATTTTTGTATCACACTTACATTTTTACCTGTGACATGACAACGGAATTCCATTTGTCATAATGCTTATATGGACATTCCTTAGCAGAATTGATTAATGGTATTAGAATCTAGGCCACGTCCCTGTCAGACCTTTTTTTCACAGTACTAACATCTGATTGGCAGGCAAATTAAAATCGTGGCAACTACTCAGTGGAATTAAACTTTCCATGGATATTTGTTATAATAAACATCAATATTCTGATCTACTGGTTTTTAACAGTGATACCAAATTGGTTGCATTATTTAGGGATATCTTGAAAACTTCAGTTTTTGAAACAATACATTTTTACATTAAAACATATATGAATAAGCTTGTGTTTTTTGTAAGTTTTATAATAAGCTGAGTCTGAAGAAAACAGCTTTTATGCAGTGACAAGTACAAGGTTTCATTACGAGGAAGTCCGTTTGACAAACTGTTTCATTTTCTTAGAAATTTGGATTTTGGTAAATGATCTTCTCTGTGCCACACTGTTAGGACAGCATTACATAACGCAATTAGATTTGCATTAATGTGGTTAGAGGCTGGTATGTGGAATATTCTTTAGAGGCCTCAGAAGTGGAATGCGACATTTAGTTTGCTTATGGAGTGGATGGTATTCAATGGTCACTGACAGCTATGAGTTTGAGATTATTTACAGTACAGTCGGCACCAGCCTAATCGGGATCCTAATAATTGGGATTTCTTCTTAAATGGGATACAACTTTGGGAGACGGTTCTTCCCAATGCTATTCATGTCGTTTAATTGGGACGTCACTTTGTTTAATTGGGATACAGTATTTTAAAATCGCTTTTCAGAGCAAGACAGGTTCGCGTTGCACAGTGCAGTGAGTACGTGATTGCGCTGTGACTTGCGTAAATCACGTTGAACTCCTGAAGGAGCTGGAGTGTCTCCTGTGGTTTCTCAGGCTGCTGTTGCAAAGAAAGTTGGCATGTCAACATTGCAGGTGCCTCACCTTGTGATAAGATGTGCTTTAATTCTTTGTCATTTCATGTAGAAATAAAAAAAACAGCGATTTGTTTTGTTTAGGAAACAAAACAAAACAAAAAACAATTGAGGCCTATTTTAAATTATGTATTTAATATTTAATCATAATGTGATGTGATTTCATTCTTTTTCTTTTCATTTAGAAACAAAAAAAGTGTGACTAAGGTAATCTAAAATGCCTCTCATTTAATTGGGCAGCCGCTTATTCGGAATAGTTTTACATCTCCTGAGGCATCCCGATAAAGCAGCGCCGACTGTAACAGCAAACAAATATTTGAAATAGTGATCACAAATAAAAACATTCAGAACCACAATGTTGCAAGAACAACACTTTCTTTGTGGTTTCAATGCCTTTTTAATACAATTACAATTTTAATGCTAAAGACCATCAGTAGGTGAGTTAATAGCCCATTACTTGTTCTTTTATTTAGAATGTACTTGGGTATTTAAAGTGGCACCCGCAAGCCTTTTAAAGTTCACAGAGTGTGCTCAAGTCGACCACTGTCATACTGATAAATGCATGATCACATTTCACCTTCATATGGCAGATGGGCCCTCCACCTTTTCTTGTGAAACATAATCAGTTGTGACATGGCAAAATTAGATCCTGGCTGTTTATTATCTGTTGAAATCAAAAACCATAACTGGGAAACCATGTGGCATGTCCATTGGAGAGGCTTTCATGCATTCCTGAGGCAGGGGAGTGGGGATGGTGGCTTTGCTGGTATTGTATAATACTGTAGTTGTTGAAAAGCCACTTAAGAAATGTATGTGCAACAGCTGGTTACATCATTTACATTCCTAACTACATCTTCAGTAATTAACTGTCTGACTATCTTTTCAGTTAAGCTCTGTCTGCTTCTGAATCATTAAGGCCCTTGATTTTCAGTTTTTATTTTACAGGTAACTTAGTTATTATTTGAAATATTATGTTTGATGTGTATTAATAATTTCTTAAATCTGTTTATCCCCCAGATTTTCTTTTTAATAAACAGTTTACTGTCAGTGACTTAAAACCATTTAGCCTATAAACATTTTTGTAATTGGTCCAAATTATTTTACACACTCTACATCCATTACAATGATATATTTAAATACATTTACCAGCCTTATGAAGCCCTGCCAGATGCCTGATATAAGGGACTTCAGTGTAAATTCCAAGTCCTGCGCAGTGCAGGCTTGCAGCAGTTTTTAAAGTCTTTTCCCAGGCTTGTTCTCCTGCAGTCTTGGATGTAGACAAATTTAGAAAATACTCTGTCCACATCAGCTGAGCCAGGGGGGACGCAGAGGATTCGATAAGCAGCACGGCTCAAATTTGGAACGTTGGTACGGTGGATTTTTTCAGAATTTAAACAATGTGATGCTGCCATTGTCTGGAGAAGACATTGCCATGTAGGCATGGAATTTGCTTTCCAGTTTATATTGTTTTTCTTTTTCTACCCATTTTAGCATGAAAAGTAGTTCACTAACATCAACTGTAATTGCTTTGAAAGCTGTTAACTATGCACGCTATCTCTAAAGTGTGAAATGTGTACGTGGTTGGCATGAGGTTAATTAACAGTACGTACAGATACGCACATGCGTGGGTTTGTGTGTGTGTGTGTGTACTGCGTGTGTGCATATATTCCACTACATTGCCTTACTTTAACAGACAGCTTCGCATATACACATAGCCTAATTTATTATTAATATAAGCACATATATCTAAAGTAACACATTGTATTTTCTTAATATAATCATCTATTTTTATGCACTTGAGTGGTCCAAAATTCTGGTGAAAATCAATAAAAAGCGAATAATAGTTTTTGTAAAACCCAGGAGGTTTTTGGTAAAAATTGGTATAAACCAAAAACGAAGGGCTCTGTGAATCATGTAATTTAGGTCATGCCTTAGACTAGCTGTTGGTTATATTCAGTTAAACTCTGAATATATGCAATTACTGTGTCTATATTCCATACTATTATCCTGGCCTGGGTGATACGATGTGTTTTCTCTTGAAAAGGAGCACTTGCCTTCCGTCTCTGTTCAGAAGGTTAAAAACTGTTCACAGATTCAGAATTAAAAAAAAAAAAAAAGGGTTAGTGGTTGTTGCCATGTTCCATTAACCTGTGGCACAACATCGTTCAGTTTAATGCACTGTGCATCATTTTGAGTGATAGGGACCTAAATTCAACTTTAGCCACTGAACTGTTTTCTCTTTTTTGTTTTCCTGCTGAATCGTAAACAAGTTCAAGTCAGCTTCAGCCTGATCCTTTATGTAATTCTACTGAAGATTTATATTCAACATGAATACCGATACTGCCATGCTAGTAATATATCAAAGTATACGTTATATTTTACTAAGCATATGTATTGTTTTTTTTAATAAATGCGTGAGATGTGATGGGTTGTTTATTTAATCTCATTGTATAATAACAAGCAGTTCTAAGTAAGTATTCAGACAGAATGGGCACGCAATTCTTTTTTCATCCTACTATCAAAAGATTATATTAAATCTCCATTTACCATATTGTATTACTGTAATATTTTGAATGCCAGTCTAATCCAAGAAATAAATGTGTCAGTTTCTATGGCTACACTTAATGGGCACAGCTATAAGAGGGTACCCTTAGGCAATAAGAACAAATAGAATGACTTTCTTTTACGATGGTAATTTTTTTAAGGGTTTGATTGAGGTTTCATAGACTGCAGTAGCAATACATTATTAAATAACTATATATATATATATATATATATATATATATATATATATATATATATATATATAGCAGTGTTACAAAACATGCTAGAAATATGATGATATGTAAAATCAGATGATGAACTAGATGATAATAATGTAAAAACTATAAATGACAAAGTACTCTTTGTGCATCTATCATCTACTATGATGTGCCACATAGTGCATTACATATGCAACATATGTTTTTCCCCTCTGTGGTGTTGCTGCCTTAATTGAGATCCTGTATTTAATAATAAAAAATAAAAAAAACAATTGTCAGATCTAAAAAAAAGAAAAGCAACTCATTATAGGCAAAATGCAGTCCACACTACAGAATTAGCTTGACGGAAAACACACATTCTCTAGTAGAAGAAAATGGAAATAAAAAGGTGAGGTT
This sequence comes from Acipenser ruthenus, assembly GCF_902713425.1. NCBI lineage: Eukaryota > Metazoa > Chordata > Actinopteri > Acipenseriformes > Acipenseridae > Acipenser > Acipenser ruthenus. The sequence goes on from NC_081192.1 coordinate 19,687,702, forward strand.
AATATGGAGCTCCAAATGTGAAAAATATTTCAACAGGAAACGAGGGAAGAGTCAGATTCAATTACTTTTCGTATTAGTCAAACCCTTTCAGTGGTTTTGCTTTGGAAGAATAAAAATTGGTGCTAAAAAATATTCCCTTCATGCTTCTTAATAGCATGGTCACTGGTTCCTCGGCTAGAACTGACATTTCACCATCTCTTATGTTAGTAAAATGCAGTGCCATGTAGATAAGCCAAATGTGCAAAATAAAATGACTTATTTTGACAGATGCCAAGCTAGTAAAACATTATAGTTTTGGGATTCCATTAAAATTATTAGTATTGAAAAAATTGAACTGTGTCACTGATTAGAAGTTTTAAATGTGACATCATAGGTGAATAATGTATATTATTAATGGGGCTGTACTGGATAGCACTGTACTTATACAGAGCTTATTATTGTACATGATGCTTTCCTCCCTGTTGGTATGAAAACAGTCATAGCTTAATAATATTTTAAACATTTGCCATGCTGAGGTTACTAATGGAAAACAAACACCTGATATCATAAGAGTTAAGAACTTAAACTAGACAATGTATAATTAAACACTCAGAAGAATCAGACTGGCTTACATGGTAAAGGTTTACAATATCCAATGCACACAACTCCCATAATGCATTTCATTTATAATAACCTTTTCAACCTATGTTGATTGTGCATTATTTAGATGTGAATAGGGGATCACACACCTGGTAGAAACCAGTGGTTATGTGATGCTTTTAATGTAATCACTGCAGTCTTGCGGGGTCTCGTCGTAGAACAAGATCTAATTACCCCAATGCTCTGAAAAAACACACATTTCAACATTTACCTGGACTTATACTACATATACACTAGCATGTGGTATGTGTTTAACTTATGAATTGCTGTTAATGTTTGCTATAGATATTTAATAATATTTTTATAATTATATTTGACTAGAAGTGGCCACCTTGGTGAATGTTTTGGGGAAACTGATACTCTCTGAGCAATATCCTGTCTGACCTGGCTCATGGGTAGTTGACGGTAATGGATTCTGTCATATTTGTACTCTCTGCTCTGAGCAAACAACACACTAAGGAAGTTAGTAGTTTCAAATATATTACCCCAGTGCAAACAAGGAACAGCTGCACCATTGTAATTAACAAAAAAAAAAGGAATGAAAAAAGACACTAATAGCCTAAAGTCATATGACACAATAAATGAATGACTGTTTACCAGCCAGAGGGCTGAGTATTGAACAACTGTGACAGGTGGTTTAACTTTACACAAAATTACATCATCGCACAACAAGAGATAAAATATATTAATGGATTTTATGTTGGTAGGATTGAATAGTTTTTCCGATTTTTAAAAGGTTTCATTTATTTATTCGCAGTAGCTTGTGCAGAAAAAAATTAAATAAATACATATCCAGCAGTGGGGTTTAGGGTTTGGAATGGGGTTTAAAAATCCCATTATTGTATGATTTGCTACATTTCCTTTATGGGTACACAGCATAGCCAGGTGTAGCGTTTCTGTTGAACTTGATAGTCTACGTTACGAAATTAATATTTACAGTAATAGCCGGAAGACTGACCTGCTTATCTGATTGATGTACAGTTAATATTACATATTATAGTAGGAAACGGTAATAGAGTAGGAATACATTTCAATCAGTGTGGTTTTGAAAGCTTTGGGACCCATCCTGTTTAACATCTTCTTGAGAGACAAGTCTTAAACCCCTATTTGCAATGGGTGTGTCAAGTGTACCCAGCTCCGGTACACACTGGTCATGTACAGCATGCACTTGGAAGTACAAGTATTCCGTTCTTGTGAAGTGCCTGCAATCATGCCAAGTACACCCTACCGTTTACTGCAGCAAAAACAAACAATTAATATGTTACACGCAGGCAATTGTTTAACCATATTCTCAAGCGTATTTGGTACATTCACGCTTTCACGCTGAATTCCAAATTCATTTCAAACATTTGGTGGGAAAACATGAGTTTGAAAAGTGCCCTAACATGTACATTATTATGGTTAATTAAATGAGCCACCCAGTTTTAAAGAAAATTTGTGCTCACATCTTACGAAAATCCAACGTGTTTTTCTTTGCTTATACAGTTAATATAAAGCTGCAAGATTCTTTTTTTTTAATCTTTTTTTTTTCTCTGCCAGCGGGCCTCCTTTAAGATATTGGAATAGTATGCATCTAAATTGGATCCCATGTTTTTGTTAAAAAAAGGACACAGAGTAAAAACACACTTTAAAATATCACTGAATGAACAGAGTTCGTTTTCATCTGTGTGGTTTTCCATGTTATGTGCCTCCAGAGCATATTCAGATATAATAATTTACTATTACTGTCAAATAGAGTTAGACTGAAGGAATGTATTTGTATAAAGGGAAGGAATTAATGTCTCTCGTTCAACTGGAGTTTACATTACAGCTGTAATGTTATGAGTACTCTGTTTTTAAATTCAGTTAAACATTACAGTATTTCATCTCTATGAATTAGTAATCCTCAATTCTAAGTAGGTAGAACATTTCTCACATTACTGTGGGTAAGTAAGGCACATGTCATATAACAGCATTTACATTGTATTCAACAATGCCACAAACTATAATGTACATAATTACAGTTTCCATTAGAAAAGTCAAATACTAGGTTTGTACCAGTCAGTTCCGGATCCCGTTTGTATCCTGTTAATCATAGCGTGTGCTGTAAATTGTTTGGTAGACCTGTATTGGGCAGGAAGAAAGAATTGCAGTGTGCTTTTGACAGTTTGAAATAAGAACATAAGAACATAAGAAAGTTTACAAATGAGAGGAGGCCATTCAGCCCATCTTGCTCGTTTGGTTGTTAGCAGCTTATTGATCCCAGAATCTCATCAAGCTGCTTTCTGAAGGATCCCAGGGTGTCAGCTTCAACAACATTACAGGGGAGTTGGTTCCAGACCCTCACAATTCTCTGTGTAAAAAAGTGCCTCCTATTTTCTGTTCGGAATGCCCCTTTATCTAATCTCCATTTGTGACCCCTGGTCCTTGTTTCTTTTTTCAGGTCAAAAAAGTCCCCTGGGTCGACATTGTCTATACCTTTTAGGATTTTGAATGTTTGAATCAGATTGCTGCGTAGTCTTCTTTGTTCAAGACTGAATAGATTCAATTCTTTTAGCCTGTCTGCATACGACATGCCTTTTAAACCTGGGATAATTCTGGTCGCTCTTCTTTGCACTCTTTCTAGAGCAGCAATATCCTTTTTGTAACGAGGTGACCAGAACAGAACACAATATTCTAGGTGAGGTCTTACTAACTAAATAATTATCAGTGTGCTTATTAGATTATAAAGCAATGATAAGAAATCAACCAGAGTGATCCCCCAACCCCCCACATATAGCTATGGCCAAAAGTTTAGCATCACCTAGAATATTAAGAATGAGATATAATAAAAAAAAAAAAACAATATGAAGGTAATTTAGATATTTTATTTGTAATCATGTAATCAAAGAAACTACAACATTAGATCTCAAAAGTCTACCGGAAGCCATAATAGTAGTACAGTATTTCATGTTAGATTTTCGAAATGTCACATTTTATATTTTTTTGCTAGTTTTTGTTAAGTATCTGGAAAACTACAAAGCGGTGTGTAACTCAATATGTTAATGCAACGTTATGCAGCAGGTTTCATTTGACTTTATGAAGCAAAATTAGTTCATTCTATGTGAAACTTTTGGCCATAGCTTTACACAACTGTATGATGTTATTTTGATTAAGACTGATAGTTGAATAACTGCAAATTATTCTGCATTATTCTGCACTTCTTTCTCCCCACATTTCAGTTACTGGAAAGATATGTTAATTACTTCTTCCGACTCTCATGTTTTTTGGTCTTTGCCTGAAGCAATGCAAACTTGCAGTGCTGTAAAAGCATCACAAGCGTCCCTTCGTTTTAACAAGCATACAGAATTATATAAAATCAATATTTTCTTATGTACCGTACGTTAATTGTAATTAAAGTGAATTGTAATTACTGAGGGGATATTGTATATTCTGGCAATTAATATTTTCTTTTTAAATATCAGTTTTATTTGGCACACTTTGTAAAATGTACCCTTTTACTGTGTAATTAATTTGTGATTTGCCGTAATGTTTAGCAAAATGTGTGTTACTTAATATTTATGATTATCAACATGTCTGATTCAAAAGATAAATACGATAACTGTTTCAACGGGAATCACATTGTTAAATTGGTAACGAGAACAGTTCTTTCTGAACAAGATAGTAAGACTGAGTGCTAAACAGCAGGTAATTCAAACATTGCAAACCAGTAGATCTTCAGCAGCTTGTGCAGTATTGTTTTCTTTTTTATTCTTAAGAGAAAGTTACAGATTTTATTTATTTAGACATTATTTAGCAATAAATAATGGGACACTTAATGAGCAGCTCAACTCTCCAACTACTGAGGCTGCCCATTTCGTGACCTACATGTATTGTTCTAAAGTTGTGTGAGAATTCTGAAGTGATTTCAAGAAGTGTGTCATGTTGACTATACACTTGTTTTACATTTCAGAACATTTGATCTTAAACATGAAGAAAGTTGAGGGTACAATATACAGTATGTAGTGCTGGAGCTGTGCTGAATGGGATGCATATGTGAAAATGTTATGAAATGCATTATTACATTACTTAAATATTTAAACCTGTCTCATTTTGGTGAACTAAATAACTCAGTTTGGCCATCTGGAAAGCTATTATCTTATATTGTTATATGTAAGTTGAAGTGAAATAGCTCTCTTGATTATAAGTCTGGCTTAAGGTTGGTTCATACTTCAGACTCCGACCTAATTTCTGGCCAAAGTCGAGGGTCTCCGACTGTTGCGACGTCATCCACACTCTTGCGACGTGGGTCTTTTTTGGAAAGTCGTATAGCCTTTTCTCATGCGTCTGTGACCTGAAATCGCATAGGGTCGGATAATGTTGAAAAATGTCAACATTTTCTGCTTGGTCGGAGTGAAGCTGCACAGCTTTTATAGCTGTCTGTGCCTGACTTATCGCATTCATCTGCGACAGAAGTATGAACCAGCCCTTAGTCATTGTTTATACTGTATTGTTGCACGTTTTAACATTGCCTTATCGATTGTGAAAGCCCATGTTCTAAAAATAAAAAAGTAGTTTTGTCTTCCTTTAAGTTAGGCGACCAGGGACATCACCCTTTTTTTGTTCTTTCTGTCAGAAATGCTTTACTCTGTGAGGGGTTCTTAATTAACTACATGTAAGAATGGCTTTAGATTAAGATTAAGAATGAAACCAAATCAGTTTCCTATACAGATCGATTGCCATGCAGTAATAATAATAGTAATATAATATCTTTATTTTTATATGGGGCCTTCATAGTGGACCACCATCACAAAGTGCTTTACAGAGGTAGGTTGTGAACTGTGCATTATATGCAGAGTCACTTACAATAGGATTCATTCAAACCTCACACACATTGGGATGATTCTCAAAAGGATTTACTCCAAATCATTAGCACAATTTGTGACTGAAAGAAAAAATATAAGTTTATATATGTAACTTTCTTGGGAGCATTTTTACTATCTGAAGAAATCGTGATAATGACAATTTGGAGAAAATGTCTTTGAGAATCTAGCACAATGCGTTCTGAGAAATACCTTGTTAAACCTTGTAATGGTTTCACTTCAATCAATCTGAAATTACAGGTTTAGAAACTGTTACCCACAGAAGCATTATATGCATATACATTATTTAGCTACTGTATCAACCAATACTATGGTTTTTCATTTTAGCTGTATTTTTATAGAAATGTGTCTTCCATTTGGAATCACTGAATATGTCTAAGTACTATATGTTTGACTGTCTTTAGATGGCTGATTGTTTGCACTCCAAAAATGTAAACTTGATTTAGTCTCAAGAAAAAAACAGCGTGAATTGTGTAATGCACAAGCTAATTAATTTTGAAAACTGTATGCCTGGTGTCCATTGGTGTCCTGAATTATTATTATTATTATTATTATTTATTTCTTAGCAGACGCCCTTATCCAGGGCGACTTACAATTGTTACAAGATATCACATTATACATTATTTCACATTATACAGATATCACATTATTTTACATACAATTACCCATTTATACAGTTGGGTTTTTACTGGAGCAATCTAGGTAAAGTACCTTGCTCAAGGGTACAACAGCAGTGTCCCCCACTGGGGATTGAACCCACAACCCTCCGGTCAAGAGTCCAGAGCCCTAACCACTCCACACTGCTGCCCTAAAAAGTACAGTATATGCTCATTTAGTTTGATCTAATTTATAAAGCAATTAATGAGCATTTGTTACTATCATAAACACACACACACACACACAGAGACAATATTTTGATTTAGCATTTCATTAAATGATGCAGGTTATGAGTACCTTGTCCCCTCTTAAAGTTTAAAGTGTCTCAGTGTGCATTACAATACAATAAAAAACAACAACAAAATACAGAATTAAACACAATGTTTACAGCAAAATTGGTAATATTAATAAAAAGTAAGCAACAACTTGGTTTAAAAACAGCAATACAGTGAACAAGTTTAAAATATTAATAGATTGATACATAAAATCTGGATTCAGATGCTAATCTAAAAAAATTAGATATTAACCTTGACTTAAAAACATTAAGTGACTCTGCCTCTCTGATGTCAGATGGCAATCTATTCCACAATCTTGGTGCGTTATAGCTAAAAGCTCTTTCACCCTTTCTCTTGGTCTTAATCTTTGGAACAAGCAAAAGAGTCGGCTGACCTTAAAGCACAGACAGGTGCATATGGGCACAGGACCTCTTTTAGATAGTCAGGAGCCAGACCATGGAGTGCCTTGTAAGTCAGCAGCAAGACCTTCAAATCAATTCTAAAATGTATAGGAAGCCAGTGAAGTGCAGCCAATAGTGGAGTACTGTGGTCTCTTTTCTTTGTTCTACTTAGCACCCTGGCAGCTGCATTTTGAATAAGTTGCAAATGGAGTAAGGCATGATTTGGTAGCCCAGATAACAGAACATTGCAGTAATCCAGACTAGATGAAACAAATGCATAAATTAGCTTCTCAGCATCAGGCAATGATAAAAAAGACCTAATCTTGGCAAGGTTGCATAAATGATAACAAATATGTAAACATTATGTTAACATATTTTTGGTGCTCTTTGTTATAAGAGGGTCCTCTGGAGCACATAATGATTTATTCTGTATCTTGAATTGAGTATTTTACTTGATGCGCTGAGGGAGTAGTGCCTTATTTATTTTCAAATAAAAAATACATACCATTTTATTCCAGTTTCCAAAGTTCTGATGACATTTGTTATACATTCTTCTAATCTCTCAAAATCTGAAGGTGCATTTTTAAAGATACAACTATAAGGAAGTATAACAAGTCAAGTGGACAGACGTTTTGGATAGTGCCTCTTCAGTGATGTTTGGTACTTGATGGTACGTGATGTTGCCGTTGTTGCTCTATATCAGGCAGAATAAACATGTACATTTCACACATCTGTGCTCTGGGTGTCTATTTACCTCTGACATGTCTCTGTAATGATGCAATTGTGGCCTACTGTGTCAGGTAGTACAGCTTTAAGTAATATGTAAATTAAGGAAATTATCACAAAGAAATCCATAATAATTATGGTTACTCCATTAGTAGTGAGAAAATGCCTCAAGAGCTAGTTCCCTCTACTAACTCAATAAACCATTGTCTACTAGTTAATTCAAGAGTTGCATCTGTGCTTAAGTTGAATTTGAAGCCTTGATACTGCAAGAGGTACTGTAAATTGTTCAGGGTGGAGAGATATGTTTTCTTTTATTTGGATCTCTTTCTCTTTTTGCTTACCGTATTGCTTACAAGTCAGTCACAGCTATTTAGCAGTTTCACAGGATGTGTATTCCTTCATTTTAGACACAGTGGGCAGGACTTTCAAAAGTTCGTAAATGATAACTCCTGTATTAATCAAGAAATACCTAACAATATATTATGGTATTTTTTTTCTTTTTAACCAAAAAAAGATTGCAAAATGCACATTAAAAGAGTTTTATGTAGTAAATTGTGGCAAAATATCCTTCCAAATGAGGGGAAATGACTAATGGTTCTTTGTTTTTTTTAATCCGTGCCGTCCGATTTTTACCCACACGCCAGATAATCGTAAATCAGCATTTTAAATGTGAAGTGCTCTAAATACATGTACATTTTGCATGAGGAAATGCACAATTTTAAATGAAGTTTAGAAATTATACACAAAATAGATATTCCCATTATTTTTTATTTCCATTCGGCTGGTGCGAGAGCCGTCTCCCTGTGCACTAGTAGTTTCCACAACAGTGAACTGTGCTTCCATTCATTTTTACTGCTCTCGTTAACATGCATTTTGATTAACGAGTGCCCCTTATCAAGTCATTGAGACAGGAAGTGATGTATGTGACCTGAGACAATTAAGCTTTTTAACGAGAAATGCATTCATTAACGACCTCATCGACTCAATAGTATTAACGAATTGATTTAATTAACACATTTAGTTTGAAAATCACTTGCTACTAAAAGTCTCGTTGCTATACCACGAGTTCGATACAATAACACTGTTTTTTGAAAACCCTACCCAGTAATGCTTTACCTAGACTTAGGGATGGGATAAAGGCACCCCAATACAAGCACCATCATGTGATTAGAAATATATGTGCATCACCTGGGTAAGTTTGGATGAGACTGGCAGTGCTGTAAGGTTTTGGTTTGATGCCTATTTACAAATCATGTCTGTGCAAATTTAGGATTGAAAGTCATCTTGAACACTGAACGTTTTTGCACTTCCTTCAATAGAGAAACATGTTGTGACTATAAATAATAACCATGTAAAAAATTACTCATTTCATGAACTGTGCTAGTTTAGTAACCTGAAAGTTAATAGCTTTGCTAAAAAAAAAAAAGTAATTTAAAGATTGTCAGTTTTAAAGTCACATACTGAACTGGGGAAAAAAAAAAAAAAAAAAAATATATATATATATAACATGCCAAATGCAAATCCTTTTTATGCATTTGTAATGTATTCTTTGTGAGTCTTTAGTTTATTTTTATATTAATTTTAAAATTAAAATGGTACTAAGCAAGCATTTAGCATTTATACATGAATTCAAAATAGTATTCTTATTATAAATGTATTAATTAAACTTTCAATCAAACTAATTGATTATTTTATTTCCCTGGCTTACGTTTTGAATGCAAAAAATAATAATTTTGGAATATGTATTTCAAATCCAAACTAAAACACTTCAACATTAAAACTGCAACAATGTTTGAAAAAGCAACAGAAGTATGCAATTTGTGTTGGGGTCATTTAGGGTAAGTATGATCCAAAGGGAAATGGGGTCAGTGCTTGTAATAGTACTGAGTGAAATATCAGGGAGAAGGTCATTGTTCTTCAAGAATATATTCCTCAGTGCTATTTTAAGCACTGATGCTTTACCTGTGGATCACACTTTACCTTATGAAATATATTTTAAAAACATTTAGAATTAAATTATGTATTATGCATGCATCCACATTTTAGGGGCTCCCTTTGTAAGTGGTAATCAATGAGAAAGAATTGCAGTTCCATCACCTGAGAAGTGGGTTGTCTAAATAAAACGGTATGCCTTCAAGTGTGCTGTTGTGCTCATAAAATGACCCTTTAAAATGGTATTGTAAAATAATGTTAGTGTCCAGTGAGATCCAGACTTTTGCTTTGGTTAAAATCATTTTCAGAGCACACTTTTCAGGCCATTTTAGAAAATGTAATAACCTATATTGACAAGTTGCTAGAAAAAAAATGCAGACATTTCTATCAGTACTGTTTTTTATTTCTATGTGTTACTTTATTGTAGCTCATCTCCTCAAGGTTTTTACTCCAATAAAAAATAGTAGACAAACAAATTGTCTTATGCCTTTATTTAAGTTTTACCTCAGTATCTTTAGAAAACAGGTGTGTTTGTTTCCCCCCATGGACAATGTGGGACTACATTCTGTTATTTTTATATTGTTTTTACTTTCAGATTGGTTACACTGTTCCGCTGTGAGGATTTGTTATTGTTGAAACTCTGTGAAGCCAACTGCGGTGTAATAATGAAAGAGTGAGACATTGAACATGATTACATGGCTCTTAGCCAAGGACTCTGAAGCTAAAGGCTTTTTATTCGTATTTTTGTCCATGAACTGCTGGTAGGGACTGCTGATTATAGTATGCTGTGACCTTTGAAGCCTGACCCCTTTTAGGCTTAGATTTGTGAATACAAGTGACCCTAAAGAATAACACACTGCTATAACATAACGTTATATGTCCACAACATAATGCTCTCTCTCTGTCTCTCTCTCTCTCTCTCTCTCTCTCTCTCTCTCTCTATATATATATATATATATATATATATATATATATATATATATATATATATAAAATACATCACTTTCAGTTCAAACACAAAATGTCTCGTTTTCAATCACTCGACAACACCCACGGTACAGGAATTGTCATTAATGATCAACAAAATCAGAATACATTAAAAAAATGGTGTATGGATGGTACATTGGTATCTCAGAGAAACTGTAGAGGAACGGGAAATTAAAACAAGGTAAAGGCAATCATCCAAATAAAGCTGAAGCACTAACGGGTAACGACACAGAACGTCTGTACAGCACTGAAACACTACGTTTAAAAAGAAGAAAACCCAAAAAACTGTACTGCTGAACCTCGTCTTCTTTAATATTAGCATCACAAGGGTATCCATGTATTATAAAAAATAATAGATGTGCCTCTTCAGTGAGTTACAGGAATACAATTCCGTCTCAGGTTTCTGTGACAGTTTATAAATTACTCGACCTAGATGGAATTATTTTCCTGTAACTCACTGAAGCCCATCTATCTATCTATCTATCTATCTATATATATATAATAAAATGGATTAGGTATGTTGTAGCTACTGAGAGAGAAAGTTAGGGAGTTTTACTAGACCCACTTTTAACAGTGAATCTTTATACTTGTCTGCAAATTAATTTGATTTTTATAAAACTCACCTTTTAACCCTTCTCATATATCAAAACTCTTTACGCGACTAAACTGCCGTTGCTAGATCATAATAATGTAGGCCATGTTTGTGTTTTTGTTAAGGCTCTCCAAATCTCATGGGGAATGTCGTGCTAACAAGCCTGTCTTGGCAATATGTGTAGTACTCTATCAATGAAGTTAGATTTTTTTTCTGACAGCAAGATAAGGGGTGACCTGCATGCTAATGTGGAGGTGTGATGATATGGTATTTCACCATCTTATTTCACAAACAAGGGACAGCACAGTTTGTGTTCATTAGCATAAATGTTTAAACCATTTTCCGTTTATGCTAAAGGCATGTTTTAAAAAAAAAGTTAACTATTTATAACAAACTTTTACATTTAAACAATATAAATAATGTGTATTTTCATGTACAGTATTCATCTACAGTGTTATACGTTTATGTGTATTTGTGACTACATTTAATAATTTCTTGTGAGCTCTAGTGGTAAGGTCTGTCATACAAAGAGTGAAAGAGAAACAACTAACACAAATCTACAAATCTGTATAATGGACAGTTTGAACAAATGTGAATAACTTTACTACTTTTGGTGTCCAGATAGAGAACAAACCATATTCATATCTCAGGGGCTTGTTTCTAGATGCACTTACAATCCGTGGTTAATTAACCTCTGGGCTTGATGAGGCATAGCCCTGGCACCTCTCCAGCTATGAAACTTAAAAATGTCATAAAATGTTTTGCTCTGAAATGCATTTTCTTAAAATTCTCAACACAGTTTTATCCATTCTGCAAGTTCTTGCGTGCGCTAAACAGAGACGCTCCGCTGCCAGGGACATTTCATTTCTTTACTGATGTTTTTTTTATACACAAAGAAGCTTACTTGATTTGAAAAACGCCTTGAACGATACCAGCATATTCTTACACTACTTGGTTTGATTGAATGAGTAGTACACAACAAGCTACAAATACCACTGCTTCCGATTATACTGCTGCTTAATAACAGGAACACCATTTTATTTAAGGTTAGTGTTGAACTTAAACGCGTTCATGCCTGCCTGTACCCCTACCCCCACGCAGGAACATTACCCAGCTGACTTCTTCTATTCAAAACATACATAAAAACAATACTAACTATTGCCTTTTTTCAATGAATATAATTGAGTTAATATGGAATAAAAACAAGCCAGGCTAACAACTATCTAGCTTAAATTGAATTATTGTATTTATTTATTTTTTGCAATCTCCACAAACTGCAGGTTCTGTTGCATTCACAGCGCTGATAATGTTAGATACAGCTGGATATCACAGTGTGGACCATGGTTCAAACCAATGTTTGTGTAGGGTGCAGTGTATCATTTTTTTTATTAATGTCAGCCTTCTGGAGTAATCTGAATGCCTTTCCACTTTTTATTTCATTTTAAACTGTTTAAATGCCAAACCATAACGAAAAATAGAATAATAGTGCATATACACAGAGCAAAAAAAAAGTGTATGGGCAAAATACATAGTCGTCTGCACATACGACTACTTTGTAATTATAAAACCTAACACTGCTCTTTCAAATAAAAGTGTTATGATTTTGAATGTGCGCTTCTTAAGAACGTTATTACTGTCATTGCTTGCGCCTCACAAATTAAGTGCTGCTTACGATATCGTATCGGGCAAGTACGATGTGAGGAGCAGAATATACGACAGAAGCAGCGTTTCTATATAATGTCGCACACACTACCTGATCATATTACTTCTTGTATTGTATCAACACCAACTTACTTGGTGTATAAGTACCATTTGAAGAGGTAGGATAGCCAAAATCTTTTTACATTACCTTCATTGAACATCCAGATAATATGCAACCACAAACTCATTATTAGAAATGTGGTGGCTAAGTGGCCGGACGCCACACAAGATGCATTTATCTGGTCAAATTGTGATGCTAAAGCCATTGGAAAGGAGGGTGGCTTCCAATGTGGCTGATTCTTGGGAGACAGTGGATATGCTAAAATTCGTTATCTTCTAACACCAGATCATTGCAAAACTAGACAGGTCATTGAAAGGTGCATCGGTTGCCTCAAAATGTGTTTTAGTGTACTACACAAATCTGGCAGCGCTCTACAATATTCCCCAGAAAAATAAGTGAAGATCGTAATAGCTGCATGCATTTTTCATAATATTGCCCAGCAGAGTACTACGGCAATAGTACCTTGATCACCGATATCCTCCACTGGGCAGCTTTCTGCTGGGGCTTGTGATATTAATGTTTCACATCCCCCCGAAACAACCTCAGTGACAGATGTCCCCAGTAATTGAATCACCCTCTCTTCATCAGCAGAGAGTGGGTAGCATGGTGATGGGCCATCGTTGGTTTTCTCACTATTTTTTGTGGGTCAAACTGCTATAGCCTGTCCATTTTTTTGCCTGCAACCATGTTATACCTCTTCCTTCATGAACAGAACTCATTCTGTTAGCAATTTCGGTCAATTTTCTTTTTGGACATGGTCGTTACACGGTTGTTCAGTTTAGAAAATAACAAATCCCTATTACTTTCGACTTCTTCTAGAAGTACCTGCAAGCTATCCCTGCTGAAATGCTTCTTTTTACCTGCTGTTTGAGATGCCATTCTCATCGTCTCCCAACACACCTAACAACTTCCCTGTTAGTTATAGTTTTTATATTGTGACTTCTAATGTGTCGCATGTGTTCTGATAGATATAATAATTAGTCAAGGCAAAGTACATGGTGTCCTTGTGCTGTGTGATTAATACATTTTCAGATAATACGGCATTACTAGCTGACCTGTCGTTTAGAAACACAACACCGACAGCGATTCACCTGGAGTATAGAAACTGGTGATAACCGATCGAATTGGCAGGTGATGAGTGGTCAAAAGACTTAACTGCAATTACGACCTTGCAATATATATATATATATATATATATATATATATATATATATATATATATATATATATATATACGGTATGGTACCATCTGTATATTAATATTAAGGGTAAAGGGTTTCAACATTTCATCTTTATATTAACATTAAAGCAATATGTAATAGAGTTGTAGGACAGGGATGTAAAAAGACTTAAGGGTGATATCAAGAGGTGTAAATTACTTGTTCTGTGCTTTTACCAGATTTTAGTTTAATTAATACATTTTATACAATCTATTAAGCTTCTATAAAGTGCTTATAAATTATACTTTGTGGGAGTTGAAAATAGATTTGGTAGGTTTGAGACCCTACAGTACAGAAAGTATAGTGATATATAGATAGATACGTGACAAAGTAGTAGGACTATGTTGCAGATGGGTGTGTTCTTACAGATGGGCAAGTTCTAACACCAATACACAGCACGTTGATCTCAAGGTCAAGGGCAGATTTGGTAATGAGATTAATGGAATTGATTGCAACCAAAATCAAACACATACAGTTACATGCTTGGTGCCAATAGGCTTTGATTGTAAATTCCCCATTTATTACTGCAGAATTCCAACTATAGAAGACTACTAAGACGGAAAATATTTGATGCAAGTCCTGGAAATCTAGAAAGATATTATCAAATAACATTTTAATGGCTTTCTAACATGTATAGTATGTACCTTTTTGTGAGCAGTGTTGGTGCAGTTTTCCCAATCAGTATATTTTTGTTCTTTGTGTTTTAAATATGTCTTTTTTTGAGACAGGATAGTGGTGATGTTAAACCTGTGTTTCCAAAAGGCATTGAAAGGAGGTTAGGAAAGTATTTGGAGGTTAGAGTGAACGCATAAAGAAAGCTGTAAGAACATTGAAACAAGAACATCCAATATCATTGGAAACATCACAATAATGTACGATAAAAACCAAATAAAAACATTCAGTTGTGAATTGCACACTAGTTGATCTTTGGAGTACTTTAGTATTGAGGCTGTAAACATTTCTGCAGCATAAAAAAATGGGTGTCGGACCTGCAATTCTATGTCGTTAAAGAATATAAAAGTACAGAAAGCTATAAAAGTCACACTTCTTTAATGAATGGGTAAAATTGTTGTAAGGTTTATTATGGCTGATGTGGGTTTTAGAATAATGTTTTTTAATTAGCTTTATAAAAATATTAGCAAAAGGACTGTATTTTAGTGAAAATGTTCCTTGTTAATATGCAAAAAATAAATTATATTACTGTTGCCAACAGTCAGTTGACAGAACGAATAACTATATGAATATATGACTATATTGTCTATATTCTTAAAAGTACATTCTGTCAGTGGCTCAGAAATCCAAGTTTAGTCATATGAGTTTATATTATCGGTTACCTCAGAAACGCAAGACGAATTTTAAACAGAAGAAAATGAATTTTGACCTGCTTCCTAACAGATGGAACATTGTGTGCAGATGATAATGTAAACATGTGAAACTGTACAGATATATTGTATAGCACAACATTTTATTGACTGTGCTTTACTAAGAACCTTAAAAGTATCACACTTTTAGGTGCATTTTGCTTATGCTTATTTTATAAAATGTGTTACATATCAGAATGTAGAAAGAATGCTGACATCATCAAGACTCCAGGGATGGAAATATATATATATATATATACCGGACTCTGCTGAGTCAATGCCCCAGTTTGAACGATCACCCCCCCCCCCCCAAAAAAAAAACATTTTCAACATTAATTTCCATTTTTTAATAACCATGCACAAATAATGCCTGGGGGAAAATATTGCGACTCGCGTGAAAAAAAAACTGCCTAGAAGTAGTTGCTCTGTGCCACTATGTAACACAATTTTTGTTCCTGGGTAGTAAGTGTTATTTCCTAATTGGTTATGCCTCAAAAGTATAGAAAATGGCTATTATTCCCCACAAACTTTGCTTTTGTGACCAGGACAGTGATATTTTGAAATTTACCTATTTCCAATGAGAAAATGGGCGAATTTGTGTCTTTTTGTTCACATAAAGTCAGAAAAAAACAACATATGAATCCAAATTAACATGTATTTATACTAAAGTAATACAAAAATGACTACAAAAGATTTAGAAGTGAGTAGTTTTTCGAGATTTACGATTATACTGTAAACCACTTTCACGAATCAGCCCCCAAATGTAATCTCCCATCATGTTCTCGTTATACTGTGGAAGCGCTCGCCTTGCTCCTCCGAGTACGCTCCAATGTTCTTCTTGAATTTATCAAGATGAGCATCAAGGATATGGACTTTGAGGGACATCCTACAGCCCATTGTGCCGTAGTTCTTCACCAGAGTCTCAACAAGCTCCACATAGTTTTCGGCCTTGTGATTGCCCAGGAAGCCCCGAACCACTGCGACAAAGCTGTTCCAAGCCGCTTTCTCCTTACTAGTGAGCTTCTTGGGGAATTCGTTGCACTCCAGGATCTTCTTTATCTGTGGTCCGACGAAGACACCGGCTTTGACCTTTGCCTCAGACAGCTTAGGGAAGAAGTCTTGAAGGTACTTGAAGGCTGCCGACTCCTTATCTAGAGCTCTGACAAATTGTTTCATAAGGCCCAATTTGATGTGCAGTGGTGGCATCAGCACCTTCCCGATGTCCACCAGTGGCTCCCACTTGATGTTGTTCCTCCCCACAGAGAACTCGGTCCGCTGTGGCCAGTCCTGCCAGTGGTAGTGCGCCCTGGTGTCCCTGCTGTCCCAAAGGCAAAGATAGCAGGGAAACTTGGTAAAACCGCCTTGGAGACCCATCAGAAATGCCACCATTTTGAAGTCTCCTATGACCTCCCAGCCGTACTCATCATACTTCAAGCCTCTTGATGCCATCTCAGAAAAATGCAGATATGTATCTACTTAGGCAGCTGGAACTAAACTGAACTGGTGGGCTTAAGGCCCCTGTATTTATACTACTATTTATATTACTGGAAAGTTCTAGAAAGTTCTAGAAGTTACTCCAAGTTTACTCAGCACTGAATCTATCTGGAATGTTCTGGAAAATAGGTAAATTTCAAAATATCACTGTCCTGGTCACAAAAGCAAAGTTTGTGGGGAATAACAGCAATTTTCTATACTTCTGAGGCATAAGCAATTAGGAAATAACACTTACTACCTAGGAACCAAAAAAAATAAATAAATTGTTACACGGTGTGATTAATGCTCCCTCTGCAATAATGCCTGTGTAATGTTGGAATGTATTTTCTATTGTTTTGGCCAGGTTACACTATTTGCACTGTTTAGATTATTTTATTAATGTTATTAGTTGTTAGAATTAATACAGCAAAAAAAAAAATTAAAAAAAAGATTAGTTGAAACTCTGGCACAGCTAATGCTACTGTGGCTTTAACTGGAAGACCTTACACACTGTGACATGGCTGCCGTTTTGAGTGAGGTTGTGTCTCGGAACTAGGGAGGGAGATCGGTACCACGGGGTACTTTGAGCAAGTGTCTTTGAGCTCTGTATTGTAATGCTGTAACCAAAAGCAACAAACCTGTGCCAAGGAAATAAAGAATATTGAACTGAGAACCCCCCCCCCCCAACACAGTTTTGCCTTAATGACAACTTTACCAAGACCTGACTGGAAAATACATTTTTCTGACTTCCTGGCGATTGTAAAAGCTCCACGGTAAATGGCAGACTCGGTGGGTCTCCAGGATGATTGACTCTATCAACTATCCAGGCAGGGATCACGTTTAATCTGACCAACCCCCGTCCACAGAGCTTGTGTCGTTTCAGACCTATTGTAGCTCAGCGATTTAGATTTAGATACAGCTTCAGTTTATAAATAGGGTGGGGAGAGCTTTTAGTTTAATTTATGTGATTTGCTGCATGCAGAATGTAGAAAACAAGGGTGCAACAATTTATTAAACAAATCTTTAAGAAAATATTTGATAAAGTTATAATAAGCTGGACAAACATTATAATTACTATTCGTAATTGCATTAACGTTATTTAAAGACTAGCCATAGGTATACTGTAATAATAGTAGTAAAATCTGTTTTCATTTTAAATGGGCTTTTAAATCCTCCAGCAAAAAATGTGTATTATCAGTTATTCTTATTATCAGGAGTCTTAAGGGACGTTTACACCGGCCGCGGCAGTAGCAATTGTTTTCAATGAAGGCCGTCACGCGGAGTGGTACTCGAGGGGCATCGCAGAGCAGCACGCAGGAGATAAAAAATATTCTCAAATTTCACCACAACGTGCTGTGACGTAAACTACCAGCAGCCAATCAGGGGAAAGTAGGAGGCTCTGCCTTCATCAAACCAGAGCTCCTGTATCAGCCAATGATATTCGCCGTACCTTTTTCTATTCTTGAGGATGTCATGGACCCACAGTGGTCTTACAGTAGTTGCATTTTTTAATCATGTGTATACAATAATGCGCAGTAATATCAATGTATAATGATGCTTTTAACTCAGACTCTCTTTGCCTATACCCAGCAAACCAGGCAAAACTCTTACAGTAGTTGCATTTGCATTTTTTAATCATGTGTATACAATAATGCGCAGTAATATCAATGTATAATGATGCTTTTAACTCAGACTCTCTTTGCCTATACCCAGCAAACCAGGCAAAACAATGAAAGAAATAAAATAACTCATTTTTTAAAAGCAACATGTTTTTATTTTATTTTAAACAACACAATTGCCTGATATTTTGGGTAATTGTGGGGGGGATTATGATGGTGTGTGTGGGGGGGGGGGTTAAAATGAGGTTTTATAAAAAAAAATGAGAATGTTTCGTCCTCATTACTTGAAATATTTTTGAATGAAAAGAGTTTTCCCTTCCCGCTGGCATTTACTGTTTGTTGCTTGGCAACCAAAAGTCACTGTACATGCAGCCGTGACGTAACAACAGACCACCCTCTGATTTTCCCCTGCTGCTCCCCTGCCACGTTCGGTGTGAACAGTGGTCTGCGGAAACTGCAGCCCGCAAGGAGGCGGCTTGTGTGCCGCGACCGATGTGAACGCCCCTTAAGGCAAATGCATGCTGTTAGTTTTTACTGAGTTACAGTAACACTAAAATCAAATTTCAATTACAGAACAAGAAAACGTATTATTCGTTTAAAAGTACTGTGTATTGTTTTGAAAAAACAGTTTTAAGTGAACTGTTAAAAAGTATTGCAACTGAACTGCACTTGAAACCTGCATGTTCAATTCTGATCACGGGCATTTTAAAATCATAAAGCAAGGCGTCCTCAGCAGGGTATTGAGCAAATCGGACACGTTGACGATTTTCATCCAGTTTGCTATTCATAGACCTGTATTATTATATCGCGGTTTATCAGATTGGTTGACAGATTGGTTGACAAAATGTTCACGGAAATCAGTAGCAACATCTTTCTTGTACGGTTCTGCATCATCCACCGCTTTCAACACCCACTTTTGTTTGGTAAGGATAGTGCACATTTTTCTGTTGCTACATGGAAACTGTGGGCTCTATTCACAAAAACTCCTTATGAGTTATTTAAAGAATGTTTTTTTCACAGTCTATTTTCATAATCAAGTTTAATATTCTTGAAACTGTTCTGGACTATTGCCGGTTTTGTTAACAATAGTAAAGAACAATGAAAACTGACTTTGAAAAAAATATTCATAAACAACTCCTGTGTTAAAGCTTTCTGAGTAGAGCTCTGTACATGTAGTAATTAGGATTCTAATAAATCAGGAATGGCTTGGCAACAAATTCCATGCACCCATTACTCTGCGTGAAAAAAATGCCTCTTACTCTCTGTCCTGAATCTTTCTCCTCTCAACTTCCAAATGCATCCTCTGGTCCAGGTCTGTGAAAAGTTTGAAATAGTGTCTGGAGTTGAAGACATCAGTCAAGTCTCACTTAACCCTTTCTTTTTCTGGGCCAAATTGGTTACGTTCCCTTAGTCCTCGTAACTCATACCCTTTAGCCCAGAGATTCGTCTATTTCTCTTGTCTTCTCTGATCTCTCTACACTTGAAACAGTGAACTGTTGTGCAGTCTAGAAAACAATAATTGCATTAACATTATTTAAAGACTAGTCACACGTATACTGTAATACTGTAATAATAATAATAATCAAATCTGTTATCATTTAAATGGAATTTTAAATCACCCATGTCCTTACTTTCTCATTTAAAAGTGGAATGAAGAACGAGAAAATGAGAGCGCAGCATTTAAGTGACTAGTTTATTGTATTGGTGTTAATATAATTACGAATAGCGATTGTAATAAGGTGTATCCATCTTAAATATATATATCTCATTTTATTTTACTGTTTATTAGATGGGAGGGGGCAGCAAAAAAAAAACTCTGAAGGGGGTGCAACAAAAAAAAAGTTTGGGAACCACTGGCTCAGAAGGAAGAAAAAAAGACAACTTGCAAGATTGGCTCTTCGGGGCTTTCCTTTCACGGCAGTACTACGAGTTTATCTTATCATCTGAGTTGCAAGTCGCCTAAGCCTTAATTATGGCATATTCAGCTAACTAAATTAAACTAAAATAAAATAGCACTCACTTTTAGTTTTAAGTTTATACAAAAAACCGCCCAACATATTCAACACAGTATTGGTCGTAGTACCACTGCTAATTTACAGTAATGCATGGCACAGTATTTTATGTATTATATTAAAAGACTTGCTTTGGCTAACTTCAGATTATATGCAAGTAAACATTTTCATTTATTGTCAAATTGTTAAATTAAAGTTGCCTACAAAACGTTAGGTGTCATTAGTAAATATTTACAAAAAATAGCATTAATACCAAGTGTTACTTTTAGTTGTCTTTCTGTACAATTGCATATTATTGCAAACAGGTGTGATTAATCAATGAATTAATCGTCCAGATGGGGTGATTAATCGATTAAAAGAAAATGCCAAGATTAAAACCCCTAATATATATATATATATATATATATATATATATATATATATATATATATATATATATATATATATATATATAAACCGTTATGGTGAGTTTTAATAAATCTTCAGATGTTATTGTTTTATTTTAAATGATAAAGGCAGTTTAAACACACTGCAATTAATTTTACAAAAAGAAATTACTTTTCTAGACCCCTGCGCTAGTCAGTTTAGAGACATAATAACTGTCTTTACATCAGACTCCTTAGTGATTTAAACAGATGGCAACAACCTTCTTCTTGATTATAACTTTGAGGCAGGATTTACTAAATGGAAACAGCAGGGTTCATTAAGGTCCCACTTGATGTATCTGTATTATAAAAATACATGTTAATTATGCTCAAACGCTGCAAGTTACCTCCATTTTTCTGCAGAAGAGGAGAGAAACCCTGTGAAGCAAATTAGTCCTAATTGAAAGAGGACTGATTAATATTTAAATAATGCATTGTGTGAGGAGTTCTGCCATGAGAAAAATAAGCTGAACATCAGAATTAATTGCATAGCAGGTTAAATTAAATTTCATATAATGGGCTGGAAGATGAGTTGGCACACTGCTCCTTCGTAGTGAACACAATGACTGCAATACCAGCCTTTTCTTTCTGTCTTGGCTGGACTCCATTGAGATCCTTGTGGCTCTACCTCTTTGTTGTCTCTCTTTCACAGCAAACAAAGGTACTAACAGAAAACTGCAACCACATTTAAAAAAATGTTAATCCTTTTAGGACTCAGCACCTGCCGACATTTTGCTCTTCTCCCCCTCATAAGCATCTGCAGTTTCTTTCTTTCCACATTGGATGAAAGTTGATCAGATAAAATAAGAACAGCTTGGGTGATGAAGCTGGAATGGCGCTGTTAGTAGGCTATTGCTTTTTTGACATCTTCACTGCACAAGAGCACGCATGTGTAGCCTGTTTACATTGATTGGGTTACTTAAGGGTCCCTGTTAGGGAAATTCAATCCGACATAAATTACTTTTGTACTATATTAGTTTTCAAAGGAAGAGTGTCATGTTGTACTTGTTGGCAGTTCTCCAGTCAAAAGCTGTTAATTACTGTATAGCTTTAGAAAATGGAAAACCTACAAAAAACAACAAAGTGGTTTACATGAATATCTGAATATCAACATGCAAATTAATTAACTGTAAACTACCTGTGTAAAAAACCCTTTAATATACAGCACTATTGCAGTCAAAATGCATTCTTTCAAATTGTAAAGGCAGTTATATTTGCAAATGTTCTCCATATACTCAGATTATTGTAATTAATAATAAGTGACCAAAAGTCTAGGTCTTGTTTATAACAATCAGATGTGGTTAGTTTGCATACTGTACTGTTTCCAAATTGTGCAGTTGCCAACTTGCGCAGTACATCAAAGGTGGGTCTTGGAATTATAGCCTTATTATGTTTACAAATATAAGACTTTAGCTGAAAAGAGATTTCAGACTTAATACATACTTAGAAGGTAATAGGTACTTTTGAAAAGCAAGTCAAGCACTGAGTAGAACTAGTTTTAAACTGGATTTTCTGTACTCAGGAAATCTTGTTAGATAATAAATAAAATGTACAAAAAAATATTCCATTTAGAGTTAAGAGTAAAAAAAAAAATACAATATATTTAAATGCTTTGTAGCAAATGTTTTTCTTTTGTGGATAAGGAATAAAAGTTCCAAGAAATAGATGAAGGAATGAAGCAGAGACTAACATAAGTAGATTGGGGTAAAATAGAGAAAATATCCACAGAGAAAGGATGGCTATTTACAAATACACCCCAAAAGTAGACAAATCAAAATCTAAAACAAAATGGCCAAAATGGTTTAACAAATCAATTAAAAAAATATTCAGAGAAAAATGCACTTTACAGAGCATTTAAAAGGGACCAAGAACAACGTACACAGAAAGAGTCAAAAAGGAAGTTAGAAAGGCCAAGAGAGAGAGATAGAAATGAACATTGCCAAGGGGGCTAAAACCAATTCCAAAAAGTTTTTCCAATATTATAACAGCAAAAAAAACATTCAAGGAGGAAGTAAAATGTCTAAGAGATAAAATGGCAACATCATAGATGAAGAGAAAAAAAATAGCAATGGAGGATACGGACAACATGCCCCACATGTCGACCTGTTCCTATCCAGTTTTAAATAACTTTAGCATAACAGAGGCAGAAGTGTTAAAGGGACTAGGAGCTCTTAAAATAAACAAATCCCCTGGGCCGGATGAGATCCTCCCAATAGTACTCAAAGAAATGAAAAGTTATTTACAAACCGCGAACCAAGATCATAGAACAGTCTCTTGAGACAGGGGTTGTACCGACAGACAGGAGAATTGCAAACTTAATACCTATCCACAAAAAGGGAGACAAAACCGAACCAGGTAATTACAGACCAATAAGCCTGATTTCTATTATATGTAAACTTATGTTAACTATAATAACATCCAAAATGGAAAATTACCTATATGGTAACAGTATCCTGGGAGCCAGTCAGCATGGTTTTAGGAAACAGAAATTGTGTCTAACTAACCTGCTTGATTTCTTTGAGGATGCAACATCGACAGTGGGTAATTGCAAATTCCAGAAAGCTTTTGAAAAAGTCCCACATAAAAGATTGCTTCTCAAACTGAACGAAGTAGGGATTCAAGGAAATGCATGCACATGGATTAAGGAGTGGTTAACATGTAGAAAACAGAAAGTACTGATTAGAGGAGAATACCACAGAGATCAGTATTAGGTCATTTGCTCTTCCTAATCTACATTCATGACTTAAATTATGGTGTAGTAAGCAAACTTGTTAAATTTGCAGACGGCACAAAAATAGGAGACGTGGCAAACACCGTTGCAGCAGCAAAGGTCATTCAAAGTGATCTAGATAGCATTCAGAATTTGGCAGACACATGGCAAATGACATTTAATATAGAAAAGTGTAAGATACTGCATGCAGGCAATAAAAAGGCCAACAAAATGAAAAGTGTTGAATTTAGATCAAGGGAAGTAATGTTAAAATTTTACAATGCATTAGTAAGACGTCATCTAGAATATTGTGTTACGTTCTGGTCACCTCGCGACAAAAAGGATATTGCTGCTCTAGAAAGAGTGCAAAGAACTGCGACCAGAATGGTTTGAAAGGCATGTCATATTCAGAAAGGCTAAAATAATTGAATCTATTCAGTCTTGAACAAAGTAAACTACGCGACAATCTGATTCAACATTCAAAATTCTAAAAGGTATTGACAATGTCGA
Organism: Acipenser ruthenus; assembly: GCF_902713425.1. Taxonomy (NCBI): domain Eukaryota; kingdom Metazoa; phylum Chordata; class Actinopteri; order Acipenseriformes; family Acipenseridae; genus Acipenser; species Acipenser ruthenus. The sequence continues at coordinate 19,711,844 of NC_081192.1, forward strand.
CCCAGGGGAATGCAACAAAAATCAAGCTATTTGGTCATGCTGATAGTCGTTGCGTTTGGAGAAAGTCTGGTGAGGCGTACAAAGAAAAGAACACCATACCTACTGTCAAGCATGGAGGTGGTAATATCCTTCTATGGGGCTGTTTTTCCTCAAATGGCACAGGAAATGTAGTTCCAATACATGGTGAAATGGATTCCATAGCATACCACAAGATATTGGCCAATCATCTGAAACCCTCAGGTATAAAACATGGTTTAAAGTGCAACTAGACGTTAAAGAAGAACAAAACAAGGTTCTGGAATGGCCTAGTAAAAGTCCCAATCTAAATCCAATTGAGAATCTTTGGTATGAGTTGAAGAAGGCTGTGCACAAGAGAAGTCCTCAGAATTTGAATGAACTGGAACAATTTTGCATTGATGTTCAGAAATTACTAAAGAATCATGCCAAAAGCTCATTGTCAAATATCCTAATCATTTAAAAGAGGTTATTATTGATAGTTTCCTCAACTAGCTATTAATTTCATTTTCCTTGTCAGGGTATGAATACTTCTGAATTAGCATTTTTGGAGTTTTGCAAATAAATTACTGACATAAATAATTGTAGACTTGTAATTGTAACTTTTTTCTTCCTCATCCACAAAAGCAAAACTTTTGCTGCAAATTTTTTTTCGTATAATTATTTGTTTTCGTGAAATTTCTAGAAATTATGCATTTCCATTGGGATATGTAAACTTTTGACTATTACATAATCTATGTGATATTAAAACATGTATATTTGTATGAAAAGTATTGATTTCAGTAGAATGTAGAAAGGTGAACATAGTAACATGTTGTGATTTGACGAAACAGAATTCTGGTCAAACTAGGTGAGTACTTTTTTGGCATCTTGACGAACAAGTGACAAGCCTGGAATTTTCAAATGTGTTTTTACCATTACAGGAATGTGGGTAGTTATCTTTTGCTTGTATGTTTCCTTCAATGGAGTCCAGTGAGTCTTCTTTAGCTCCAGCAAAAAGGTACATGAAGGTGTATTTATTCTTTATCTAAATTAGCTTGTTCTTTTTTAGCATCTGACATAGATCTCGAAGAAAATGTTGACCAAAAATAGCATTTAATACATGAAAACTTTTTAGTATGTAGTAGCTAAGGTGGTTTACAAACTTGACCACTGATATTCAGTTGGCATGATTCAACTCACTGAGCAGTAAATCGGCTTCTTCAGAATCCGTTTAAAAGCTTAAAATGTGATTGCACGTTTTCTTCTATAAAAAGAGACTGTTGAACCAAATATAAAAACAATATGATGGTATTTCTCTTACTGGGAAGATCTTAGGATACTGTCCCAGAGATTAAGCATATTATATATATATATATATATATATATATATATATATATATATATGAGAAATTGGTCACTAGTGGAACACAAAATGCTTTATTATTCTGGACACTAATCATTGAAATAGTAGCATTGTGTACCTAAAGTATGTCATGATACCAACATCCTATGATACCTAATATTGGGGTAAAATTAAAAATATCGAAGTATAGCGGGGCTTTTTTGTTTTGTTTTGTTTTTTGAGCTTTTAAAACAAAACTGTAATTGTGTGCTTTTAAAAACAATATGAACTAAGCTTACTCGTTTCCACTTAGCAGAAGAGACCAACTACCCTGTGCGTTCTGGGAAGATTTAATTACTGTAGCAGTCATGGCGAATGTCGGAGAGAGAAGCTTGATGTGGAACTATTTTGGATTTCAGCCAGATGACAATAGCAATTCAGTTGAAGGCAGACAGTCAAAATGTCAAAAGTGTTTTAAAGAAGTGAAAAACAAAGGAAGAAATGCTGTCAATTTACTGAAACATCTTTCAGATCGCCACCTCAATCTCTTTGCCGAAGTTTACTTTTACTGTGGTTTCTTCCGTTCTTTTAGTTTAAGTGGATCCCAGTGCATATTACTTATAAAAAAAGCCACAGCAAAGATAACACATAAAACAGGAATGTACTAGAAGCTGATCAAAAGGGAGTTCATTGATGCTTGTTTATTTCGTCATTACAGTGCATTTGCTAGAAGCTGCAAAAATATAATTTGCTGACATGTGTCATTAAAACTCTACCGCATGTCAAAAATGTTAGCAATGTTTTTATATTCTATGGATGTTGTGTTAATCCATATTTTATGTGCATATAATGTGACAGCTGTGAAACTCCTGTGTTTTGAATTGCATGCATGAGCAGTGGAAAGACCAGAATGAATAGATACTTAATTGCCAGCATATCAGTTTCCCTACAGATAACAGGATCAATGTGACGCCTCACCTACAGAGGAAAGCACAGGACCTATAAAGCTTCCGAGTCACACTGCAAAAGTCAGGTTCAGCATGAAAGCAATAAAAAGCACTTATAGTTTATTATAGTAGCCAGAGTGGTTGTCTTTTGTCTAATTTACTTTCTTTGCAAGACTTTTAACCACCAAACGAGCATGATGGGCCGAATGTCCTCTCGCTAGTAAAATGTCTTTTGTTCTTATTTAAGGTGCACTGGGGTGTTGACAGAGATATTTGGCTTAAATACGCTTAAACAGAATTCTGTTCTATTAGCACATTAAATAAAATATTAATATTGTTCCTTTTCTTAGTTCTGGAATACTTTAAGTTACTGTGAGGGGCAGGGAAGCAACTGGCTTGCTGTGTCCATTCATTTGTCAAAGTGAAGCCTATACAGCAGCAAAACATACAAGCTGGGCTACAGTATGTTTTGTTTGTTTCTTATAACAATTAACTCCTTGTCACAGGTGCTTTTTAATGTTATAAAAGACAGAAAGTGTTAAAAAATTTTGGGGATTATAAATGTATATCATATTTGTGTTACTTCTCACCACCCAAATGCAAAGGCTCACTATGGCAATGTGCCCCTCCCCTGTGTGCATGTGTGTGTTATATGTTGTATGTTGCGTGTGGTGTGTTAAATGTTGGTGTATTGTAGTTGGTACACAGGATATAAATGGGTGTGTGCAGCAGGAGTATTTAAATTGTATAATTATATTTAGGCACGGGATTGCACTATCACTTCACGTGCATTTAAAATATAGTATGTGAGCACGGGGTTGCACAGAATTAATTCACGTGCTGGGATTCAAGTGGATAATTAATTAGTAATTGAATCCCAGCACAACAGTATATATAGATGCACGTTTGACTCACTCGGGGTTGTGTGTTCAGTGAGTGGAGAACGGGATTGGAGACGGAGGAAATAATAATAATAATAATAGTTAAAAATAGAAGCTCACCGTGTTTTGTCTGTATAGTCCGTTTTGTTTGTCTTTTTGTTTTAGCGACGAGTGCCGTGTCCTGTTTTGTGTTCTGTTTAAACCTTTTACTTTGTTAATAAACGCTGAGTGCTACCATTTGCACTCGGCTTCTCATCACCACGTCTGTCTGTGTATTCCTTTCTGGTCTGACGCCACCCACTCTGGCCGTCTTTGTGACACTCACACAGTTCGTTTCGTGCTTAAATTGTGTTTAAAGACACTGTGGAACCCCATCAGGAAAGGATCGCTTAAACTGTCATATTGTAACAGTAGAAAAAAAAAAAATGCAGGAACAACGGTTGACACCAGCCCAAATATTTACTGTATAGAAACCCATGGTTCCTACTTACTGTAAGAGAAATACAAGAAACATTTAAACGCTGTGTGACAAAAATAGCTTGTCCTTTCTTACAGTACCTCACTTCTTGAACCATGCATTGTGTTTGATCTAGTAAAGACTTTCAAAATGCTTCAATAATAAGTATGGAACCTAACCAATTCACCACTTAAATAAATAAATAAATACATACACATTTTATTTATTGTCATTTTAAACACTTTTGACAGCTACAAATTAAATGCATTTATTGTTAACTGAATTTAAACAGATATGGCAGAAGGAAACCAACTGTTTTTCCATTTACCTTTTTTGGGGGTTGTGGTTTCAAAAACTTCCCTTCTTATACTGTCAGAAGATCATAACTGAGATAGGTTCAAATAACAAAGCCTTTGATACCTCACAGAAATCTAGCTAAGTGTGTTATACATTGAGATAATCCCATCTACACATTGACACCTTTTGTACTTTATATAATTTATATATTTGACTTTATATACCTGCGCCTTATTTTTCCACCTGAGATTGCCACCACTAACCTTCGACCTGATATTGTGTTGTGGTCTGGATCAGCTTGTTCACCTGGTAGAGTTAACAGTGCCGTGGGAGGATGCTGTGGATGAGGCGTATGAAAGGAAGAAACTTTGGTACGCTCATCTAGCTGCTGAAGCGGAACGTTAAGGGAGTAAATGTAAGTGTGTCAATCCAGGTTACTGATTTCTTTTTTCAAAGGATAAGATAAGTTTATGGCACTTGTATGCCGGTCATCTTTTTTCCAGTTGCCTATTAAAAGCATTCTGGTATTTCAAGTCCATGTCCTTATGATTTGCTTGTAACATCAGTTTGAGGGGCATGACCAATAGAAATTAAGATCAATTATAATCGCCAAGTGTTGTAAAATATAGATCAGCAAAGATTTAACCAGATTTAATGACACATCTGGCATGAATGTACTATTTTAATAGTTAATAAAAAAATACAGTACTTTTATTATTGTTTTTTATAGTGTATATGTATTTACAAAACATGTTTTTTTATTAGTGACTCATTTTACTTGTCCTTATATAAAGCACACCATTAAAGGAGAATGAACTGACAAAAGCGTGGGCTCCCATCTTGTAAGTTCTAAGAACACCTGCTGCTACTAGTATCCTTTTCTACAAAAGCAATGCTGTGCCAACTGAGTCTTTAATAACACAGTCTAGAAATCTACAACACAGGCTATCCCTGCATTATAAGGTCTAAAGGTTTTAACTAACTTTTCAAATGAGGACAAACATTTTGTTTAAACAATTTTGCTAACGCAAAAGTAATAACAACAATTACTGTATGACAAAATGCAAAGTAATTGTGTTTGTAAGAAAAAAAAAGAATTGTTGAAGCTTAAAAATGCCAGCTATGTTTTCAAAGAAGTACAAATAAAATTGTCTGATGGGAATCGATGTTAAGCCACCTGGTTGCAAAATTAAGCTGATTTGGGAAGTGACACATTATTTTTCCCAATTTTGCTTGTTGGCAGACATTAAAAGTCACAGTTTCAGCAGTACTAACAACAGCAATGATTACAGTTAAGTGATTCCTGTTCAGAAATCAGTATGTGGAAAAAGAAATATCACATTACAGTCATGCAGCACAGACAAAGGGAGCTCAACAAAAGAATGGCTTCTACAGCAAGACGACAGGCTTTCGATATTGCATGTTATGGGTTGGGGGAGGGGCTCTGGTCTATCCCTTGTGACCCTGACCTACTTTTTTAGCTGCTTATTATTCAAGCTACACTATATGTTTCAAAAAATGTGTGTAATTCAGTTTGGCATCCTCTTCTACATGCTCGCCCTGGAGCAGTAGGTGCTCTGTAATATTAGCAATGCTCCACGTTGAGTCATATTTAATATAAAATTCCTAATGTACTCATAACTAGGGAAGAAGCCTCTAATTGTTAGTGGGGAACTGCTTGATTGTAGGCTATATCTCATCAAGGACTCTGCCTATTAGTAACCAGTGTTGACATTTAGATTTAAATTGAATTTGCTCCTAATTAAACCCAGAGGGGAGTGATCCTATTAGATGTATAGGTTAATAAAATTAGTCAGAAATTGTGAAACACTAAAGCTAAATTCGCCAAGAGTATTGTTGTCTGCTGGATTGTAAAGGGGAATACTGCATAATTAAAAATAAAAGGTGTAATTATTTTGAAGTAGCAATTTTAGATGGACATGCTGTGGTAGTGATTCGGTGCTTTCACACAAAATTTGATTTCTAAACAGTCAACTTGAAACTCTGTTCTGATCATTTAAGTTAAGAAAACGATATGCTTGGGTATGAAAAATGGTTGAGTAAATCTGAATTGTGAATACTTTATTTAAGAAAACTACTTGGAAATGCTTTTTTAAATGCAATATTTCATTTTGAAGCAGTGTTGTTTTATGGGATTATTGTGAGAAGTCCTAACTAAATGGAAAATAATTCACAGTATGCAAAGACTGAAAAAGCCTGTACTGTATATGAAAATAAATTTCATATGGAGTCAGGAGAATGGATAAACATGCTGTTTCTTATAGAGTACACTTACAAGGAAGTAAAACTAAATCATTAAGTGAATTTGAAGAGAAACAACTTGTAAGTTGCACTTGTACATTTGTGTAACTTTGATTTATAACAAGTTTGCATGTACATTGTTCGTTATAATGGGTATTTGTTCACTGATATGTTGAGAGTTGTTGAGAACTGGTCGGCGAATAGTGGCTTATTATAGAGTGTTGTGAGTGAGCCAAAAAAAGCAAATGGGACTTGTACAATAACATGCCATTTTTTTCTGAAAAAAAACTAAAACCTATAAAATAACAAACATCTGATGGAACCTGTCAAAATATCATAAACATTCCAACACAGTGAAGGTTGTTTGAGAGTCTTGTCTCTTTTCCAACATACTTTTCAAATGATTTAGAATAAAAATGGAGGTGTTATGTTGAAGGCAGCATTTTGTTCAATATTAGGCCTAAACACAATTCAGGGCCTCTGGCATTTTACCCTGCACACTTAACATTAACAACTTGAAAACCTGTTCTGTAAATGTGAAAAGCATGTAGGTGTTTTTTAGGGGGAATACTTCTTAATCTATCTTCTGTATACAGTTTCTTGTTTTTAGTTACTTTCTCTATCACACACTCATTTGATTTTTAATTTCAGTTTAATTATTACTAAACACCAATTAAGATTTAATCTGTGTAACATTACATCTTTATTCTAAGGCTCCTGACATGTTTCAGTCTTATTAAATCCTAATTAGTAATTAGAGCAATTAAAAGGGCTTTAACTGACTGCATTGCTATTTCAGGCAGTTTGTTCAAACAGTAATGGAGACAACAGATATCAGTCTTGCGGCCTGACAGCATACAAACATTGGTAGGTGATACAAACTCAAGAGCATGTGTTGCTGAGTAGAATCAATTTTAAGATGCATTTACACTTGGACCTGAGCTGGCTTAGGGTTGGTCAAATTTAATGATGCTTATCATTTGAGCCACCTATTTACACTTGGGCACAGACCTTAGCTGGCTTTGGCCCTGTATGGGCACGCATAGCCCCTGAACTGTCGACCACCTCTTGCTTGAAAACATTCCCCTCCCCAAAACACTGAGGCAGAAGTGTTTAAATCAACAATAAACCTGTCATATGTTTCTACTTCAAGGTTGTCATTATGTGCAAATTAAGATTTAATTTTGCCATCAGAAATGGAGCGAAGCATTGGAAACTTGCATATCTGCTTGTCAGACTTCTCTGATATGTAAGTAACACCTGTTTCTTTAATTTTCCTCTTCCGAAGCCTCTTCTTCAGGGCTATGTGGACATTTACAGAAACAGATGTTATTGTATGCATTTACATATTAGTCTGACAGCTCCTGTTATATTTAAATGTAAACAATAACTCCCCTTTATATTCTTGAAAAATACTTATTTTTGCTATTCAACTAAAGCACAACATATTATTTTAATAGCTAAACAGAAACATCTGCAACTTTAATTTGTGTACATTCTCCACCCAGAACTCAAGTTTATTTACCATATATCAACAATGCATCATGGTACTATCGATGATGCAATTTAAAAAATAGCCTTTTATAAATCAAAAGATTTATAAAAGGCTATTTAGGGGTGAATACCGTCTTTTGTTTAAAAGTAAAGTGCTTTTGGACCTGAAGCCAGTGTTATATATATATATATATATATATATATATATATATATATATATATATATATATATATATATATATATATATATTCACATCACGGCACTTTCCATGATACACTTTGAAAAATAAAGCCTATACAAAACTTCTACAAGCTTGTGACTTTATTTTTCAAATAGAATAATTGTTATGCTAGTGCCATGGTGCATATAAACAAGTGCAATGTTCAGGTCTGAAAGCATTTTACTTTTAAACAAAGGAAGGAAACCTTTTATTTTCTTATTGACTTCACTGTAATGATTTGTTTAATTCTAGATAGAGGTGCCCACAGATCTGAACATTTCCTCATAACGATACGTATCAAAATACGATCACAGGTTACGTTTGTAGATATGTGTGAAAAATAATATTTCTGATAATAAAGTTTCACATTTATTACACATAACTTCTACATGTTTAAATGTCTTTTCACATTATATCACAAATATAAAAGTCTGTTTGCATTTTGGAGTCCTATGCCTCTGTTTCTCAGGGTTCTGACAAATATATTTTTTGGTTCTGTTGTCCAAGTTACAATCCAAATTTCCTGTTGCTGTTGTCTGTGCCTGTTTGATGCTGACAATGAGGGCGTTGCCAACGAGTGTACGTGTACGGCAAACGTGAGCCGAGAACAGATGAGAGAGGTCTTCCGGCATAATGACAGGCAGAGTCCATGCTTTATCACAGTCACTCTGTCCTAATGCTGTGTTTTTTTTTTTATTTATGACATTGTTTTTTGAAATAATGCTAATTATTTAAAAAGGTACCTCCATTAAGAGGTGCTATTAGAAAAATAGACCCTTTCTTCAGTGCTATAATATTAGTACTACAACACTGCAATACTTATATTGTACAATTGTGTTTGTGTGCCTTGTATGTTGTGAATTCAATTTAAGCTTAAACCCAAGCTGGACAATTCATATAGTTATGATCTTGTTGTCTCTTGGAACTCATTGTGCGATATTGTGGTTATAATCAGATCTTGTATGATTCAGACAATTGATTTTATCTGGTACTGTGTATCTTTCTTGTGTCATTCTCAACTGTACCGTGATTGAGCTCTTTCCTAGTAATATAATATATATTTACTGTACAGTAAGTGCCTGTTGACATGAATTTGAACTTCAGCCTCCTGTGCTTCTTGTTGTTTCCTGACTGTTTTGACACCTGACCCACCCATCACCCTCCTGTGTAACGTTTATACTAGAGTTTTCATCCACCCTTTGTAATACTCATAAATACTCTTATTTGTAACCTTATAAAAGATTGTGCCAATATCCTTGGCAGCTTTGGTCATTATGTTATGCATGAAGCACCCTCCCCAGTGCCCAAGTTAAAACAACAAAACGATAGTTTGGTGATTCACTGGCATGTAAGTGGGAAGTAGAAGGATGAAGTATGTCATTCACAACAAAGAATTGCTATTGAATACTTTTAGGCTAGTATCTACAACAATAATTACAATAGAGTATTTTGAGTAGGCATACGATTTTACATCAACTTGTTTTAAACACACTGAATTGGTACACATTGGACACCCTCTGGACGATACTACCTTCACAAATGATAATTTGGATAGTTTCCTTTGTCATATTTCTGGTAACTTCACTTGGGTTCCAGTTTCTGGTTACTGTTTTATGTCTTTCTGTCATAACCATAAAACCACCCACCCTGGGCTTTCTCAACTGCTCTCAGTCCCAATATACCATATTTAATTTTATTTAATCACATTGACTCTGAAGGTGAGGCCTATTTGCATCCATAAACAAGCTGCAATTCTGGTCTTGGCTACCCCTTTTGTTGCCAAATTTTGAACAGGACTGTACTTTATTGTACAAGTTTCAGAAAGTCGTACAGTAGACGTATATATATACAGTGTATATATATATATATATATATATATATATATATATATATATATATATAAAATACGTCTGAGCTCTAAGGTGAAGATATCTCTGCTCTCAGAATACAGTAAATTATCATCTGGGTGTGGTCAAGGGGATGTAGTAAAATCAAATAGTTTACATTATTTATTTTGGTACCAGAATGGGTGTGCTTTCTAACCACTGGTTAGATTTAATAATTTACAGTAATTGCTTTAGATTTGGGGTTACACTTTTTCCAAAAGCAATAGAGGTGTTTGTACTTTTGTTGGGATGCCATGACACAGCCAGAGCTGTTTTTATCACTGTTTTTAGCTGTTTATACCAGTGGCTGAAATGATATTGAACTGTTTTCCACTGGTGATCTACAATCTGCACACTGTGTTAGTGAGTCAGGATTCATGGACTGTGTGCAAAAAATGACCCAATGGCCACACGTCCCAAGATTCCGTATTTAAATCAATACTATTCAGTGCTCTTTGTCTTATGGTATGTCCTTAATTTAAAATATTTACAAAGCTCAAAGTTGTCTATTCTATGACCAGTCCTTTTGGTGGCAGCCTGTTAAAGGTCATGGGAACAAGGCTCTCTTTATTGTCTGATTTAGAGTGAACTACACAGCTCTTATTCTTTATTTGCTAAAATAGGTGGAATACTGTGCTGTCCTGCAGTAGACAATCAGATATTTACCATACTGCTAAATCTTGTGTCAGTATAATTCGTGCAGACTGTGTATCTGATAGAATATTTGCTCAGTTTAAATTCACGAGTTTTTTATCGGCCTAGCAATACATTTTCTGTAATTGAAACATATTTTAAGGAGAAGTTTGGAAAGTCCCTGATCTAAATATAAAGAATATACAACCACTAGAACATAAAAAATACCAATGTGATTGTGCACTTACCGATCTAAATGACTTGAGGAGAGATTCAGGAGTGGTTGCAGTAGGACAAATAGTATGCTTTTGTATGCAGATATTAAATATGGTTACCATAGATACGGCGTGTGTGTGTGTGTATAAATTACCACGTTAGACTTTTTTTTTTTTTTTTACCTAACATGTCTTAGAAAACAAATTCCTAGAATAATCCCTTTACTTTTCTCTAAATTTTAAAGGCCCATACAAGATAAATATTTATCTTTATATTACGTTAATTAGTAAAAACCTTACCAAATTACAAAACAAATCCCAATCTTAAACTACTTTTGCTTGACAAACAATTTCAATTAAAACTTGAATTGCTTGCTGTTTTTTTTTAAAAAAAAAACCTTTACTGTAAACTATTCTGAAAAGATCTTTCAAGCAACCTTTCGACTGAAGTTGATATACCCATAGCCATCGGCCATATAGCTCCTTATATTATCAAAAATAGGTTTGTTTATATAGTTCTGTATTTGCCAGAAAATACAGTTTTGATTAGGAGATATAAAAAATACTTAAACACAAAAATACAAACCTGATACATGAGCTTGGACAGAATTTTAAAATGATATTATACAAAACATAATCCCTCAGTATTCATATCAAGAGGGTTTGTAATGCTCAATTTTCGTTGTTCATTTTCTTGGCATGGCTTTTGTTAAAATGACTAATACGTTTGTCCAGAAATGGATTTCCTGTTGATAACAGAAAGTGCTGGGTAATATAAAGTGGTTATTTTCATGGGGTTTCAACAGGAAATAATAACAAGTGAACAGGAGATTCACCAGTAGCATCAAATCAGCTATTCTTTAGGTTCTAATGAAACAGACACTGAATAAGTCATGTCTATTGAACATTGAATGAGGCTTTTTTGTAGTTATCATAAGATACTATCTCCAGTTTCTAAATAAATAATGATGTCATCTCATTATACTACTCTGTGTGTTAGCGGGACATTTTTAAAGCTTGTTGGGAGCACCCAGAATCCCCTCCTCCTCCTCCTGATGGTCCTGCCTGGTACTGTTCAAGATTAACTCACACGTGATAATTGGGGGTATAGTTTTGAATGCTACAGTGACAGTAATATGAGATCAATATTTATGGTCCGAGCTTACCCCCACCCACAATCACATTATTCTCTCAAGAACACAAGAGGTATTTTTAGAATGCAGGAAACTGCAACTTGCTAGTGTTCACAGGCATACATATTTATTTTTGTAATGGATACTTCACTCAGATTGCAAATGACTGACATTCACAAGCCATGCTCATGACTGGCCACCTAATACTACTGCTCCCTCCTAAGGAAAGACACAACATTAAATAATAATTCATTAATTATTCAATAACCAGTTACACCTGGAATCATTTTAGAAATTATTTAACATTCATTCAATTTACAATAAACATTCATATAATTTACATGACATATGTTTCTTCTCAGTTATACATGTTTGTTTAACTTGTATGAATACCGTCTTTGTTTAACAAACACAGTCGTTAAACTATTCTACTGTTTACTCATTATTATTATCATTATCATTATTATTCTCTAGTCCCTAACCATTACAAGTAAAGACTGAACATCAGCATTACTCCTTCTCTGGAAGATTACCGAAGATATGGCTATAACAAAACTCTTGTCCCACATGTAGCTATGACAATTTCATTAAGGGAAGCGCCTAATCTAAATACAGCAATACACCGTCATATATCACTTTGCTCAACAACATGCACAATACATAATAAACTACTGCTCTATCACCAGTAAAATAACATTAACAATAATAATCACAGTAACAAGCATTGAAATATTACAGTGAAAATATAATTTTTTATACTTTAAAATTCTAAGCAAGTTACAAGCTTACCAGTGCCATTAATCAATAAAACAAACTTTTTGTTTTTATTACTTCAAATATTACAAATAGTTCCCTGTTGTGTGTGTGTATATATATATATATATATTCATGTTAGTTCAACTCAGAGTCTTTGTCATCCGGATGGCTATTGTAAAATAGAGCTGCAGCATTCTCCAGCTAGATTGCCGTGAGACGCTGGCATTGAGCACAGAAAAGAATCCCAAGTTTGCTGCTGTTTACGTTTCGTTTCATTCAATTTATGTTTAGCGCTTCCTAAGTGTTCTACAATGGTCTGCCTACGAGTGTAAGCTACAGCCGTGCTGCATGAAGTACAACACAGCACATTACCATTGACGTGAAGTTCTTCCTTGCCAAACTCGTTGATCCGATCTTTAGGGGTGATTGTTAATGTTTTCGGCATTTTTGAACAGCTCTGGATACTGACTGAAGTAAACTGAAGCCTCATTAAACACTGAACTTGAATACTGGAAGCAGTTTTATTACACAGGTATGTTTACATAAATTTAAAGCAAAGTTGCCTGTGTTAATGTTTCTATATGGTAAGTGTATTGATTTGGTTATTATGAAACAAACATAAAAAGCCTTGCATGATTTTTGCATGTGTTTTTCCGTGTTATCATAGAAAATCTAATTGGTAATGTGATACGAAAAGGCGGCCTAAGTCTGCTTTGCGTTCATATATATGTAAAGGCCGGTCCTGGTCCCAGATTGCAGGCCCTGGGCCACATTGAAATGGCGGCCTAAATCTGCCTTTTCTTTTTTGGTGCATTCACGTATGAGAAAAGGCAGCCCTGAAGCGGCCCTGTGCTGCCTTAAATCGCAAGTGTGAATGGGGTCTTTGTTTCAAAAGGAAAACTTTCTTTCAGTGTTTACTTTTCCTTATTGGTTTAAGATTTCCATTACACAAGAGTAGATGTTAAAACTTCATGCTGATTTGAACTCGGCTTTCGCCAAGATAAGCACCAACTAAGACATAGCTTTACAGTAAACTAATGTGATCCATATGTGTCTCCATCCATTTACGTTTCCTTCCATATGATGATGTAGATATCCTTCTGTCTGGTGTTAATGGCTGAAGTGTAATGCTGGCTCCAGGGATCAGCTTATTTTGCCTCCCTAACGCACCAGTACACACAACGGCTGCAATGCTGGCTCCGGGGATCAACCACAGTGCGGCCTCCCCAGCGCATCAGCATGACAACAGTCTGGATTGAGCTAATTAGGGTACATCTCTGGGGTCTTCAAGTGGGCACCTTCCATCCTCAGTGTTTCGTCGACTAGCCCACAACACGTCAAGAGGGCTCGACGGTGATTCTGGCGTCCCAGCATCACCCCCCTCCGTCCCCCACTCAATTCAGCCCAGCTTACTTACCTGTACATCAGCGTTTCTTTCTTTCTATTGTGCTTGAGATCCCCAGCCAGAATCTTTCCGTCTCAACCACAGCTAGTTGCTGCTCCTCTCTGCTGCTTCAGATAAGTTCTTCACTGTGCGACGCAACTCTTGGCCACTGAATCCGACGTCTCTGAGAAACCAGGTTGTAGAGTGTGCCACAAATCCTCGACAACCCACTTCCACTGAGTAAACACGGACTCTCCATCCTCGCTGTTCCGCTTCAGTGGCTAGTTGAGCATACCGCAGTTTCTTCCTCTCATACGCTTCATCTACAGCATCCTCCCATGGCACTATTAACTCTATCAGGTGAACAAGGCGTGCTGATCCAGATCACAAGACAATATCTGGTCGAAGGTTAGTGGTGGCAATCTCAGGTGGAAAAATAAGCCGTTGACCAACATCTGCCAGCATTTTCCAGTCTCTAGCAGCTTCCAGTTGTCCTGGGCGAGGATTGGTTTTAACACCTTTTCTTGGTGGTTGCTCTCCTGGGTGGAGGAATGTTGTCTTTTGTGTGTAATGTTTTGATGGAACAGGTGGCAACTTATTGGTCATGTTACGCTTGTCTTCCAATGCTAAGGCCAAACATCGCAGCACCTGGTCATGGCGCCAAGTAAACCGTCCTTGGCTAAGAGCCACCTTACATCCTGTCAAAATGTGCCTTAATGTTGCAGGTGATGAACACAAAGGACATGAGGGATCCTCTCCTACCCAGAGGTTTAGGTTCTGTGGTGATGGGAGAACATCATATGTTGACCTGATGAGGAAACTGATCCTGCTGTGTTCCATTGACCTTGCCAGCCAATCTTGCGTTGTTCCACACTCTCCCATCTCATCCATTCTCCCTGCTTGGCCTGGGAAATGGCCTTTATACACCTCATCCTCTCCTCCTGCTTTTGCACCTCGTTGACTACCAGCTTCCTCCTTTGAGCTGAGGCTGCCTTGTGCTGAACTGAGACCAAGACCCCCTCTTCCATGCTGAACTTGCCCCATGATTTCACTAATTCGAAGGGCAACCTTTGCATCTTCCACAGCTTTCTTTGCTGCCCACTTTCTTCCAGTTTTCAACACAGGTGCTGCCTCCCTTACGCATTTGTTGCGTGACTCTACTAATGTCATTTCCAGTCTGACCTTGGCGCACTTAAACTCCTCGGTTAGAGCGGAGACTGGTAGCTGCAGTAAAGTCCCACTCTGCTGAGGCAGCGTGGAACTCCCAACCATTTCCTGATGTATGAACTGATTAAAGCTTCCAGCTTCTCTACTGTTGTCAAAGAAACCTTGTACACAGTCAGTGGCCACAGCAACCTCGGCAGTAGACCAAACTGAATGCACCAGAGTTTTAGTTTGCCTGGTAGAGCGCAGCTGTCTATGCTCTTCAACCCTTCCACTGCTTGTTGTCTAACTTCTCCCACACGAACTGTGTCCTTTAGATCCCCGTCGTACCATCTCCCAAGACTCTTCACTGGCTTCTCAGACACTGTTGGTATTGCCTCACCATTAATGAAGAATGTTTTATCTACTACTTTGCCTTTAATTATAGAGATGCTCCATGATTTAGTGGGCTTGAATTGCATTCGTGCCCATTCAATGTTATTGGTTAATTTGCCCAATAACCGATTAGTGCAGGCTACTGTTGTAGTCATGGTTGTCATGTCATCCATGTATGCTCGAATTGGTGGTAGTCGCATTCCAGAAGCCAAGCGCTCTCCTCCTACTACCCATTTTGATGCCCTAATGATTACTTCCATTGCCATGGTAAAAGCCAGTGGAGAAATGGTGCATCCTGCCATTATTCCAACCTCTAGGCATTGCCATGTAGTGCTGAATTCTGAAGTTGAAAAACTAAATTGCAAATCTCCAAAGTAGGCTTTCACTAAATTTGTTATTGTCATCGGTACACTGAAAAAATCAAATGCTGCCCAAAGAAGTTCATGTGGCACTGAACCATATGCATTAGCCAAATCCAGGAATGTCACATGGAGCTCCTTCCTCTCCTTTTTAGCTGATCGAATTTGTTGCCAGATCACATTGATGTGTTCTAAGCATCCTGGGAAACCTGGAATGCCCGCTTTTTGTATTGAAGTGTCAATGAAGCAGTTCTTTATTAGGTCAGTTGACAATCCCTGAGCAATAATGCTGAAGAAAATCTTGCCTTCTACGTTTAATAGGGAAATAGGACAAAACTGACTGATGCTTGTAGAATCTTTTTCTTTAGGTATAAAGACTCCACCTGCTCGGCGCCATGCTCTTGGTACAACCTGTTTTTCCCATGCCACTTTCATCAATTTCCACAGAATTTGTAGAACTCCTGAAGCACTCTTGTACACTCTGTACGGAACTCCATTAGGCCCTGGAGATGATGAAGCCCTTGCTTTTTTCACAGCTTGCTCTACTTCTTTCCACCAAGGTGCACAGTCCACCAGTTGGTATTCTGGTGGATTGATAGGTGGGATGTCTGACGGAATTGACATGGCTCCTGCCTTTTTGAATCTGTATGTGTTTCCTCCAAATATCTCTCCAGCTCAACCTTAGATGCTTTTAGTGTGCCATTCTTCTCACTGGTGAATAACTTCTTTACAAATTTGAATGGGTCTTTATAAAAGTTAGCTCACGCACGCTCCTTCTTTTTGTAGCATTTCCGTAGGCGCTCAGCTCTGCGCAATGTTGCAAGCTTATCTTTTATGACTCTTTGTAAGAGATTGAGTCCCTCCTTCTTTTTTCAACTCCAAACCTCTCACTTCCATATGCGTAGATGATGTCCCCAAATTTATCCAGCTTCTTTTCAACTGTTCCACTTAATCTTTCCAATGCAAAGCAGAGATCTGTGTTTACTGTGTCCCATGCAGTTTTCTCACAAGCTCTTGGCCATTTAACTCCAGGCTTGTGCCCGTTGAGGTTCTTTTATCTCTTATGCTGGTTTGTCTGACCGGGTTCACAAGGATCATTAGGTTCATCACTAACTGTGTCCATGTAAGTCCTCCTCACGTCTATGACAGGGGTGCTGATATCCTGCGAACTGTGGTTTGCTTCCTGTCGCTGGATTTCATTCGACTGACTTTGTAAGAAGTACTGATCAATGCGAGGCCCTTGTCCCTTCTCCCTCAAGCATTTCATTCTCCCTTGATGAATCTTCAAACCCCTGACCGTTGTCGCCTTGCTCCAGCCGCAGACACAAACCTGGAGTTCCATGTCTTTGTTAACTGCAGATCTTGAACTAGTCTTTTGTGAAGTACTCTCCATACTCATATCCGTTTCCATTCCTAAGTCGTTAACTGTGTTGTCCAACGTTGAGTCATCTTCCGCCCCCGCTCTCGCAGACTCTAGGGGTATTTTTCTCTTTAATTTCTTAGAAGCCTTGGGCGGGTGTCTCCAGCATCCTGTAAACACAGAGCTGGATAGTGCCGACAAGGGTAGCTAACCCTTACCAGCCCCAATGGGGTCTCTTTCCTCCTGTCAGCTGTCTCTCCAGGCTGTGACAAGGTCTTTCCCTTGTTGCCAGCTGCACTATTCACAGCAGTCACTGGACGTATCCAGATCTTCATGATTTCCATTACACGAGAGTAGGGATGAAAATCCTGTGAAATCCTTATTTCAACCAGCAAGAAATAAAGCAAGACATGCCCTTGTACTTCTCAAAATCATTTATGGTGGCTCAACCAGCTGTCTCTCTGTGCTTGCAGTGGAGCCTGCTGTTTTCTAAACCACTCTCACCAGTATTTCACTTTTAGTTTGTTGTTACAAACTCCAGGTTTTATATAACCTACACAGCCACCGAGAGGGAGCTCTGTGTGGAGACTGAGATAGCCTGAGGTTGTCGCTGAGTGTTTTCACTTTATCTCTGTACACAGCACAGCAAGGCCTGACAGGGTCATTTAACAACAGCTCCCTGTATCTCCACCATGTAGTAATGATACAGTAATTTAACGTTGACCAAGCACTTTGACTGCAAACATCTTGCTAGTCTTCACTGATTACAGTCTGAGGGCGCATTTAAAATGCTGGAGGTATATCACCATCATTGAAAAGATATAGTCTTAAAACTTTAAAGAACTTATAGCTTACAATACATACATAATATATGTGTTTTGGCTTTTCACGTAAATTGTAAAATATAATTCATTAAGATAATTTTATTTTAAACTGGGACAAGTTTGTCTAAAACTCTGAACACAAGATGTGAAGGTTCCAGAAATTATTGTGTATCAGTCTACCGTACAGGCCTTTGCCAAGAGCACTGCTGGGAACTACAGTCTGTGTCCCATTTGGGTGTAATTAATCTAAATGCATAAATAATAACTTGTCATAAAACATTAATTCAAGTTTTAGAGGTTTAAACTCCTTGTTACGGGGCTCCCGAGTGGCGCATCCAGTAAAAGCACTCGCTAGAGTGCAGGATGCGCTCTATAGCCTGGACGTTGCCGGTTCGAGTCCAGGCTATTCCACAGCCGACCGTGGACGGGAGTTTCCAGGGGGCGGCGCTCAATTTGCCGAGGGTTAGGTCGGCCGGGGTGTCCTCGGCTCATCGCGCAACAGCGACCCCTGTAGTCTGGCTGGGCGCCTGCGGGCTTGCCTGTAAGCTGCCCAGAGCTGCGTTGTCCTCCGATGCTGTAGCTCTGAGGCGGCTGCACGGTGAGTTCGCAGTGTGTAAAGAAGCGGGCGGCTGACGGCACACGCTTCGGAGGACAGCGTGTGTTCATTTTCGCCCCTCCCGAGTCAGCGCAGGGGTGGTAGCGGTGAGCTGAGCATAATAAAATAATTGGGCATTTCAAATTGGGGAGAAAATAATAAAAAACTAATTGGCAACGACTAAATTTTTAAAAATAATAAAAATAAACTCCTTGTTACTTTTACTATTAATTAAGGATCTCCATAAGGATTTTGGGATATAAGGTGAAAGAATAGATGTGATACATGTGTTGTTCACGCACATTGATAGACCATAGCAAAGACAATATCTAGTGCATCCTGTATTATAACACTTTTATACTTTAAAGGGATCCAAGTGGGTGTTTTTTTTATTTTTTTGTACTGTATGTATGTCCCACAGGTTTTGTGTTGAACATGTTGCATTCAATTTTGAACAGGTTGCTGTAGCTTCCACATAGCCAAAGGCCACCTAGAAAAAAATAGTGTGAAGTTTGAATTAAGGTTTAATTTTGGTGGCAAGCACACCCAAGACTATTTTCTGCATCTCATTTTCTATGTGTTTTCTGTGCTTTCCTGCTCATTTATTGCAGTCAGTGGCCAGCAAGTGTATCTGTTATCAGTTAACAAGGAGCCTGACAGGACAGCCTCTTTGTTCGTATTGTTCGTTTTTGTATGTATTATTGATTAACTGAGCCTTACTCGTCAGCTTCTATACTGTGAATGTGATAAAGCTGTTTCCTAATTCTGCTAATGCACTCACTGTTTCAGTAAAGCACTGGCAAGCTCTGCTTCGTTGGAAAAATCGGACTTTAAAATCAGACTTAAATTTGAAACATGTGCAAGGATAGCTTTTAAACTTAAATCTTATAATGAAATTCAAAAAACTAAACCTGTTCATCTTTAAGGCAACTCAACAAGTTATTTGTATATGGAAACCATATAGTTCAAAATGTTAAATGTCTTGCTGTACAAGTCCTGTTTATGAGTAGCTTTTTTTTCTACATCCAGGTAACTTTTGTCTGGTTTATATATACGAGAGACTGCATTGAGTGGATCGCACATACATACTTTGCTTCATGTCTTCAAATCATTTAAAAATGTTCTTGAACATCTGGAATTCCTGTGTGCGAGTAACCACACTGATGGAACCACAACTTGCAAATTATTTAATTATTTTATGAACTATTTAAAATTATTTTATGAACTGCTTTGTATGCACCCTGGCAAGCTGTTATAACATATAACAGATGCACAGTATTTACAGTCAGATACTATTACAGCAATCACAAACACACACAATTTCCCAGCTCTGTTTTTTGCTTCACTCTTGTTGCATCAGCTTTCTATAGAGATAATGGATCTGCATTCATCTAGGTTTTTAAAAGACCCCAATCACCATCTGACAGGTTTCTAATAGAACTTTGATGGTGTGTCCCTGATGTGGTATTGTAATCATTACTGACTTCTTCCTTTGATATTAATCAGTTATCTTTCATCACTTTTAAGATGTGGCTGTACAAAGTGATTTTACACAAGCTGAAATCGTTTTTTTTTTTTTTAATTTTTATCGTCAGCTAAATTTCTCACCTAGCAAACTGCAAGACCGGATAAAGGGTGGTGGGACTTGTTTAATTTCCCAGATGTCTGACAAATCAAGATTCTATATGGCATACAATGGGAATACATTTTTGAACTCGTAATGTATATTAAACACTGAGATAATATATAGTCTGACTTTCTTTCTTAGTTAACATTTTTTAAACAATGGGTTTATTATGTGCATTGCATACAGTATGTTTAATTATGTTTTTTTTAATTTTTTTTTTATTGGAACCTACTTCTTGATACTGCTGTGAATGGGATGTTGAGCTGATACAAATACATGAAATCTTAATAGTATTTTGGGGGTATTTTTCACGGCTTTCAAGAGAAAAACACAAAAAGAACACCTGTTAAAAAATAGAAAGCAACACATCAAGTGTTTATTGTGAGGGCTTTTACAAAAAGTACATTTAGATTGTTTATTTTTACTTGAATTTGTCATTTACTACCTAATACAGCTGCGGCTCCTGACTTTAATAAGTGGGGAGGATAAACAACAAAACCTGATTTTATTGCTTTGATTGAAGGTTATAGAAGTGTGTGTAATAAATACAGAATCCCAGCCCATTTTGAGGCTACAGAAAACTCGCTTCAAAATGTGTAGGATTCTGTCATGTTAGCCAATAGCAATACAATAGCACTTGAAAAGGATGACGTAAGCTTCGAAAATCTATGAAACAGGTGCTAGCTAAACGACAGCCACCCATGATACACAGTTCACACATATCAGTATGGTTATTGTGCTGCAATTATTAAAAAAGTTAAATACTTCTTTTACCTTTACAAAATTGCGCATAGCCTCTTATGACGAGCCACCACTGCTGGGATGCATTGTGCTGGTTGACATATTTGCTTAGAATGGTGCACATAAAATATCAACTTAAAAAAAAAAAAAAAAAAAAAAAAAACATGAGTTAAATTGAGTTTTCTCCCTGGCTTGTGACATATCAAGATCTGAAGTGGCACTATATCAGAACGTGCTTTAACCTTTCTGCATTACCCTATTCCCTTCCCTTTTGTCAAAACCAGGGCAATTCATTTAGCAATTCATTTCGGCTAATAGCAACATGCGTGATTCACAGAGTGAGCCATTTTGTTTCATAACAGATTGTAGATGAAAGGAAACCATTCATTTCTTCCCTGTCTTCTGTAATTACTAGTGTACTAATTACCCCAAATCACTGACATCCAGGGTCAATAAGGATGGGAACAGGCACATCAAAGACAGCTTGCACAAAAGCCATGACAATGCCTCCCAACAAAGAGCTTCAGATTAAGCATCAATATTTGTTTTGCTTGCATTCTGTCCCTTCTTTTTGGGATGGTTTCTAAACATGATTTTTTCTCTTTATTATTCTGTTTGCAGTTTGACGGTGAAAACATGTACATGAGCATGACAGAGCCGAGCCAGGACTTTGTGCCAGCAAGCCAGGTGGGTTAATTAATCTTCTCTGCCTTGTTTCAAGTTGTAATTAAACAAATTTAAAGGGATGCAATGCAAATTAGCAGCGCTATCACTGGCTGCCATAATCAGGAGTAATTATAATTTATAAACAAAGCATTTAAGCCTAGTTTCAAGTTAATTAGATGGATCTGATAAAACACAGTACTTGGCGTGTTGCTGAAAAAAGCTACAGTTTTCAGCTCTGGGAAGCCAGCAGCTGGTAAACAGCCTGATTCCCCCCCTCCCCCAAACACTTGTTCTTATCTCAATGAAACCAAGTTTACACAGGTGCAACTTGCAATTGTTATTGGTTAAGCTTACGTAATTTAAATAAAATAAATTAATGTTGATCGCCGTGATGTCATTAGGGATTATATTGAATGGAAAATCTGTAAGATTTTTTGATGTTTCCTACTTTCTCTTACAACCTGATAAATCAGTGGCATCCTTTGTCGAAAACTTTTTTTTCACATAATTAGTGCACACAGTCTTAAACATATGCTTAGAACCAACACTAATGTAAGCCATGGTTTAAGGACAGGATTTATTATAGTAGTGAAAAAGAATGCTATGAAATAATATTTTGGTAAATATACAGGCAAGATGCAACCTTACAATAAACACATAAAAACACAGAAAGTTACACAATAATAAACAAAAATTTCTGTATGCACTAGAAAACAATTACAATAGTCCCATAAAAACAGCATAAAAGAAGTAAAAGTATAAATAAATATACGAAAAAAGCTTTTATTGTAATGCTGATTTAGTTCAATATGTTTATAAATATCTGTAAGCATTTTTTATTATTAGTTTGTCTAGAAATCAAGAAATATAGCACTGTAAATAGACTTTGTAATGTAACCTTTGTGGCCTAAAAAAAGGAATCCATCGCCCTATATTGTAGTGTATCAAAAAGAGTAGCTGCACTTTGAAAATTCATGGTTACAGAACTGAAGAATAAAGAATAAGGTCAGTGTTTTATGTAGCATAAATGAAACTAAATCCTTCTATCTACCATAACGGCACATACCAAAGCCTTTTTTTTCTTATTTTAAACTGTTCAGCATAAACAGTTTTGTCTGGTTTTCTTTTAACATAAATTGGGTCCCGACTTATAATGCTTTATACATATTAAATGCTTTAATGTAGGTTTTACAAGTTGGAAAAGACTTAATGAAAAGCAAATGTTTAATCGGGGGGGGGGGGGGGGGGGGGAGGGGAGGGGAGGGGAGGGGTTGAGGGGGGGGACGGGGGGGGGGGGTATAAAACTTGTCTTAATAGACTGCACATATTTTTTTTGTATAAGACCGATCTAGCACAACATTGGGCCAGTAAAGAAATTGAGGGGTCAAATGAAAGTGACACATTTTCATTATTTCAACACATGTTTTTTAGCCAGTCTTGAGATTAATATAAAACTAAAACAATTAAGTTTGTATAAATACTGCCTATGCATACTTTCTGAACATTATAACAGAAAATACTATTCTGAGTTGTACCGGTAATTGAAAACACATTTACACATACTGTACATGCATTATAACCCTAATTCCATTTCAGAAAACCAAACCGGGCCCCTAGAAGCAGACCAAACAAAATACCTAAAGTTACCCTAAATAAACCCTGCTTTTAGCCATTTAACATATTATTTAAGTGTTTGTCTGTTTTTCTGAGAACCATTTGTAAAGTGAAGCGGGCACACACATAAATGCAAGCATTTGAAAAACAAACACAGCTGAACATTAGTCAGGAACATATCATAAAACCACAAGGTGCATGTACCAATACTTTATCACTTTAGGGTGCCATGGTACTGTATTCTGACTTAACATTTGCAGAAATCAACTATGTTCTGGAAAGACCACTGTACATATTGAATTACAGATCATGTCAGGGACCCACAGAGACATATTCTATCCCTCTGAGCCAGATAAACACTGTTCATGAACTCCACTGAACACCTTTTGAGACAGTGGCATTACAGAAGACACCTGCTGCTTATGTCAACATAGGTTTGCCTCCAAAAGCTGACCTACTGTGGTATGGGTCTGGTGCTGTGATTCTGTCTGAGGGCTCAAATCCCTAGCTCAGCTATTGAGTTAGAAGTGACTGTGTAGGGGCAAGACATTTAAACACAGTGCCCTCCCATCCCTTTCAAGCTATAAAACTGGGTATATTCAGAACACCACTCAGAATAAAATGTATCCTCACAGTTACTGTAGGTTATCAGTTATATGTATTTTATAATCTTACTGTTATAATCTTACTATGTTGTATGATTTTGTAGGTTTAAAATGTTTTTTTTTTTGTTGGCTTGTTATTTGTAATGTTTTAACCCTTTAAGATAAAGTTAATTTAAATAGAGGACGCAGAGTAGAATACTGTTTAGGGTTAATGGAAACCGGGTAAACCTGCTTTAACATTCTAGCTTATCCATTCACTTACATTTCACTTCAGTTCCGTGTGCCTGACAGTCCCACCCAGCTGCAACAAAATACGAAACAAACAGGACCGTACTGGAAAAGAGATGTGGCATCTCAGTTGGACTATCCTCGACTATCCTGGGTAAATAATTTCTAAATCAAACAAAAGGAGACAATATATATCCTGTAACTTTTAAAAACTGTTTGCACTCTATGTTAATGTGTGGGATTATGCAAACAACTGTATACATTATTCTAAAGCTAGTTTAATGTTTATGGGAACAGGTACAAAAATCTCTTTTGTGTAGGAAAGCTGTTTCAAGAACTATACTGTTACAGTCACAGAGAAGCAATCTTATCTCACATGGCTGACTGCTGTCGGCAGCCTTGTATATTTAATCCTAAAAGTGCACTGTCAAATTTAGTGCTGGATTTAACCAACACAGGATTCTCTCATTTAGGCACTAAGAGTCTTAAAGTGCAAGGACTAATTGCATTTATTTGATACAGTGAAGATACACATTTAATCAGTGATTGCAGCTGCAGAAAATATTTGTGCTTTGAATAACAGGCTCTGAGTTTTACAACCAGTAATAACAATGCATGTTTGAATAGCATATCACATTGATATGGTGGCTGTAGAAACCATTTGCTAAATATCATTTATTGAAATGTATTTTCCTCCTGTTATTTTCAGACCCTGCTTTTATAATGAGTTGTTGCTGTAGAAGAGTATTGCTAAACTACAGTTGACTTTAGCATTTAGGATTAAATTCAAAATACATTTTAGGTGAATAGGACATATGATTTGTATTTTTAAAGTATGATATTTGAGATTTAAAAAAAGAAAATGTGTTTACCTCAGGCAAACTCTCATTATCCATGTAAGGCATAGGAACTATAAATTAAATTAAATGTCTCTTGGGTTTAATTATTGCTGTGCAGACAAATTGACATTTACAACACCTGTTCCAAGCCAGTTTCTTTTTGCTCAACGGATTACAGTTATGATTGTTCATATCTTGATTAAACAAAATAGCAGTTCTAGTAAACAGCAAATGAAACAGACATGTACAATCATGCTAGTTGAACAACAACTCTTTGACTCCTTCACTCCTGCTGTCGTGTCAAAACCAGAGGGAGTTAAGGTGATGTGGCGTCAAGTGGAAAACATTCAGAAGTTCATCTTGCTGAAAAACAAAAACTGGGACAAACAGTTGTTGTCTCTGTCAGGTACTTGTGTCTAAACTGTTTAGCGCAGCGACTGTAAAGCCAGGTAAAATTAACATTCTAGAAACTTTTCACAAAATTATCCATATTAGTGAAAATGAAAGGTTGAATTTCCCTTAATTTTCCCATAATTTGCTCTTGTAGGTGATCTTATATGTAATTATATTTTATATCAACTGTAGAAGGCTATGCATTGTTGTTTTTTTTCCATTAGCACCTGGGTCTTTCAGCTTTCAGCATTGCATAATTGTACAACCAGATTGTGTGCCAACCAGAGACATTGCAAATGATTTGAATTATCCTGATAACCTGTTTTACTCTGTGGCACATCTGGATGCCTTTGGTAATCTAAGAAAACTTGCCTCACAGCACTACTTGAAAATGATCCTTTATGTTCAATTTTAAAATCAGTACATGCTTTAGGGCTTATAGACACTGCTAAGTAGCAACATATGGCAGGCTACTGTTCTTGTGTCGCTGCAAGCAAACAGCATAATTCTGTGCTTGTAATGATTTTTACACACAATAAGTTCTGGATACCAGCCAGAAGTATGAATGCCAAACATTAATGATATTCTCTGGAAATTCTCCAAGGCTGCTTGTCATCAGTATCTTTCTTTAATATCTGTTATTAATAAAAATGTATATGTACGTGTTAAACAATATCCTATGATGAACATATTGGCAGCTTTCTGCCTCACCTGGATTTAGCTGTAGGTTTATGTGTATGTGTGCTTGGGATGTATGATCATCTTGTGGCCTCATAAAGTAATACACTGAGTGTAAGAAATGGTCACATTAGTGAAGATATTGAAACATAAATGTTCCATTTAATACTGCACAACTGAACAGCTGGCTTTGCTACAGTGGAAAAAAACAGTCATCTGACATGGTTGAAAATAGGAGTACTTAATGTAATTTATATTTTTTCCCTTAATCTCCTGTGGTCCACAGTGAAACTTGCCTTTATTAAGGTTAAATGACGGCACATGGTACATAGATTACATATTTCATTTTAAACATGTGTTAGGGTTAGGGTTAGGGTTAGGGTTAATATTTCATTTTAAACATATGTTACAAGCCCTGATTTGTATGTGTGTATGAATTTGAACTTTACACATAAAACACATTCAGTCAATTATTAAAGTCATGTAGACTTTCAAGGCTCACAAGCAGCTAGGGAACATAAGAACCTGATTGTATTTAGATAACACAGGTCCTAATTACAACACTTTAAAGAATGTTTTCTGTAATAAAGAATAAAACAAAGTTATATATTCGTGCAGTTGTTCTCAACTGTGGTTGCAGTTGGATGAATATCAAATTGTATTTTAACATAAAAGCATATTGTATTTTACACTTAAAAAAAAAACAAAACTCTGAGCTAAAGCTTGGGGAACAGGGTCCTACATTAACACCATAAATAATTAAAAGCTTGCAGTAATGAATAGAAATTATTAAAACATTTTATTGTTGGGTTTCTTTTATTGGGGGTGCAACAGCCACTTTGCATTTTTTTGTTTCTTTATGAGAGGAAGAAAAAATTTAGCACACAAACATAGCATTAAAGAAAAAGGTATGTCATTTTTAATATTATACTAGTGATAAGTGACTTTCCCCTGATGCAATTGCCATTCTTCCACTGTCCAAGGGACCGAAAAGGTAGTGCACATTAGCAATTATGCCAGTTCTGCCGGTGCTCAGGGGACCAGTGTTCTGTCGGTGGCCATTTGTACTATACAGTAGAAGTTTACAGTTGGAAAATGGATAGCAACATACATTTCTTATTAAAAGTGCAACACAGAGACCACATATTATACTGTATTTAATAACTGTTCAGTTTTTTTTTTTTAATGAAAAATATTCAGATTAGTATGATAACAAATTACACGCTGCAATATAACATGCAAATATTCCACTGATGTAGTATTTTCCATTTTGGCAGGACAGGGAATGTAAAAGACGTGGGTTTCTGAAAAGGGCATCTTTCGGTTGTATTTCAATTGACATACTATTAGGGACAGACTAAAAACTGCAAACACAAGCTATAACACTGTAAATAGGGTCTAGGGCAACCATTGTCATTTTTCAATCATTAAGGTTACAATGACAATCCAAGGCAAAGCGTAAGAGTGCAGAAAACAGTGTGCGGCTTGGGTTAAGGTAATCTCCTCAGGTAATCATCCCTGTAAGAGATGCTCTGTGGTTAAAGATTACCAAATGCTGGGACATATTGGCTTTATATTTGGTGCACAAATATATTCTGTAAGTCATATTTGAAAGTAGGTAACTGCAGTTGCATCGTCAAAGCCTTAAATCTTTGCAAATGTGAAATCAGTACCAGTCACATAAACAATTCATGCTTAGCACTGACTTCACATTTGCAGTTTCATATAAATAATGCACACTAAACCCTTTGAAAATCTTTCCTATGTTCTTCTATATTTTGTACCACTTTTGAACCAGGGGAAGGTGCATGTATGTATAAAATGATTATATTCTTTGGTTCATATTCAGTGATGAAAACAAATAGTTCCTTGTGTGATGTTTTGTATGTGGGTTGGATTACACCCTGTGATAAGTCAGATTAAGACGTAATAATAATTGTACCTCACCTGTGGATGCACCTGCAGAGTGAATTACACGATGCTGGTGCTTTAATTATGTCATCTTCACTGTATTTGCACATACAGGACACATTGTTGCCGTTTCTTTGAGCTATTTGGAATAGGTCTAATAAAAACATGTGGGCACTAGTGATTGTGCCAAGACCACATGTTTATGCTTTGAAGACTCAAAACTGCCCACAAGGCCTGAGCCAGTAAATTCTGCTTGACCCTGATGATCTTTGACCCAATACATGTCATAGCTGGCAGATTTTGATTTATCTGGTTGCTATAACAGTCTGGCAGTTACTGGAACCAGCCTACAATGTAGCATTCAGATGACTACTGTGTACAGTCCCCGAGGTATTCATTGCAGACAAAATTGCTCTTCTTGTCTTCCATACAAGCAAAGCTGCAATGGGAAATGAAAGGCTGCCTGGAAAAATAGGCCACCTAATTAAGTTAAACTACTCTAGCATTTAGCCTGACACCTTCATTCCTCAAAAACTGCTCGGTTACAATTGTTTACATGTATTTCCTTTTAATTGGTTTTATTATAAATACATCTTCCACAAACCACACATACTGTATAGAAGTAAGCTACTAAGGAATTTAAGGCTACAGTTACTGCATACTACAGTTGGAAACTAACAGCACAGTATGTATAGCTAACATATATATATATATATATATATATATATATATATATATATATATATATATATATATATATATATATATATATATACACTACCGGTCAAAAGTTTTAGAACACCCCCATTTTTCCTGTTTTTATTGAAATTTAAGCAGTCAAGTCCAGTGAATAACCTGAAATGGTACAAAGGTAAGCGGTAAACTGCCAGAGGTTAAAAAAAAAAAAATTTAGGTTACCAAAAACTGAAAAATAATGTCAATTTCAGAGTTATACAAAAAGGCCTTTTTCAGGGAACAAGTAATGGGTTAACAACTTACAGCTGTTCTGCAGCAATGGAAGTAAATTAAGCCTTGAAACTTGATGCTAACAATTCATACAGGTGTCCCAACTTTTGTTGATTACTTACAAACCCTCTGTCTGTATAAAAGCAGTGTTGGAACAGACTGTGTTACTACACCCTCTTAAGCATTATTTGGACAGTATTGTACTGCAGGAAGTAGTATATTGCTCTCATAATGGCGAGAAAAAGGCAATTAACAAAGGAAGACAGACAGACCATTATAATCCTTAAAAGTGTAGGTCTTTCCTTTAGAGAAATTGTAAAGAAAGCCAAGGTGTCAGTGAGTAGTTTCCTACACCATCAAAAGGCACTTGGAAACTGGAGGAAACTCTGACAGGAAGAGGTCTGGCAGACCCAAAGCCACAACAGAATCAGAAGACAAGTTTCTGAGAGTCAACAGCTTGCGTAATAGGTGGCTCACAGGACAACAGCTTCAAGCACAGCTTAACACTGGTCGAAGTAAGCAAGTCTCAGTTTCAACTGTGAAGAGAAGACTTCGAGCTGCAGGTTTGACAGGTCGAGTGGCAGTAAGAAAGCCATTGCTAAGATGGCAAAATAAGAAAAAGAGGCTTGTCTGGGCCATGAAGCACCGCCAGTGGACTACTGAAGACTGGAAGAAGGTCTTATGGACCGATGAATCAAAATTTGAAATCTTTGGTTCATCACGCAGGGTTTTTGTACGCCGTCGAGTAGGCGAAAGGATGGTTCCTCGGTGAGTGACACCAACCGTCAAACATGGAGGAGGAAGGTCTGGGGCTCTTTTGCTGGATCCAGAGTCAGCGTCTTGCACAGAGTGAGTGGCACCCTGAATCAAAACTGCTACCACAGCATTTTGCAGCGCCATGCAATACCCTCTGGTATACGCCTAGTTGGTCAGGGGTTCATCCTACAGCAAGATAATGACCCAAAACATACCTCCAGGCTATGTCAGAACTACCTTAGAAGAAAAGAACAAGACGGTAGGCTTCAAATCATGGAATGGCCAGCACAGTCTCCAGACTTAAACCCCATCGAGCTGGTTTGGGATGAACTGGACAGAAGGGTGAAAGCAAAAGCAACCTACAAGTGCAACACATTTGTGGGAACTTCTGCAACAGTGTTGGGAAGAACTTTCCGAACAATATTTGTTTTCCATTGTAGAAAGAATGCCACGAGTGTGTTCGCTGTTATATCTGCAAAAGGTGGCTACTTTGATGAGTCAAAAATTTAGATTAAATTTTGTTAAACAAAACGATTCCATGATTTCTTTTTTATCTCCAATTGTTTATTTGTTCTATGCTTTAATTTCAGAGTACATTGAGACATTAAACTGCGTAAATTTCAATAAAAACTGGAAAAATGGAGGTGTTCTAAAACTTTTGACCGGTAGTGTATATATATATATATATATATATATATATATATATATATATATATATATATATATATATACAGACATGCTCAAATTTGTTGGTAACCCCTCCACAAAAAACGAAGAATGCACAATTTTCTCTGAAATAACTTGAAACTGACAAAAATAATTGGCATCCACCATTGTTTATTCCATATTAGAAATCAGACTTTGCTTTTGATTTTTTATTCAACATAATATTGTAAATAATAAAACAAATGAAAATGGCATCGACAAAAATGATGGGACCGCTAACCTAATATTTTGTTTCACAACCTTTAGAGGCAATCACTGCAATCAAATGTTTTCTGTAGCTCTCAATGAGACTTCTGCACCTGTTAACAGGTAGTTTGGTCCACTCTTCCTGAGCAAACTGCTCCAGCTGTCTCAGGTTTGATGGGTGCCTTCTCCAGACTGCAAGTTTCAGCTCTTTCCATAGATGTTCGATAAGATTCAGATCAGGACTCATAGAAGGCCACTCCAGAATAGTCCAATCTTTTGTTCTTATCCATTCTTGGGTGTTTTTAGCTGTGTGTTTTGGGTCATTATCCTGTTGGAGGACTGTGGCAAAGTGCCCCGCCCCTGTGTGCATTTGTGTGTTCTGTGTATGTGTTGTATGCGTGCGTGTGTTAATGTTGGTGTATAGTCATTGGTACACGGGATATAAACGGGTCTGTGTTTCACGTGTATTTAAAAAGTGTAGATTTGTATTTAGGCACGAGGAGAGCACAAATCACTTCACGTGCTGGTTAAATGTAATATGTGAGCACGGGGTTGCACGTAATTAATTCACGTGCTGGGATTCAAGTGAATAATTAATTAGTAATTGAATCCCAGCACAAACAGTATAAATAGATGCACGTTTAGTCACTCGTGGTTGGGTGTTCGGAAGAGGAGAACGGGTGAGAGAGAGAGGAGAACTAAATAGTGTAAAATCGTAAACGTAAAGTGTTTGTTCTCACCGTGTTTGTTTGTCTGTCCGTGCACCGTTTGTTTAGTGTTAGTCCGTTTTGTATGTCTGTTTATTTTGGTGCAAGTGCCGTGTCCTGTTTTGTATTCCGTTGTTTAAACCTTTTATTTTGTTATTAAACGCTGAGTGCAGCCATTGCACTCAGCTCATCATCACCACCGTCTCTGTCTGTGTATTCCTTTTCTGGTCTGACGCCACCCACTCTGGCCGTCTTTGTGACACGTGGTGTCATCGTGGGATAGCCGCGCCTCCAAGCGTCAGACCAGGAGGGGTTTTGTTTAAAAAAAAAATAAATAAATAAAAGAGAAAAAAATATAATGGCAGAAGACGCCACAAAATGGCGGGACTGGTTCCTGGAGAATGCTGGGCTGGAGGCCCAGTCTCTGCCCATAGTCGTCCAGGCCCTGTGGATGATGGACAGTGAGAGATGGGAGGCCTATCAGCAGGAACACACCCCAAACAAGTTGGAGGAAGGTGTGGAGTTTGTCCTCAGCTACCTGGAGGCAACCATAAATGGAACAGCAGCCCAGGTAGCAGGACCACCAGCAGAGGAGTACCTGCTGTCCCCATCTCCACCAGCAGAGGGTGAGT
Organism: Acipenser ruthenus; assembly: GCF_902713425.1. NCBI lineage: Eukaryota > Metazoa > Chordata > Actinopteri > Acipenseriformes > Acipenseridae > Acipenser > Acipenser ruthenus. The sequence continues at coordinate 19,743,701 of NC_081192.1, forward strand.
ACCTGCTGTCCCCATCTCCACCAGCAGAGGGTGAGTACCTGCTGTCCCCATCTCCACCAGCAGAGGGTGAATGCCTGCTGGTTTTGCCTTCACAGCCCAAGCGGGAGGCAGAGACGGATAAAGAGGTGAAGGACAGGGAGGAGGAGTGCCGCCTAAGGGCCAGGCATCCACGGCGATGTAACAAGCCATCGCCGGGGTGCCTCCTCTGCGACCAGGATCACCTGTTCGCCCACTGTCCCTTCCGCAGCTATGGGGAGGAGCCTGAGCGTCCACAGCCCAAGCGGGAGGAGCCTGAGCGTCCACAGCCCAAATGGGAGGAGCCTGAACGTCCTACGCCTGAGTGGAAGGAGCCCGAACGTCCTACGCCTGAGTGGGAGGAGCCCGAACGTCCTACGCCTGAGTGGGAGGAGCCCGAACGTCCTACGCCTGAGTGGGAGGAGCCCGAACGTCCTACGCCTGAGTGGGGGGAGCCCGAACGTCCACAGCCCAAGAGGGGGGAGTTGGTGCGTCCACAGCCCAAAAGGGAGGAGTCGGTGCATCCACAGCCCAAAAGGGAGGAGTCGGTGCGTCCACAGCCCAAAGGGAGGCAAGTCGGGGCTTCCACAGCCCTGGGACCCAAGCCACCAGCAGAGGGAAAATGCCTGCTGGTTCAGCCCCAAGAGCCGGAAGGGGAGGGGTTACAGGCTCAACCCCCTGAAAATTTTTGGGGGGGAGAAGGGCAGGATGCTGGTGTCCCCCAGCAGCCTCTCGCTATGCTGCTGAAGGCAGCACGGCGCGCACATGCCCAGCCGCCACAGCAGAGGGAGCCAGCACCGCCCGGAGCAGAGGAGCTGCCTCTGCCTCCACCACTTCCAGGAGCAGAGGAGCAGGAGCTGCCTCTGCCTCCACCACTTCCAGGAGCAGAGGAGCAGGAGCTGCCTCTGCCTCCACCACCGCCAGGAGCAGAGGAGCTGGAGCTGCCTCTGCCTCCACCACCTCCAGGAGCAGAGGAGCAGGAGCTGCCTCTGCCTCCACCACCTCCAGGAGCAGAGGAGCAGGAGCTGCCTCTGCCTCCGCCACCACCACCGCAAGGAGCAGAGGAGCAGGAGCTGCCTCTGCCTCCGCCACCACCACCGGAAGGAGCAGAGGAGCAGGAGCTGCCTCTGCCACTTCCAGGAGCAGAGGAGCAGGAGCTGCCTCTGCCTCCACCACCGCCAGAAGCAGAACAGCAGGAGCTGTCTCTCCTTCCCGTACTTCCACCACGGGGAGTACGGTGGCCGGAGCCCCACCAAAGGGAGCTACCAGCTACAAAGAAGGGGGACGAGGTCTGGAGACCACTTTCCCCAGCAGCAGTTTCGCTGCAGGAGTTCTTGTGGCCGGAGCCCCACAGGAGGGAGCTGCCGGCTACGAAGAAGGGGGAGGTCGGGGGACCACCTGCCCCCGCAGCTTTTTCGCTGCAGGACGGGACCAACAGGCTGTCAGCCGTGCCACTACCGGCAGGGGTGCTGACAGCATGGCCAGACATGGGCCCACTGAAGCCTCCCTTCCCAGCCCGAGACTTTGTCCTGGACTGCTGGGTTTTTAAGGGGGGAGGTGGCCGTTGAGGCCATGTGTGCTGCGCACAAGGGGGGGTATATGTGGCAAAGTGCCCCGCCCCTGTGTGCATTTGTGTGTTCTGTGTATGTGTTGTATGCGTGCGTGTGTTAATGTTGGTGTATAGTCATTGGTACACGGGATATAAACGGGTCTGTGTTTCACGTGTATTTAAAAAGTGTAGATTTGTATTTAGGCACGAGGAGAGCACAAATCACTTCACGTGCTGGTTAAATGTAATATGTGAGCACGGGGTTGCACGTAATTAATTCACGTGCTGGGATTCAAGTGAATAATTAATTAGTAATTGAATCCCAGCACAAACAGTATAAATAGATGCACGTTTAGTCACTCGTGGTTGGGTGTTCGGAAGAGGAGAACGGGTGAGAGAGAGAGGAGAACTAAATAGTGTAAAATCGTAAACGTAAAGTGTTTGTTCTCACCGTGTTTGTTTGTCTGTCCGTGCACCGTTTGTTTAGTGTTAGTCCGTTTTGTATGTCTGTTTATTTTGGTGCAAGTGCCGTGTCCTGTTTTGTATTCCGTTGTTTAAACCTTTTATTTTGTTATCAAACGCTGAGTGCAGCCATTGCACTCAGCTCATCATCACCACCGTCTCTGTCTGTGTATTCCTTTTCTGGTCTGACGCCACCCACTCTGGCCGTCTTTGTGACAAGGACCCATGACCTGCGACTGAGACAGAGCTTTCTGACACTGGGCAGTACGTTTCGCTCCAGAATGCCTTGATAGTCTTGAGATTTCATTGTGCCCTGCACAGATTCAAGGCACCCTGTGCCAGGCGCAGCAAAGCAGCCCCAAAACATAACCGAGCCTCCTCCATGTTTCACTGTAGGTATGGTGTTCTTTTCTTTGAAAGCTTCATTTTTTCGTCTGTGAACATAGAGCTGATGTGACTTGCCAAAAAGCTCCAGTTTTGACTCATCTGTCCAAAGGACATTCTCCCAGAAGGATTGTGGCTTGTCAATATGCATTTTAGCAAATTCCAGTCTGGCTTTTTTATGTTTTTCTTTCAAAAGTGGAGTCCTCCTGGGTCTTCTTCCATGGAGCCCACTTTCGCTCAAAAAGCGACGGATGGTGCGATCAGAAACTGACGTACCTTCACCTTGGAGTTCAGCTTGTATCTCTTTGGCAGTTATCCTTGGTTCTTTTTCTACCATTTGCACTATCCTTCTGTTCAATCTGGGGTCGATTTTCCTCTTGCGGCCGCGCCCAGGGAGGTTGGCTACAGTTCCATGGACCTTAAACTTCTTAATAATATTTGCAACTGTTGTCACAGGAACATCAAGCTGCTTGGAGATGGTCTTGTAGCCTTTACCTTTACCATGCTTGTCTATTATTTTCTTTCTGATCTCCTCAGACAACTCTCTCCTTTGCTTTCTCTGGTCCATGTTCAGTGTGGTGCACACAATGATACCAAACAGCACAGTGACTACTTTTCTCCATTTAAATAGGCTGAATGACTGATTACAAGATTGGAGACATGTGTGATACTAATTAAAGAAACTAAATCGTTTGAAATATCACTATAATCCAATTATTTATTATCTTTTCTAAGGGGTACCAACAAATGTGTCCAGGCCATTTTTGAATATCTTTGTAGAATAAGCAATAATTCATCTCTTTTCACAGCTTCTTTGCTTTATTCTATGACATAGCAAAGGCATGCAAGTATACATGATAAAATAGCTTTTAATTTCATCACTTTTCAGGAGGAATGAAGCATTATTTCAATGAGCTGTAAGGGTACCAACAAATTTGAGTACATCTGTATATATATTTATCAGACCATTGAAGCAAACGTTTGGCACAAGCACTGACTAATCATAATGTGTAATTGCCAACGCACATGCAAAGAGAAAAAAACAATGTAGCAGGTTTTCCACCTTGTGTATATTCAGAAGCCCAAGTTACCAGATAACAGTAGTACTTTAGAGGTCAATATTATCGTCCTGATTATGATCCAAGCTTTTCTGGTCGATTTTGTGCGTATTCCAAAACTCCTTGTGAGAATTCAACTTGTTCAGAGATTCTCACAAGCATCGTTTCGGTTTTCAAATTTCACTTAAGGGTGTAATTTGAAAACAGAAATTGTACATAAAAAAATACATTTTAAAAATATATAAATAAATAAGGAGGCATTGTTCTGTAAATTTAAACAATGGAAAATGTGCGACAGTATATTCTAAACCTCTTCCAACATCTCTTGACTACCTTAGACTACTCGTGAACTCAAGAAAAATAGTTGCTTTTAAGATGGTCTCACAATGTTGATTAGGTTTTTGGAAACAGTCCCTTCAACTATTGATTATAAAACTCTTCCTGACTGTATTTCATTTTCAATTTCTATATATTTTTTTAAGACAAGTGGTAATTGATCTGTAATATACAACGTTATCTCTAATTTGAACCACACAGCATTTTTTTGTCATCCACAGTTTGCTTACAATAATTTTTTTACCATTAAAGTCCAGCTTACCTGCTTCATAGTGTCAGAAAAGGTGGTACATGATAATGACAATATGTTCTGGTCGATACAGATTTCTCCACACCTGCATTCAGCATTTTGTTTATTGTGTGCTGCCTCTGCTGGGAAATCCTGTCTTCTTATCGTTTTACAGCCATCTACCAAGGGGCTCACAATTATCATCAAATACAGGAAGCCAACATAGCATTTCCTACGAAAAGCATACATCATAATCATTAACAACCTTTTCGTGATGCATCGATTATTATAATAGTTAAGGCATTACAATAAACAAACACAAAAAATAGAAGTAATGTGGAAAACTAAGAAATTGATCACACTTACTAGAACAATTATCCTAAAGCTGCAGGAACAATCACAATATGTATTTATTTATTTATTTATGTATTATCAGATAAATATTCTATACCTTTTTCAAATGTTTATGTTAAATGAATACTTTACAGTAAAGGTTGATTTACTTTGTAGACACAGCTCAATTCTTTGATAAATACTTTGTCAGTTTAAAAATTAAATAACTGCATTAGTGTTGAACATAGCTTATATCTTAAACAATTTCATTGCAGCTATACACAATTGGTTGAGAAATAAAGGGAAGAAAAGGAAACCAGTTATACCACATACAAGAGAACTTAGAATATCCTGGTTAAACAATATTGCTCATTGTTGTACTTAGAGAAGACACTTGAAGTAATGAGTTTCATTCCCATCTCTAAACTGAAATCTTATCACCTACATTTTCACCACAGGTGACAACATTGTGTAATTTAGCTGATAAGCACAGATGAGTCATATACCACTACAGCAGGTGACATATCCTTACTTATCAAACTCATTTATTGAATCTATTGGTTTTGTGTGCTTTAGTAGACAGCATTTCTTAGTCAAATGCATACATAGTGTGCATCTCTCTGAATCTATAGCAGGTTAAAGCATATATTACAATATACAATACCATAGTCAAATTTAACATGTGTATGATTTGGTTTACTCTTTGACATCCTGTACTTAATGTGATACAAGTAAAATGACAAATATATTGTCACTTATTCTGATAGTATGAGATGGGGCATACAGATTTACATGTACACCTGTGGCTAAAGTAAATTCAGTTACCTAGTTTCTAAATTTGAAACTGTTTCTGATATAAAATGATTAATCTTTGCCAGAAATGATGAAGTAGTTGTGGTAAATGTAGTGTGTCATGACAATTTCCAGGTCCTAGGATCTCTATTGATGATCCACTTACACGCATCATGTAATGTAACAGAGTTCAGATTAATATGGTGTATAATTACTGAGAACCTAATATTCAAACGTATTGCAGCTCAACAGGAATTTTAACAGTTCTTTTGAAATGTAACCACAAGCAATGGTCACGATCAAAAACAAAAATAACAATTCTGAGGAGATCATTTGAAAAACTATAAAAGTGTAAGTAAATGCTGTTAGGGTTCCATCTTAATGAGATTTTGATATGAGTGACAAGATCAATTATCATGCATTTTTCAGAAAATGTCTCTGATGTATTGGTATTGTCCAAAATATGATAGAATGCCTTTTTTGCAAGAGTAATGACTTGAACAGAAGACTGCCTTTGCTAGAATTGGCTAGAATATTTGAAAAAGGTTACAAAAAGATTCCCATGCATATATAATATGCCATGGCTCAAGGAGTACACTACCTTTATTTTATTTTTGTACATGTTTTTGCTGTCCACAGCCTTTCGTGGCACTCAAACAAACAAAAACATTGCTGCATTTAAGAAAGTCAACAACCTAAATAAAAATGGTCTGCATACGTATACATTACAAGCTCTTCGAATGCTGTTTTTTTGGAATGTTTTCTATTCTGCCATGTGGGAATAAAGGTTTCTCTCTGAACTCTCCCCTGGTTACACAGGCAACAGCCAATAAGTTTACTCTCAGGATTCTTGCCCTAATGTCATTGCATTGCACATGTGCAATGTAATTTATGGGTGTTTTAAATATGGCTATCCCATTAAGGGGTGATTTTGCTCCTTCCTGTGGGCAATCCATTACACATCCACAAGCAATGAAATGATCACACCAAGAATCATTGGCAAAATGAAAACCGGTTCACCCAGGCATAGATTTGGAGGAAGTCTAGGGCTCATTTGGTGACATTCAGAATGATGAAAAGTTCGTTCAACCAGTCTGTTTGAGCAGTAACGTGTTCATTTTTAATACATTGTTGTTAAATAATGACTTTCAGATGAGCTTGTACATAGATGTTATAGTTTAATAATATTGAGGAATGTTTTTGAAATATTTTGTCTGTAATCCGGAATCAACATTTGAAGTTACTTAAGGAACTTCAAATTGTATTTCTTTGTCTTTGGAGGCTTATTTTATATGTTTGGGGCAGTGCAACAACCAGGTGCCTTTTTAACAATGTATTTGAATGCTAAAATACAACTGAAAAGTTACAGAAAATAGTCTTTAATTATCAACCTTAGAAACCTTTTGCTGGTTTGTAGTAGGTGCTGTGAAGTATGACACACTGTTGGGGTAGTGCTTGAACAGATTTTCTTGGTCTGAAGGCTTTTGATGATAGCAAAAATCAATGCCACTGTCTAATCTCAGAAAAGTATTATCTTTTAGAAAACCATTACTCCACTAAACAATAGCAATCTAAAGTGTTAGAACAGCACTAGCAGTCATACACTTGTGTGAGGAGATTGCAGGTCAGAGGTTTAAAGTTTGCAAATATAGAATTGTGTTAGATACAATCTCGCATCAGTTTAGCACAAGGTAAATGGGATGCATTTTACATGTTTTGGTTGTGGGATGATAAGAGCTGGACAGAAAAAAAACATGTTTTCTCAGCATCTCTGCAGGAAACAAATCCTAAATGCAAATGAATAATGAGATGAGCAAACTATCATTATGGGAATAAATCTGGAATTCATTAAACACATTATTGTGATCTTCTATGGAAACAGCTGGATTTTGGATTTAATCATTTCGTTAATTGCCTTAACTGTCTGTCACAGGCTGGTTTGTTTTTATTGTGAAGAAAAGACAATTTCATTTTTAAATAACTGTTGCATGGGCTAGATTAGAACATTTTGTCACACATCTTTGAGTTCCATTGGCAAGCAAGGAAGGAAACTCACAATGGGACAAGTAAATGTTAGTAAAAGCAATGCTAAAAATAATTATCGCCATTAACAACATATTGGCTATACAACCAAGTCTCATTAATAACCAAACTGAGAGAATCCCATCTCCATTCCAGTGAGGTCTGGCTGGTAGGCAGTATTACAACAGGGTGAAACATGTAGTTGACGGGAAGTATGAGTGGTTGAGTGGGACCTAAACACAAGGGACTTCTGGGCTGGCTCTCATTGACACAGTACCTGTAATACATCTAATATTCAATTGCTTTTTAGCATGTGAGTTATTTCCCTGTGCTATGATACCATGCAATCATCAAAATGCAGTTAGCTATAGGGCCTTATTAATAAATGTTAATAAAAACAACAAATATTTAAAAATAAATTGATACAAAAACGTGTTAATAGCTCCTGTGTTATAAAGCGTATAAGGTATAACAAAGTTTTCATATACACTGAATAACACATGAACAATATCTGCATTCATGTGTTATTACTGTCAATAAACAACGTATCAAGCTGTATACATGATACATTATAATGTACTAACCCAATTCTTGTACTTAATTACATATTATTACTTTATTTTCAACCACTATATCATGTAAATGAAGTGTGACCATGCATTCTTGGTGTGATTCAAATACTGAATTTCTTCTTTTTCTTTTTTTCTTTCTAATCAGTCTTACCCTGTTCCCAGTCTTGGGGATGAAGACTTCAATATTCCTCCAATCACACCTCCTACACTTCCTGAACATTCACTTGTTCACATGCCAGAGACGGAGTCCAGGGGATACCACTCCCTCTGCCCTCCAATGTCTCAAAACGGACTGCTTCCATTCCACCCTCAGAACATGGACCTTCCTGCCATCACTGTGTCCAACATGCTGAGCCAAGATGGAGCTCTGCGCTCACACCCCTTATCTGTGGTGAGTCATGAAACACAGAATGTGCTTGCATGTTACATATAAACAGGAATGGGCTAACCGAGACATACATGCTTACTGAGGTGTTCTGGATTAGCATTATAAACACTACAGACCATTGTTTTTATTTTTCTGATATTACATTTTTTTCTAGAGAATCTTGACTGCCAAGGCCATATGTGACTTTATGAAATTCAAATACACCGGTATTAAAACTAAACTGATGAGAAGAAAAAAAAATGTGATTGTGCTCATTTTATAAACAAGACCCACAAATACAGAATACGCAGTACACTTACCTGATTTAAAGTTTCAAATCAATTCAGTTGAAGACTGATGAGCCAGGTTGTATAAATTCTAGGTAAACCAAAGTCCAGTACAGTTTATGTGTGCTAATTATATTTTATGGCATTCAAATCCTTCAGAAATTAGCTGTTCAACAGATGTCACAGGACTGTTAATGAGTATAAAAAGGCAGTAAAATGAAATGCTTTCTAAAACACACTGACAGCTGCTGTGAATACAATGTATAATTATTTCTCTTTATGTCATCATTAGAGAGAAAGCTAAGCTTGCATTAAATGTAGGACAGAGGAGCGTCACGTGCAGTTGAATTTGTGCAGCTGTCTTTTATCTGTCCAGCTTTCTGTCTGCATCTACCAACTACATTTTTAATAAATACAGATTTTAATAACATCAGTGTAAATCCAGTGGATGTTACACATGCACTGGTAAAATGCTGGTGCTTGTGATACAACCAAAAATCGATAAAGTACCAATTTATCCATTTGATTGATAAGAATAACATTCATTAACACTTCCTGCATTTGATTATATTGTGGCTCATCCATCCATCTTTAGAGCGTGCACAATACATGGATATAACCAATACAAACATCATCATTTGGAATGTTTGCAGTAAAAGACCATTAAAGATAGAATATACAAGTGATGGAAATAAACATGGTAAAATCAAGTGGATGTATGAAACAATGAAATAAAAGTATTTGATCAGAATTCAACGATATCTTCTTTCCAAGCAATATTTAATTTTAAGTCGTTCCCAAATCTTTGATGATAATTGTTCCAAAAGTTGTCAGGATGTTAACGGAACATTACAGGTACGTTATTTAAACTGGTGTAGCAACACGTGTGGACATGTTGCTACACCAGCAGTGTGGAATAGTGGTTAGGGCTCTGGACTCTTGACCGGAGGGTTGTGGGTTCAATCCCCAGTGGGGGACACTGCTGCTGTACCCTTGAGCAAGGTACTTTACCTAGATTGCTCCAGTAAAAACCCAACTGTATAAATGGGTAATTGTTTGTAAAAATAATGTGATATCTTGTAACAATTGTAAGTCGCCCTGGATAAGGGTGTCTGCTAAGAAATAAATAATAATAATACTTACTCTTTAAGGGTTGTCAAAAAAATAAAATAAAAAAATAAACATAAACATATCCCACTTTCAAAACATAGCCTTCCTTTTGATGTGTATTCTAACGTCTGCACGCAAATACATTTCAGGCGACTCAACAAGATCAAAATTACATATTTTGCATGAATGCATACTTCAACAAATCTATTTCTACATTGCTTGAAAAACATATAGAATACAGGATAAAGAAGTAAAGGGAAAGGCTTGTTAAAAACGACAGCATTATTTACTTGTTAATCACGTTGACATTAGTGATTCCATATGAAACTAATGCAATGTAAATACCATGAATACAGGTTGCTGTTTCATCTCCAATGCAGTAATGCAGACAGTATTATCAATACTCAATTGAGTCTTCAAACTCTGTAGGGACATTCCAACAATGCATTTTTCCAAGACAACACATTCACCTGTTTAAAATAACATTCGTAAATCATAAATGTTTTTCATTATACTCAACATTTGTTTTTCAACGCGTTTACTTGCTGTCGGCTGTTTCTTAAAGGCAAAAACTTGGACTCTACATTGGAAACTACACACATTCATAAGTATTTAACTTTATGCTGGCTTAGTGATAGCATATCATGAATGGGATATGTGAAGTACTTATACATGGATATAAAATAAGCAGAACTTACAAGTTCTAAATGTATATTCTATCCACATTCTCCACCAAACTTGTCCGGTGTTGTCAGCGTTTTATAGCTGCCTATAGCAGCTGTGTTTCTTACAACTGTGTGTGTGTGTGTGTGTGTGTGTGTGTGTGTGTGTGTGTGTGTGTGTGTGTGTGTGTGCGCTACAAGATTCTTGGGGCCAGTATTTTTTAACAAGAAATTCTTCATCTCAGTCAATGTGTTAAAATGTAAATACACCATGGATTTGCTTCCAATAGATTGGAGGGATTTTTCTCGTGTACTGTTGTCTAGTGACTGGGGGGAGGGGGGGGGGCTTTAGATGCTTTTATCAAACACATGAGAAAATATTTGTTTCTTTCAAGAGGAGAATTATGTGACTTATTAAATGTAGAGATTGTTTGTTTGTATTAACTACCAGTTAAAAACATTTATGAAAAATGTGCATACAACAAAAACAATAAGGATGATGTTATGCATACACTTTACTTCAGCTATTACACATATTGGAAATAGCAGACCATTAACTATGAAGTCACACCAATGCACAGTGAATAGCATTGTTTTTTATTACATAAATCGCATATGAGAAATCAAGAATTAAAAAATTCCAAACTTCTTGCACTACTTTTCATGTTAAACCACATATTACTATTTACTGGGTAGTGTTTTGATTAATCTGATAATTATTGTGCTAACTGAATTTCTTATTCTGAAAAAATGAAACTTATCGGTGCAGTTTGGTTTTCTGGAAGCAGCCACGTCATGTGCTGTCTAGTGCCATTGTGACTAATTGTGGTTTACCCAAAGTGTAATTTCTAAACGTAACTAACTTTATTGGTGGAAAAATGATATTCGGTTCTGTGGTTTGAAAAATATTGCTATTAAAATATGCATTTAGAAAACCATGAAGTATTTTCTCATTGGTAACATTTTCTGTTTGATTTGCATTTACCATTTTTGCACTTCTTTCAATTTGCAGAAATGTTTTTGACTTTGACCTTCTGCCACATGGCTTGTTGCTGTTTCTGGTCATCTTGCCAGGACACCCTTGTAAAAGAAGCCTCGGTCACAATGGGTTTTTACATGGTTAAAGAATGGATAAATAATAAAAAATAAAAAAAAGAAATAAATAAAAGAAAGAAGGTAAAAAACATAGAATATATAAAATAATAATATGCATCAGAATATATTACACTCGTGCATTACGGCTCAAAACCAACTCGAGACATGTTATTGTGTGGTAATATATTCTAACCTGTATATTATTCTATTTAAGGTGCAAAATCAAAAAGCAAAAGGTGATGTAGGTACACAAAAATGTGAATAATTGATAAAAAAATGTATTATATCAGGATATTATATATATATATATATATATATATATATATATATATATATATATATATATATATATATACACACACACACACACACAGTATATAATCAAAAAGAAAAAGGTAATGTAGGTGCATAAAAATGTGAATAATTGATATAAATATTAATATAAAAAATTTAATTGATTATCATGATAACTAAGTATTTGTTCCATCTAAAAATGTTCCATATTTATCTAAAAGACAAAAGAAAACAATTCCAGATCACTGCTTTTTTGAAAAATGGAAATTTTAATCATATTTGAAACAACATATTTTAAAAAATAAGTGCTGCTTATCTTCTAAAACACAATGTAGATATATGTATAATTACCTGAACACAGTTTCCTGCCACAAAAGTATTTCAACAGTATAGTATTACAAGAAAATAGAATGATATGCATAGTGAACATTTCTAAATTCACCCAAGATATTTCTATTCTTTTCACCCTAATGTTCTGAGTGGTAAAAGCTACTATGAATTTATGGTTGCCTAGCAACAAGGGAGAGCTTGTACCAGCACTAAACAATGAATGGCTGGTTGATAAAATGAATTCTCTCAGAGCATTAGCCTGTTAAAACTGCCTTTTCTTGTCAAACATAAAGTGCATTTGTTTGTCTCATGCATTTTTTATTAGAAAATTATTTGAGTCCCAGGGGCTTGAATAGTTTTGCTAAAGGAGATGTGTGATTTTAATGTGTTTTACAAAAATAAGTAATAGAAAAAAGGCATTTACTTGTGACTGGAGGCAGTGAACCATCTTCTGTAGTTCCTTTTAAAAAGAAACTACACACATTGAATGCATGTTAGGATTTCTGGCTTTCTAATTCAAAGGAAAACATTAAGCTGATCAAGCAAGAATTGTGTTTGTAAATGAAAATGTCACATGAAACATTACTTCCTGGTTTAAGCATTGACAGGTTTATTTTGGCTGTTTTTGAAACGACTATTTTAAACATGTACTTTAACATTATGTTAAATTCGCAACAGCAGCTAGGGGTTCAATATTCTTTCAACATTTTATCCCAGAACAGTACTAAATTAATATTGTTCGTTTATTTCCTATAGTAGAAATCACATCAATAATATCCAAGTGATTCAGGATAAAATAAATACATTAAAACAAATATTGTTTTAGCATCCTGGCAAACAAGAAACAGAATTATATTTCAGCATGTAGTCCACAGTTTATCATGAAGTGCACACCCGTTTAGAGAAAAAAATAATTGATAAACTGTAGATTCAAATTAGATCTGTTTTACACTGGTACAATTATCTGCCACTAAGTAAATATACCTTTGTGTTTATATACATTTGCATATCATATACTTTATAATGCCTTTGGTAATTAATTAGAATCACAATGTCTGTTGTACCACATTATAAATCATTTGCTAGAGAGTAATGATTTATTACATTAGGAATTAACTTTACAGACATCAATAGATTAGTTGAAGTTCTGTCAAATTCCATTGAGAGGCACATCATTTTGGTATTGTTACAGATGAGCCAGATCTGCTCATTAGATTGTTATTAGTTACCTTCAACAGACAAGACCATCAAGTTCAGCATTAAATATGCAGCTCTGGAAGATACACTGATGGAATTATTCTTCAATATATATATATATATATATATATATATATATATATTTTTTTTTTTTTTCAAAATATTTGCTCTTATTTTCATTCCATAATGTTTACTGCCAAACACTAATGCATTCCATTGAAGTAATATTACAGAGTAGATACTTTATTATTTAAAATGCACAATATAATTATAAATTCCAGTGGAAGAAGGCTGAGTGAACAAAGACCTGAGTTAACATCCTCCATTTTGTTATTTAGAATTCTGAAGTGCTGAACACGTGTCCTTTTCAGGTTTTGGGAGCTGACCTTGTAACAGCTTTTCCATTCAATACTCGCAGCCTTTGTTCTCGTGTCGTTTAAGATTAATGGTGGCAAAGAAGGAGAATAAATATTATCAATGCTTCAGTATTATTATTATACATTATTATATATTATGCAGCAAAAAAGAGAGGCCATCAACTATATGTGTCACTCCCCCCCTCCCCCCAGCCCCCATACCCATAGATGTGAAAATAATTAAACTGTTTAATTTATGGAGAAACTTTAATGCAAAACTACAAGTATGTATTAATCTTTGTGAGTTTCATAAGTTTCATTTCTAAGTGTTTTCGATACGGCCTTAATTTACTTTTAAGAAGGAATGCTATTTGCAATGTTATAAAAACAGTTGTGATTCCATGTGTTCATTCTTTTGTATAATTTGCATATATTTCATCAGTCCCCTAATTACTGTAATTCACAGTAATTAACACAATACAGAGCAATTTGTAAGTTTTCAAATAATACCAAAAATGGTATTATTCAATACTGAAACAATTATCATCAAAGATTAGGGAACAACTTTAGATAATACTAAAACTGTTAAAATTCAGTATTGGAGAAATTATCATCAAAGAGTAGGGAACAACGTACTTTAAAATTAAATATTGTTTGGAAAGATGATCCACTTGAAATCTGATCAAATACTTTTATTTCATTGTTTCATACATCCACTTGATTTTACCATGTTTATTTCCATCACTTTGCATTATCTTTAATTGTCTTTCACAACAGTTAGTAAAAGCATTTTCATCTGTAAACTCATTCCAAATGATGATTTGTTGTATGTTAACGGATTTGACAAGAAAGGTCATTTTGAGAGAAATGTATGTAAATTGACTGTGTTGCTCACTGGGAATCATAATGTCCTCTGGGTTATTTGTAATCCATGAGCCACAATAATTCCACTGCATATATAATTCAGGGGTCTTAACTTTCAACCTGAACCCCCTTTTTAGCAATATACAACCCTCACCACACCACCACCACCACCTTAAAGCACAGGAACCATAAATAGACGAGGGAATCTGATACACACCTGCTGTGATAGAGATTGAATGGAAGAGGAATCATTATCTTTACATATTGCAAAGCCAGTAATGATTGCTTTCTGACACTCTATTTACTGCACAATAAAATAGCAAGAAAAAATAAATCATCTAAGTTTGTCACAATTATAGACAGATCCACAAAACAGGTGTCAAAAAGTATAACTTGTAATAAAAAAGCACCGTTTGTACTAGTATATTATTCAGCTACAGATGTTTCTGAGAGGCGTGTGTAATTTTCTGTAACATCTCGTCTTGTAAAAATGACTGCAAAGGCGCCTTTCAAAAACCCACAGCATTTGATTGTAGACGTTGTTTTTTATAATTCTTACCTAAAATGACTGGGAAAATATATTTTTTTTATTCATTCTAGTTCAATGACTCATTAAATGATCATACGTATTCCTAAGACGTGTGCACTGTTAGCATTTTATATCTTGAAAAAAAGTATTGTTCTGTTATAGCCTATTATAAAAGACAAATGGAAATCTAAGAGCTAACAGTAATGTTGTTCACAGTGACTTGCTTTAGGGGGACTTTCCCATTGACTTCAATGCATTTTAAAGTGATTATTATTATTTTATTTTTTTTGGTGGGTGGGGAGTGATTATTTTCTCCAAAACCAAGTTGTCATTGACTCAGGGCCCTCTTCGGGCTATCCAACAACAAGCTGTGGGCTTAAACCTCGCAAGAAATGTCTGATACACAAGTTATACATAATGGCTTCATTAAAGTACCAGTCCCAGCATTTTCGTTATCAGACACTTTGGGCAGGATTTTTAAAAAAACAGTGTTATTGCATCAAACTCGTGGTATAGTAACAAGAGCTTTACTAGCAATTGATTTTCAAACGAAATGTATTAATTAAATCAATCTGTTAATTCTTTGAAATTGAGTTGATGAGGTTGTTAATGAACACATTTCTTGTTAAAAAGCTTAATTGTCGCAGGTCACCTACATCACTTCCTGTCCCAACGACTAGATAAGGGGAACTTGTTAATCAAAATGCATGTTAACGAGATCAAAAGAAATGAACGGAAGCATAATTTACTGTTATGGAAACTAGTAGTGTACAGGGAGACGGCTCTCCCACCAGCGAGTAGCAGCCAAATGGAAATAAAAAATAATGGGAATGTCTATGTTGTGTATAATTTATAAACTTAATTTAAAATGTAGGATTTTGTCATGCAAAATGTACATTTATTTAGAACACTTCACATATAAAATGCTGATTTATGATTATTTGGCATGTGGGTAAAAATCGGACAGCACAGTTTAAAACAAAAAATAATAATCTCCACTAGTCATTTACCCTCATTCGGGCAAGTTATATACTCTTTTGTTAATTAAAACCATCCTTTTCCCAGTGCAAATTAACTCCTGATAAATTATGACAATTAACACGGATTTGCTTTTAAATTCCCACGCAAACAAAAGAAATCGTTGCAAGAAGCACTGCTCGTTAACATATAAACATTATTTCGTAAATCAACATAATTTTTTAAATCACATTAGGACGATTATTTAATAACGAAATAGGCACAACGACCGCTTGAAAATGCCAAAATCAATGCTACATACTGATTTCTTGATTAACACTGGAGTTATCATTTACGAACTTTTGAAAATCCTGCCCTTTTAATCTAACTGACAATACATAGTACAGAGATAAAAAATATTTTTAATTTTCTCAGTTTTAAAAGGAGTATACCATTATACATGTTATTTCAAAACCTAATAAAAAACACTTTTCTGGTTTCATGGTTGAAAGCACAGCCTATACAGATTTAAATAATTCAAACAAGCCAATGTAGAGACTTTATTAGCAGCTAAGTAAATTCTGTTAGTTTCAGAGGTTTGGCCCTTTCCGTGTCAGAAGGCCATATAGTTGAATTCATAAAGCACAATGGAAGGAGTTGCTTAATTTGTGTAGTCATTGCAATTGTTACATTAATTGAACACCTTAACAGAGCAAACATAAAATGTGTATAATATTATTAAAATAGGCACAAAGATCATATGATCAACTAAGAGAAACACTGTTTTAATGCTTATACCTGTCATAGTTTAACACAATAGCAGCATGGACTATATTATAGATTATCATTCCAGTTCATTTTAAGTGATGTCATCCTTGTCATTTAAAATAGTATTTTTCACCATTTATATGCTAATCCAATTTAACGTGTATGTGAACATAATTACCATTACCAGTAGTCCTGCGCCTGTTATTTCTTATGCCTGAAGGTGGTAATACATGGCACTGTAGATGCAAAAGTAGCATGGGAGTATCAGTGTGGTACCAGACATATTCGTTTATACTTGAAGAGGTACATGAAAAACAAGCTACATCTGAATGCTTAAAATATTCACATATTCACATTTTCCTGTAGGTTAATTTTTTTTTTTCTTTCTAATATCTTAATGGTTTCCAAGCAATACATAAGCAGAAATATACTTTAATATGTAAAGCTGCAGTTTATTATTATATTTTTAGTGGCCTGGGCAGTGGGAATTAAATGGAACTGAATTTCGGAAAGCTTTTTGAAAGTTGTGAACTTTGCTTTCCTTTGGTCCATGTGTCATGGATTGGCTTGGTGGATGACATCAGATCAGGGAGGAGACCGACACAGTACTGGGGTATGGAAGCGCTGATGTGCACGATTAATTATAAATAAAATGTTTAAACAAAAAAGAAACACTTTACAAAACAAAATGGCACAGTGCCCAAAATGAAGACAAAACAGACAAGTATCGTGCTGGTGAATAACCAGCATGTGTAGCAATTGTTAATTCTCTTATGTTTCTCTCCTACTCACAACTCCCATTCTGCCTCTCAATCAATCAATCAATCAATATATTTTATATAGCGCCTTTCACAGTGGACCACCATCACAAAGCGCTTTACAAGATAGTGAGGAACAATGCATAATACATTAAATACAGTGAAATACAGGGCATAGTACATTAAATACAAAAAGTAAAAAGCAATGCAAATACATTAAATACAGACATAATACATTAAATACAAGGCTAGGATGTGAATTCTAAACATTGTGGATGTGTGTGTCATACAGTATCATACGAATAAGGTGGAGTGAAAACCCTGAAATAGCAATTTAGACAGCAGCTAATAACAGATATAGGCTAAAGAGCATTGAAAGCAAGAGAGAACAAGTGGGTCTTGAGAGTTGATTTGAAGCGAGCGACTGTGGGAGCTACACGCACTAAAGCTGGGAGAGAGTTCCAGAGAGTTGGGGCCATGAAACTAAAAGAGTGCCATCCGAGTGTGGTGCACTTTTGCTTGGGTATAACAAGCAAGCCAGAGTCAGAGGACCTCAGCTTGCATGTAGGAACATAGCGGGTCAGCAGGTTGGACCTTTGTGATAAAGGGCCTTGTAGGCAAGCAGGAGAATTAAGACAGGTAGTCAGTGCAGCTGGTCAAGACGGGGTAATGTGATAATGAACACACTAACCCCATTCAATCAAAGCTGCTTTTTTATATTGTGGCCGAGGGATTAACTGGTTATCAATTACCTAGTTTATACCTCAACCACATTCGGCATGGGTTTTCTCATATGCGTACCCGTCACACCATGTCAGAACCAGTGAGCTGCAGTCACACTAAACTCCAGCAGGCTTTGACTCTCCCCTGCAGCCTGGGGGATGACGCTCAACAATGTTCAGTGTCAAGTGATGTCAGGCAGGGGTAAATGGGAGGGCTTCAGAGATGCCTCGCTCTCTTGTTCCTATGAAATACTGGCACAATTCCAGCCCTGGCTGCTAACACCACATACGCAGCAGCTGGTAAGTAACATTAACAAATAGAGCCCGGGGGTGGCCTGCATTCCTGCTCCCCATTTACCAACTGCTGTGTGGTGAAACAGCTGGATCAGAGGAGACAAGGCCCAGGAGCACTGCGAGAGCTTGGTGTAAGTGTTTTTACTACAGATTTCAGCTATCAAGATCATTGATAATCATAGGCGTGTATGCTGATATGCTTGTCATTTTAAATGAGTCAGATAATGTGTTTTTTTAGGGGGGTGGGGATAAAATCTGATTGTGCAGCTCTTGGTTGAGAGATTTTTGTTTTTTTTTGTATTATTCTTATTTATTATTATTCAGTGAAACATAAGTATAAAAGCAAGCTTTTTGGGTTAAGCAGAAGTGGTCTGAGAAGTCTTTACGCATTCTAATTTACTGGCATGCATTTTACTTACACAAGTTGTACTTCTGGCATGCCAGACCTCGCTATGGTTATTTATTTAAGATTGAGTTCATGCAACTCGTTCCCATCTGTTCATAAAAATACCCCTAGGCATGATTCTTAATAAAGGAACATACCTACTGACATAGCTGTTTTGGTCTAGCATCACATTTTTTGAAACCTCCTATCTTGTACATGATGGCTATTGTTCATATTCTGTCTCTAAAACACTTCTGTGGCATTCATCTGTGTCAAGTAAATTGTTATTAACAGGCACATTGATTTTGTGTTAATTGTCTTAATAGGTGTTAAGAACAATGTGGTCATTTTATCTGTGGTTGGAGTTGTTAAACTATCATCCGTAACTATGTGTTCTTATTAATGTTACTGTTAAATATTTCACCAGTAGATTTGCATCCAGAAAAAGTGGGTTGGCATAGTTTCTACTGACTCCTACTGATAAACCAATAATAAACATTCGTCTCAAGTCATGCCTGAGGGATCCAGTGAATTTTAAGTAAAATGGTTTTCATTTGAACATTCTATTCTAAATTTAAAAAATGTGCTGTTGCATACAAAACCGTCAATTAACTAAAACACTCATGAGGCATAGTCACTTCTCTTTAAAATTATTGTCAACAAAAGAATTTCAATTAATTTACAAGTAACTTGCAGTAAATAACCTACAATGAAATCAGCATAGACTCTCACTAATTCAAGCCAGTTTGGACAAGATCTTGTTCAGATTAGTGATTTGTTTGGAGCACTGATCAGAATCTGTACCATACTAAAATGCATTGGGAGACATGTAATAAGTGTTTGCGACAGCACAAAGGCCATAGCGCCGAGTTTATGCCGGACTTAAAATTGCCCTGTATGCATCATGACACTTTTGGCAAGTTAAGGCCGCGTTTGCACCACCGTCGTGCAATGCACTTCGTCAGTCATTAGCCATGGATTTTAAGGCGTGTCAAGCCTTAATTATATGCACGGACACATTATAGGTAAGGCTATTTTGTAAATGAAGTCTGTGGTATTAAAATGAGATCTATGAAGTGGCAGCTGCTCTGTGCCGGCCCTAAAAGGGTCCACAAATAAGACCGATTTCAAATGATGCTGTTATAATGTTAGTTGGGTTAAAGATTATTTTTGAAAACGGCCCTACTAGGTGACAGTGACAAATGTTCGGACTATTCTAATGGCGTGGCGTTAAAGGACTACGCTTGTCTGACAACATGCGATGATATTTTGCCTCTCAAAATCTGTTATTTTCTCTGGCCACATACCTGGATCGTTTGAGTAACACAAGATTTAGAACATGTTCTAAAAATATTTCAAATTTGTACTAACTAGTTTTAACCCCTAATGGCATTCTTTAGATGGCCCTCCATAGTGTGTGACACCTGCTGGTGAACAGGTGTTTTTCAGTTTTAATTCTTGAAATTCCAGTTTCTATCCACGTGCCACCCTTTAGCATGCAAAACCATAATTCCTGGTTAACAAACTTTTGACGGCTGGTTTTACGTCACTATGGTGGGAACGTGCGGTTTCCACTGTGCTTTCAAATGGTGAGTTGCAATGTACTATGCATTTGCAGGTCACTGTTTTCAGGAATATTTCAGTTCAGCCATGTGGAAATCCAGTTTCTAGAGCTGCTGTCAGCATTCATTCTATGATGGCTGAGTAGATCGGATTATAGGTCAGTTCAGACTACTGGTTTTCTGATCAGTATGTTTTCTGCAGTACATTTCAGGTGCTATAGTTTTCAGGTATAGAATTGTCTTTTACATTTGAAATATGTTCAGTGTTGACTTATATGTACGACCAGGGGTAGTTCTGTTAAACATTTTTATTTTTCTTCTCCAGATGCAGGAGATGGCAAACACAGAAACCTCCCGATATAATGCTCATCCACAGATGGAAGCTTTGAGACCCAGGATCCAGTCAGTGATGATGCAGCATGGTCAGCTGACCACCATCAACCAATCACAACTCAGTGCACAGCTGGGGCTTAATATGGGGGTGAACAATGTCTCCCACAGCTCCCCATCTCCTCCAGGAAGCAAATCTGCAACGCCATCTCCTTCAAGCTCAGTCCACGAAGATGAAACAGATGAAACATCAAAGGTACAAGTCACATTGTGTTTTTTAGTTTGTATATATATATATATATATATATATATATATATATATATAGTATATAAAGAGTAGGGATGCACTGAATCCAAATTTTGGGGATTCTGTCGAATACCGATTCCATCTGAAAAGATTCGGCCGAATACCAAACAAAATACCGAATCTACAAAATCTGTCAAGAAAACTGAAGGAAACTGTTGAATGAAAAACAGACTGGCAGCTAATAATCTATTGTTTTGTGCCTTTTAGTTCATAGTATTTTTATTACTGAATGGAAATATATCCCTGAATAAGAATTCCGTTTGAAACTTACACAATTTACCGCTAGTCCCACCCCCCCACAGAAACGTCAAAATACAGAACCGTTTACCTTTACAAGAAAGGAGAGCTGCATCTTTGCCATAACCAACTATTTTCTTTAATGACGTTTGAACCTGTGTCGCCTGATCTGAGAGTAGGGTTGCCAACAGGCTCCAGAATCTCGGGACACTTTAAAGGAAGGTCAGGTTTTGTAACTCACCACTCTAAACTAAATTAATTGAATTGTTTTACTTAATTGTTACCAAAAGCACACACCTGCCTGACCTTTCAATCAGACCTTTACAGCAGCTGAGTCTCTGACTGGGCGGGACTGTGTGAAGCAAGAAATATTAAACAAATAGAAACTTTACTTGCTGCCACAAGGTTAAATGAAAGAGTGTAGGTGAGTGCAAAGTTATCTATAATAATGGTTTTGCACTATTTTGATAGATATTGTTTACTGTATTAAAAATATTCAAGCAATACGATTAATCATTGTTACAAGGCTCTCCGGATAAAATCACCACCACAATTAGACAATTAAATATATTTACTAAACTGCTGAAGTTTACTATATATTACAGGTTTACTGCATAACTTTACTCCATGAAAAGTGTGATGTGTTTAGTGCGTGCGCCACCAGAAGGGAGTTGAGAGTCGCGACAGAGTTCATCAAACGTGTTCTTGTTAATAAATACAACAGTTACATTCAATACCGGATTCGTGTCTTTTATTTAAAGAAGAACTGCACACACTGGAGGGATGTATTAAAATGGATGTGTGTCTGGGCGGATATAGGATTCAGATTCCTAAGTATTAGGCCGAATCCAAACCTTGCTCAAAAAATACAGAGAGAGAGAGAGAGAGAGAGAGAGAGAGAGAGAGAGAGAGAGAGAGAGAGAGA
Source organism: Acipenser ruthenus (assembly GCF_902713425.1). Classification (NCBI taxonomy): domain Eukaryota; kingdom Metazoa; phylum Chordata; class Actinopteri; order Acipenseriformes; family Acipenseridae; genus Acipenser; species Acipenser ruthenus. The sequence goes on from NC_081192.1 coordinate 19,765,789, forward strand.
GAGAGAGAGAGAGAATATGCTGGTAGAAATGAAATATGCACTACTAAAACAATTACTGTACTGTATGTCAAATGTATTTAATAAAATAAATAACCATTAATGATCAGCTTGCTTACCAAAAATGTAGCACATAGTAGCAAGCAGAAACAGCCGCAGTAAAATCCCACGTTTAAATTCCATCACTGAAATGCAATTTTTCAACACTGGTTAAAAGAAAATCACATAGTCAGTACAAAAATAGGCTAGTTTCTAAAATAGTAATGCAAAGAATAACTTGCAGTTCGGGTGCATGTGAATTCTATATCTTAGAAGTGATCCGAGTGCTAAAAAAGATTACTAGCCGCAGAGAAGAAATTAATTGGTATGTCTCATGGGGACAAAATACCCTAAATCTGTCTGAGAATGTGACATTAGAATTACCTACAATTTGTAGCATCAATTTCTTGTAACATTACTGTATTTTGTAATTTGTCTCATAAATTTTGTACAAGCTACATGTTTGGATGGAAATAAAAATATTTTTTGTTGTCAATTCACCAGTATCAACCAATCCAAATATACAGTAGTGTGCAGTTATAAAATACAACATCTTTTATTTACTTTACGGTGCTCTTGATGCTATTTAAAAAGATCAGGTTATTTTGTCACACACAGTAAAGTAACACTATTTCAATTTGGCAGAATTCCAAACATTATTGAAACAGTCTTTTTTTTTTTTTTTCAATTATGGCTCCCAAAAATATCATTCATCTTTGAAAATTTAATTAAGGAACATACATGCAATTTAAAACTTCTTGAACTTAATTTTGCACAAAGTTTCAGGAGAATACAGTGAATTCTGTAAATGATTTTGGAAGACACCCTGGGGGGACTGGAGTTAAAGACTTTTAAGCATTGTACTCTAATGGAAAGGTCTGAGTTGCTACATTGATAACATTATACAGCACAGATATTCCTGCACATACAGCACCCACTGAACTCATAGGCAGCTTTCATGTATATTGTACATAGATTACAGTGTACTGCAATTAAACAGCAAGAAAAATCTGATTGTATTACACAGTACCTGTTTATTAAAAAAAAGCAAACATATCTCTATTACATTTAGTAAAATGCATTTACCTGTATATACAGTTATATGTTCTTAACATTGAAAGGAAGATACTTTTTTGTTGTATCAACAAAGACAGAATCCATTTTGAGTCATCACATTCATCTCAATGGAATATTAATTTTCTAATGGGTTTTTAAATAAAAAATGGGTGTAAAGTGTTTGATTTAAGCTAGATCATCGTAGTAACTATTAATGTGTATGTACTTTTACACCCTTTCAGTACTGTTGCCTTTTTTGTGCGTTGGTCAGATACTACAATAAACAATATTAAACCCACAGAAACCCTAATTACCATTAGGCAGAATTTGATAATTGTATGTAATGATGAAGTCCTTCACTAATTATGATTTTAAATATATATATATATATATATATATATATATATATATATATATATATATAAATAAATACTACAGTACCTAGTTTGCAAGGATTTTGTTTAAACCTGTAATTATTAAAATGAATATTATGGTGGCAACCTTGTGTTAACCTTCTGCTTCTCTGTTGCTTCTCTTTCTTTTTTTCCTCCAAACAAACTTTATTCAAAATGCAGAAATTACACAAGAGCAGTGATAATGAAAACTGAAGAAAATAAATAAGAGAAATATCAACAGATATACTCTAAAAACTTTTTTTTTTTTTTAAAGAGAATATGATACATTGGAGAGTACAACTTTAAAATACATAACAATCATTTTCAGTTAGGTTGTTTCTCATAACCTGTAATGGGCAATAATGACTCCATAAATATAGGATACAGTTCCAAGGTTAGTCAGGAACAGAGGCAGAAATTGGTGCACAAAGCAGTGCATTAGGTGACACCTCAAATATCATTAGAACATATTTCTGTAATCTGTGGGCCCTGAGGGAAAATTATTTAGTATGCTAAGGTGCAAAATTAATGTATTGATACATCTAAATAAATAAACAAATAACATATATAAGAAACATTTGTATGAATGCAAGTCAGTTGTTCTTAATTTGTTGGCAATTACAGAATGAAAATCTCAGAATTCTACTGCAGCTGTTTCACATTAGTCTTTTTAACTTTATTTATAATGTTGCAAACATTCTGTCATTTGGCCATGTGCCTAAAATGTGTGGTTAATTTGCTCAAAACCTGGTTTAACAGAATGACCATAACATACTGAATGATTATATTTACTGATTATGTTTGCTAAGGTTTGTATCTTGATTGGCCAAGTTGTAATTGTGCAATTTGACTGTCCAGTTAGTAATAGTTTGCTGAATAGTCTTTCCAGACCTACCGTAGTTTTTTTTTTTAGAAACAAAAGAGAAGATTAAAGGTGTAATGGCATCAGTGATGCAGGGTAGTAATCATTTAAATAGGTCACAGTGTTTATAAATGTCAAAATAAATATAGGCTATGTCTAGACATTACCCATAATGGAATCGTAACATCCCAGTGCACATTTCAGAAGTCATTTTCCACAGGTATCTCTGCTCATGGATTATATACAAATAAGCACTGGAGGAGAATGGAATATGCATTATTATTAGTATTCACTTTAGTGGAAATAATGGAAACAAATTGTAGTCTGCTAGTGTTATCATGCGTGACATTCTTGATTTATATAGTATGTAAACTAAATAGCATGTGTGTGGTGGATAGAATCTACTACAAACAAGTCACTTAATAGAAACCTTGGATCCATACAGTAGACAGCAAATATATTGAAAAAAAATAAAATTATATATATATATATATATAGAGAGAGAGAGAGAGAGAGAGAGAGAGAGAGAGAGAGAGAGAGAGAGATATAGATATATATAGATATATATAGATATAGATGTGTGTGTGTGTGTGTGTATATAATTTTAGATTCAACCTTTATGAACAAAGTTGGGTTTTTTTTCAGTTGACTTTTACACTTTTTTCCTTACATAAAACATCCTGTTATAAGACAGCGGCATCCTACCTCGGTTTGTGAGAAAAATACAACTGTAAAAAGAGATCAAACCACCATGGAGCCCTATATATACTTTTGTATATGTGTGTGCAATAAAGGTGCTACCACAGCCCTATACAGTAACTAAATGTGCCTTTTAAAGAGACAGCTTAGAATAACAAATAAAAAAAATAAAAAACATGAGAGGGATTATATGTGCCAGTTTCTTTGTAATTAAGTGCAGTTGGTCAATACATCTGTTTATCTGTGTTTAATTTGCATTAATTGTTCCATTAATTTGTTTACCATCTTCTAATGACTACTAACATGTTGTGCTTGCAGATGAATGGGGCAGAGAAAAGGCCTGCCACAGACATCGGAAAGAAAGCCAAAACTCCGAAGAAGAAGAAAAAGAAAGACCCCAATGAACCACAGAAGCCGGTGTCTGCCTACGCCCTTTTCTTCCGTGACACTCAAGCCGCCATCAAGGGGCAAAATCCAAATGCCACGTTTGGTGAAGTTTCCAAAATCGTGGCGTCAATGTGGGATGGCTTGGGGGAAGAGCAGAAACAGGTAAGGAAGCATTAGCTACAAATTATAAATGAAAAATCTAAATTGTTATGAGGAAACCTTTGTTTCCAGAATGTATGTTATATTTTTTATCACAGAAAATATATATATATATTTATTATACATTATTGACATTTCATAAGTATATATTTTTTAATGCATTCTTTGACTTGCTAAATACATATAAATGCATCTCTCTTTAGTATTGGGTTAGTATACAATTATTGCGCCATACATAAAGCTAAAGCAGTGTTGCTGTAATTATTTGCAGCTTTCTGCTTCTCCTATGTACCTCGGTGAAACATGCAACTGTGTCACTGATTGGGAATGATATAAGATTTCCTAAAGCTGTTTTACCACATTAACTGTTCACATTTAATAAGGATATGGGTTTTTTGAAGAATGTTGCTTAAAGACAATCCACTCTGATATAGTATGGAGAATGAAGTGCATTGCAAATTGACTACTATAGCTGATATGATGGATCAGAGGTAACACCTTTTTAAATGTTATGCCTATGTGACAAATATAGGTCCCGTTCACAAAATGTATTTTAAAGCTGTTATTTCTTCTCATTTGCCATTATTTTAAGAGCTGTAATGACATGATTAGCTGTAGTAATAGATACACCATTGTGGTATTTAAGAGATCATTATTTTATATTGTTTTAAATATGTGTGATCCTCACCAAAGTTCAGTATTAAATATTGTATTGAAAATTGTGCTCTATCAATGACAATGCAACACTGCTGGTCTGATTAGGTGTGCGCAGGGATAAAACCAATTTCTACCATAAATGCATTTCCAAAGTCTGGTCTGTCAGCTGAGGTTATTTGAACTAGATTGAGGATGTGTAAATTGACAAAGATAATATGCTAATTAGGTTTCAAGGCTTAGCTACACAGTCACACAACACATCACTGAGTGTTATTGATGATACATCCCCTATCTCTCCCTGTTCTGCATTGCTATTCAGTATTTAAAAAGCAACACATGACCTCAGACCAATAGCTTATAAACATTACTGCACCCGTAACGTATGGTCATCTTCTGGTCTTGTGATGTATTTACCATAACACCTGTTCTTTTTTTCTGCCCTCTTATTCAAGCCAAAACTCTTTCATTAATGAATTGGAAATATCCCACCCACAAATAACTCTTTGCCATATTTTTCTACAGCTAAATGAAGCATTAAAGTCGTGTTCTAGTTGGACCCCAGAACCTAATACAGCATTACAAAGATAATGCAGTAAATATTGCTGGAGGCTCAAATATTACATTCTAAATTGATCTTCATTTTCAGAGGAATTATCACTCAATAAAGGATCCAATGATTAATTGTATGATGTCAGTTAATTTCCTTGAAAAGGCAAAAAGCAAGTCATAAGCATATGTCTGGGGGAGGAGGGAACACTGTTCTTAAGGTCTGGTTTTTGCGTTAATGATCTACCAACCACTTTGCTTTTGTTCTCATATCTGTTCATTGAAACACAAGCCACTAGCCAAAAGAGGTTATTGCTTGTTAACGAACCACAGCCAAACAAGCAGGTATGAAACAAAGCTGGTTGGCATATGGTTTCTTTCAGAGTGCACAATTCATATTAGGCTCAAGTGAATAAAAACTTAGTATCTCCTGCACATTTCTTATATTGACTCCATAACATTATTGTTAATGTGTTATAGATGTGCAGCACTGACACAAGTGGGAAGAATTACCTTTTATACTCATCCTTTTTTCCCACTGATGTCTCCTTTTTCTCGGGTAGACAAGGCAAGTGTAAACAGTTAATTTGCTTCAATTATGAGCCTGTCCTCCTGAATTAGAAGCAGCAGGGAAGCAAAGAGCCAGAATCACACTTGTGAGGCAGCCAACAATTACTGAGAGTCCACAAACCAATGTCGTCTTCTCCAAATCGCTAGTAATTGCATTAATTATATGTCCAGTCAAGTCAATCAAATAATGTAGTCCTCAGTGGTACTCCTGCAACACCTCAGATAAAATCACAGCTCGCTCTTGGTTCCTTTAATCAATCAATCAATCAATCAATCAATCAATCAATCAATCAATCAAATCAGTCTATTTTAACTGCTTTTGGACTAATTCTAAGAATTGCATGCGTCTCAGGAGTGCTATTAAGTACAATTCAACGGTACAATACTAAACACAGACTGTTTACACGAGTGCTCAGTCGGAGCAAATATGAACAGATTTTTTTATTTATTATTTAAGAAAAGTAAATGTAATACCATTCTCCCAGAGAGGATAACGGTGCTTCTACATGCACACATCAATTTTAGCTGTATCTGGACGACCACCCATCACATTTTGGTGAAATGTCTTGTGGTTATTAGGGTGTAGGTCGTGTTCGATTTTATAATGTGTCTTCATCTATGATGGATTGATTATATTAATGAAGTCTATCATCTTATCATTGTATTCATAAACTGCAACTTACATATTTATATAACTGATGCCTGATGACCGAGCTATGGGTACAATGTTTTATATCATATTTTGATTTGCATTTGCATTTATTAAGAGATGCTGTACTGCCTGCTCTGGATCTTCTACACAGCATCTGTTTAATTGTAAACTGCTCTATTCCACAAATTTTTACATTTTTTATTTTTATTTTGGGGGGCAAATAATAAGGGAAATCACTAGCAGGATAACTTAAGAGTAGTGTTAGTGGTAATTCGATCCAACACGGTTTAGATCATTGAAATAGAGCCCTTTATCTTAATAACCACTTGCCTTAATGAACATGTTCATGGGCATCTTTTATGAGATTCTATTCCTCATGCTGTGGTAATATGTCATGGTGACCTACATTTTCATGGTACAGACAATTACATACCTTGTTTTATGTCATCTATTATGTATTGTACTAGATAAAAGGAAGGATAAATAGCCTTAACCCTATTACAACTCCAATGGTGAATAGTTAAAAGATGCAATTGAACAATACTGTATCATTCTTAAAACACATACAAGATTATTTTATGTATGCCCTATTCTGTTCCATGAGTGACTCAAACCAAATACAGAAGAGAGTTCACAAATCTTACAATAAGACAAAGTCAACATTAAAATAAGTTGCAATAGCAAATATCCTCCTTTGAAGAATGTTCATTTAGGCTCTTTTTTTGGCTGGGTCGTGTCTATATTACTGTGCTATGGAGGCTAGTAGTTCTTTAACTACTAGCCTCCATAATGAGACTCACGCAAGCATAAATGAAAATACAAACTGGGACTGGGCTTAATAACAGACCTAATTACTATTCATTTAGTATGTGATTTGAATGCTTTTTTTTAAAAACGCGAAAGATAAATGATTCTTACTGTTAGCTGCTGTTAGTTTTCAGTTTATGGATTTTCTAAACAATTATTAGTAATAAACAAAAAAAGAGATAATTACATGTTTAAAGGTAGCAGCCTTAGTACTGTTCATTGTCATGCAACTAACCTGGCTTATAGCGGCTAGAAGCTTGGAGCTTGACCAGAGCAGGATACCATGAATGGATTAATAAATGGATTAATAAAGTCTATAAGTGGCTTAATATGGGAAGTGGGAGCCAGATTACGATTGCTGATAAACTTGTAAAAGATATTTTATAAATAATCATTTACTGTAAGTATGTATTCTTATTATCAAATAATGACTCTCAATTATTATTATGTTTAATTCACAGTTATTCAAAAAGAAAACAGAAGCTGCCAAAAAGGAATATCTCAAACAGTTGGCAGCCTACAGGGCAAGTCTGGTTTCAAAGGTAAGGTGCATTATACATTTCTAAGGTTGGAATAATGAGGAATGGGAGTTCCTACCAATAGTTTAGTTTATGGTTTAGTGCCAGAAAGAAATTCATGTTTCTGTGTAGAAAAGTAGATAAATCAAGAAATGTATAGAGGGTTTAAATCACCCTTTTCAGGTGAATATGGTGAATGTCAATCACAAAAATGGGATTTAAAAAACTATGAAGCAGCATTTAATGTCAACAGCTGAAAGAACAGGCTGCATGTAATGACACCAATGGCTAATGGCAGCAGTGGATCTCATTTGAATGAATGGCTTTTAGGTAATGACAAACTCATTTGTTGTATTTTTTTTTTACCAGAGTTACTGTGAGCCCATTGATGTCAAAACATCCCAACCTTCACAGATGATGACCTCAAAGCAACAGGTTTTCCGCAGTCCAACGCAAACTCATTCAGGATTGTATATGGGCTCTCCCTATCACCAGCAGCACGGGATAAACCCCCACATGAACGCCATGCACCCCAACCTCCCCCGGAGTATCGCCCCCAAGCCTAACTCTCAGATGCCAGGGACTGTTTCCATGGCTGTGTCACCACCTCCCCCCCTTCAGATCAGCCCACCTCTGCACCAGCACCTCAGCCTCCAGCAACACCAATCAATCACAATGCAACAGCAATTAGGAAGTCACCAGTTACCACGCCATTCACCAACAATGCAGCAGGTTAGTGCTACATCTAAACTTACAACCCACATGCACCTGTATAGCCATTCAGCCACATTCGTATACTTTTGCTGTCGGGTAGCAATAACATGTGAGTCACACTCTTAAAATGTATGTTACAGTTCTACATCTGGGACTGATTGCAATTATTTGAATGGAAATTCAGAAGGCTTACAGTGTAGTACATTAAACAGAGAAGATAGGTAACCTCTATGTAAGGCATAAAGAATAGGCATGAAATGTATTCTTGTTGTTTAGATTCATCAAGTGCCAAGTTGCACTACAGATCCTGTGTCCAGTGAAAAATGTATATGAAAATACTTCACACTCAAGCATGAACATACATACATTTCAACTTTTTTATAATGGATCTGTAAAACAGTTTAATGTGTTCTGTTAGAAGGAGCCTGGTTGTTTTTCCACTGCAGAGCCCAAGTCCTGCAACTGGCGTCACATGCAGTCAACGTGTGGATTCTGTTGTAGATATTTGAGTTGAGAATGGCGGATCCAGAGGTTATGGTTGTGTTTTTCTTAATTTTAGTTTCTTCATATATTATTCCTTGAGTATACTGACTGAAGCAACGTAATGATGAAAATCATTAAGGCCACCCCTGGCCCTGCTCAGCTCCGAGCCAGATTCAGATGTGTGGTGAGACCAGAGTTTCACAGTGTGGTTCTCGCTCGGCGCAACCAATAGCCAGTGTACTGTGAGGGCCCTCATGGCTCGAATGTGCCAGTGGAAAAAGGGTATTAGTTATTTTGTCAGGCCCCATTTCTAGTGAGTGTTCTACTAGTAATAAAATAGTGTATATTGGATGTCCAAGGCCATGCTGTGCTGTGTAATTGCAACTCCATACTACATTCATTAGTTCATAATGTACCTCAGTGTCTCTGCACATTTTGCTGTAGAAATTGTTTCTAAAATATATATATATTTTTATAATGAAAATCATGTGTTTGTTGAAAGTCTGGAAAGATGGTATTCATAGAATAGCATATAAAGCTTTAAATAAGACTTTGATGCTCTCATGCTACATAGCAAAGGTTCTAGTCAGGCCAAGGGCAAAGGATGTGCATTCTCTTAAAACTTATTTTCGCCTGGACTCATCTGGAATTATACCTATAGCAAAAATAAAAAATAAACTTCTGAATGTGGCAATGTGTTATCGCTGTGAACCCACTCCATTTGTCAGGATTTCCAGTTCTCGTTGCTGTTCTCTGCACTCTGAATGAGGTCAAGAAAGAAATCATTAATATCTGTCATCTTGCTTTATAACCTTACGGGGAAAAGAAAAAAAAAATCTTTGTATGATGTCGCGCAGACAGGTTTTCAATTTTCTTGTGTAATAAACAGATGCATTAGGATTTGTATGTAATTTAAGGTTGCAAAACAACATTGAGATTGATGAATAAATCAGCCGAGAAGACAAAAAACTTGATATCTGATGAAAACACCCTTTCAGACAGGCAGGAAATTAAATTATTTCACAGTAAAGTGTTCAGGGTTCAGTTTTGCTGTGGGCTTTTTAGGAGTTGGTACAGCATCACAGTGAAACTGTTAAAGCTATAGCAATCTAATTAAAGAGCAAATGTCCCCTTTGACATTAAATGAATCTCTTTCAGTGCTTGTTTTATTTTATAGCACTGCCACATGAAATTCCAGGCATATATCAAAACAGTCAGTACCCCCCCCCCCCATGTATCAAACTGAAATATTAACTTAGGGTTTTTGTTTAGTTTATTTTAATTAGACCTCTAGCACTCAATTCACTAAGCCTAATTTATATATTATCAATGTTTATTAATGACTGGCAAAAAAGCAGACACTATTAATTTACTGCAATTAGTGAAGGATTTATGAGGCAATCATTGTCTTAACCTGGTTATATTGGATGCTAAATATCCAGATGCATTGTGTATGTTGTTTTGTTCATTAAGCGCATCATTATGTTACTCATGTTTGTTAGGAAATTACAAGATGACACATTAAACAGTTTGAATTGGTTTTCTTGCTGACTGTAGAAAGTTTGAGAATGCAAGAATCCAATTTAAAATTCTTCAGTGCAATTGAAAAAATAACATAACCCTTCTTTGTTATCTGACCTCCCTTACTAGACGTAGTCTCCTGAAAAAAAAAAAAGGTGCATCAGCTATGAAATATTTATATAACAAGACAAGCGTATTCACAAGTACTTTTATCAGTATTCCGCAGGCAAACTAAACTGTTGTGGCTGAACATGTTTCAAATGTACCTTTTCAGTGGATCATGAGATAAATTTGTCTGAAGGCCAATTTTAGATTAGTACTCCCTCTACTGCCACGTCAATCTCAGAATTTTTTTTAAAAAAAACAAACTTTACTTTCTTAACTTATTATCCCATTTTGAGTTTTTAAGCTCCCTTCTTGGATCTCGTTTTTATAGTAATAGTAATTCTAATATAGTGTAGTGATCTTCATTTGTTTTGCATATTTGTTAGCAGCAAACAAAACAAAACAAAAACTGTGGTTTAGCTTTGGTCAGTTTGAGGCTGAGGGAGCAATACAGAGGGACAGATGGTGTCTTTGTGATTGACTGAAGGAGAAGACTTTTGAGAACAATGCATGAATAGGTAGGATCTAATAAGACACAAACCCAGCCACCTGCTGCCTGCTTCTTTCAGGCAGATTCACTTCTCTACCCCGGGGATTAACTTCCAGTGTACTTTTATTTCTCAGATAAGTACAACAAAAGTCTGCAAATTAAAATATTGGGTTTTCTTTTTTGTTGTTGATTTATGCTCTCTGTTGTTATATTGCAATTTGTATAACAATAGAGATGACACTTTTTCAATAAGCTATCAGTTAATATGGATTTATCTGAAAAAGGATTCAGCTGTCAAAAACGTTTTTATATAGGTGATTTCAATGTATTTGACTGTCCTCAACAGTGTGCTGCTTCTATTTAAAATACTTAAATAGATTTTTAAAGTTTATGGGACTCAAACATTTAGGTCATTATTTTTTTTATGTTTAGGACAGCCAGCGGAATGACCAGGGGCAGCTGGTTAAGTGTTCACTTGCTTGCGGAATCTCCAGTCTCTATTACGCTTCCCTTCTGCTGGGTGATGTGCATTTCATTTCCCCTCTCTCACGTGACACTGGCACATCAACAATGCTGTTCATCCCATCTGTTTAAAGGGCTGAAGCTGGGCTGTGCTCGCTCAGAAATGCGAGTACCCAAATCCGCCGTGCACATGCACAGTAGCAGCCATACGGTGTCCATTTTAGGACATCCTCAGTCGTCACCCCTCCTCGAGTCAATCCTCAACCCTCTCGAGTCAGTCATCACCCCTCCTCGAATCAATCCTCAACCCTCTCGAGTCAGTCATCACCCCTCCTCGAATCAATCCTCAACCCTCTCGAGTCAGTCATCACCCCTCCTCGAATCAATCCTCAACCCTCTCGAGTCAGTCATCACCCCTCCTCAATCAATCCTCAACCCTCTCGAGTCAGTCATCACCCCTCCTCGAATCAATCCTCAACCCTCTCGAGTCAGTCATCACCCCTCCTCAATCAATCCTCAACCCTCTCGAGTCAGTCATCACCCCTCCTCGAGTCAGTCGTCACCCTTCCTCGAGTCAGTCGTCACCTCTCCTCAATTCAGTCATCACCCCCTCCTCGAGTCAATCCCCAACCCTCTCAAGTCAGTCCTGCTCAAGTGAGGGGTTGGATGGAGTCATCTGAATCACCCAATCAAACAAGAACAAAAAAAATCTTTCGGTGCTTCCATTGGATGAAACAGATGTCAGTGTATCTGCTGATTGGTGCATGCGTTTTTACCTTTCTTCAGCATTTAATATGTATACTTTAAAAGCTACGATGTGCAATTTCATTATTTGAATTTGTTTGGATTTAAATTGTAAGGCAAATCTTCCCAGCGTATGGCATCAGACATAACTTTTTTTTTTTGTTTTTGTTTGTTTTTTGTGTAACAGAAAACAATCTCATTTTCTGAAGAAAAGCATTAGAAAGTAGACATTTGTGTCTTTGTGAAGAAAAAGCAAGCTTCTCCCATGTTCCCCATAGTACATGTGTAATTTAGATGCAAACTTAAGTTTCGCCGTTCTGGGTTTACCCAGTCCCCACACAAACACACTTCATTAAATCCAATAAATGACGGGATTTTCAATCAATCTGTTTATTTTTAATAGCGTTTTTCACTTAAGACATCTCAAAGCGCTTCACATAACAACATTAAATTAAATAAAAAGATACTGTACATCGAAACTGTTTAAAAACAGTTATGTCTGATGTTGTATGCTGAGAAGATTTGCCTTACAATTTAAATCCAGACACATTCAAATAATGAAATTGCACATCGTAACTTAAGTATTTTTTTTTAAACACTTACAATATATACATTAAATGCTGAAGAAAGGTAAAAACACATGCACCGATCAGCATCTACAATGACATCTGTTTCATCCAATGGAAGCACTGAAAGTTTTTTTGCACTTGTTTGATTGGGTGATTCAGACAACTCCGTCCAACCCCTCACTCTCCCCTGAAAAAAAAAAAAAAAATCGAGGAGGACTGACTCGAGGAGGGGTGAGGACTGGCTCGAGGAGGGGTGAGGACTGAATCGAGGAGGGGTGAGGACTGACTCGAGGAGGGGTGACAACTGAGGATGTCCTAAAATGGACACCGTACAGCCAGCCATCAGCCAGGACTGGCTATGATTGCCTTAAAAATGTCTGGATGGAGCGCAGCCGGTTAGCGAACACGGTGATCAGGAGATCAGCGCGCATGTGCCAAGACAACAAATGCTATAAATATGAGCAGCACGACTTCAGCTCTTCTCAGTCTTGCATGGTGTGTTACTTTGCGGGAAGACAGAGAATGTTTAAGCTGTTTAAATATTACAATAACATTCACAAGTCTAATTATCTTTGTCTGACTTCGTCTAACTTTTAAATTAATGTTATTTGTCTTATTTGTTCAACTTTGTTCTTTTCACAGTTTTAAACTGCCTTTATTTTGCTCCAGCTGTCCCTTTCTCTCCCGAGGCTGCTGCTCTTCAGCAGTGTTCAGTAATATCTTGCTGTGTTCGGCAATATTTCTTATTTTTTTTTGTTAATTTACCAACCACTATTGCCAGTTTGAGGTAATTGTTTATTAAATATACCATACAGTATATTTGTATTATTTTAATATTATTTATATAATATAAAAATATATATATATTATATATATATATATATATATATATATATATATATATATATATATATATAAACCTATAAATACCTCCAATGTTTTGATTCAAACACAGGCTCCCTTGAGAAAGATATGTACAACATATCAAAATGTTGGGCACCTGGCTCTTTGAGCTAAAATATATATATATATATATATATATAATATATATATATATATATACAGTATATATATAAATCTTGTTGATAGCCGCGTCAGGCTTTTTTTTCGTAGTGTTTTTAAATTATTATTTTTTCGTAGTGTTTGTTTGTAGCTGATATGTCTTTTATTAGGTCAATATAAATTATCTGCTGGTTCATGAAAAAAGAAAAATCAAGTTCACTGTTAATTAGTGTTTTTTTTTAATTTATTTATTTATTTATTTATTTATTTATTTATTTATTTATTTTCCTTTGGCCTTAATTGTGACTTCCATTTAAGGTCTTATTTTTTCCTGTTCTTGGTCTTTGAATTTAGGATTGATTTAGATTCAGGGACAACTTAAATTTAAGTAAATACACATTTAAATTTGAGTACTTTCGGTGTGTTTTAGTTTTTAGTATATTGCCAGGTTTTATTCTAAGTTAATCAAAAAAAAGACATGAATACAGTAGAATTTTTGCTTGCTAATAATTTTGCTTCAATGGAGGAAGTGCAGAAACTGCAGATCAAAAGTTTGGGACCCAGCAGACCGCCAATAAAATTAGTGCAGGTGAATAGTGACAGAGGACGGGCAGACACTCGAACCTTTAACAACTCGTGGTATAAGCTTTCCTTTTTGCTAAGGATCGGGGTGACACTGATGCAGCATGGTCAAGAACTGGAGTTACAGACCTGCAACATCTCTCCTCTAAGTCAAAAAAACACGAGCACTCAAGGGTTCATAAGACATTTGAAATGCGTCTAGGTATGTTAGGGAGAGTGATTATTGCTGTCCAGCTCAGCACTGCTTACCGAAATGCCATAAAGAAGCACAATGAAGTGTCTAAAAACCGACACATACTTACACGCATCATTGAATGCATAAAGTACTGTGGAGCTTTTGAATTGGCTTTACGAAGTCATAATGAATCAGCAACATCTTCAAATCCTGGTGTGTTTCTTGGGCTGGTAGATTTTGTTTCAAAGCTTGATCAGGTAATGGAAACTCACTTGAGGAAGGCCACAGTCTTTAAAGGCACCTCTAAGACAGTTCAAAATGAACGTCTAGGCTGCGTGTTAGAGGTTTGCAGGGAAAATATTGTGAAAGAACTGAAACTGACTGATTATGTCGCTATTCAAAGTGATGAAACCAGTGACATTACAAATATTTCCCAAAGTGTAGTTTTTAGGTACATTGTTCCCAAAACTGGATGTGTTGTTGAGCGATTCTTTGGGTTTACTGAGTTGCAACATGGAAATGCTGAAGCTATTTCCACTGCCATTATGCAACAGCTAGATGCCATATTCACAGAAGAAAGTGAAAAGGCTAGTGTAATGTGTGGCGAGACCGGTGGGGTCCAGAAGTTTGTAAAGGAAAAATATCCAAAGGCACATTATGTCCATTGCTATGCCCATCAACTAAATCTAATAATGGGACAAACAGCAAGTCAAGTCTCAAAGGAATTTTTTTCCAACTTTTTTCTCTCCAAAGAAAACTGCTGTTTTAGATGAAATTGTAAAGAAAAGACTACCAACTGCTCCCCAAACAAGGTAGAATTTTCATCGTCGAGCAGTGAGGACAGTGTTTGTACAGCGCAATTGCCTGTTAGAGTGTTTTCAAACAATTAGTGATTCAGGAGACTTTGACAGTGTCACAGTTAGAGAAGCAAATGGTTTTTGCCATAGCCTCGTGGACCTGCATCTGAGGTGTGAACACCCAAAAATTTTGACCACCAGCCGCCATTGGTAATGACACCTACCAATAATGTGGGAAAGGGGAGATTGCAGTGTTGTAGAAATGTTTGCCTGACTGTGAAACGATTCATCAACCAATAAGAAATATTTCATGCTGCACATTTAAAGTCTTGAAAATAGGTGCTGTAGATGGGTCTTCTTTGCACAATTGTCTGTATCTTTCTGTTGGTCGGGTGGTAAGTGAGGACCAGAGGGATTCTATCATCTGTGTGTTGTATATTGTTATTATATAAAGCATCACAGTCTTTGTGATCAATCAGTGCTATGGAACAAATGGAACAAATTTTGCTCAGAACCAAAAGGAACGCGAGTTTATCTTCAAACTGGGAACTTTCGAACCTCTTGGAATGAACATTCTATTCTAATAATCATGACATCATCCACAGAATTTTTGTATAATTACAATTCTTGAATAACAACAAGTTTACTGAACTGCACCAGTAAGAAATATTTCGTGCTGCACATTAAAAAAAAAAAAAAAACTTTGAAAAGCATATGAGTGTTGGTTATGAAAATCATCCTTAAACTGAATGAAACAACAGTGAACTGAAAAAACTGAAACCAAACTTACTTTGCATATGTTAAGACACTTTCAGCATATTGTCATTTTCAATACCTGTTCAGTTAATGTGCTGGAGGTGTCAGAACACCTTTGGACAGATATGTAGTACTTTTAAGGGCCCTTGCACTTGTTAGATGGGGGTGCCAGGTTATGAATTTGCGGGGAGAAAAACATGTTGCAACTATTGTGTCAATCTTTTATTGCTGTTGTTGTTGTTGTTGCAAAAACATTTGCAAACACGTTTATTAAACTGTCTTTTCTACATTTCTTTTAGGGATTTTCTCTTCAACCAGAATACCAGAACATAATGAACTCAACATCCACAGCTGGACAAGGTGTATCCCCATCAATGGATTATGTTCGCTCAGGGTGCAGAAATCCTCCAGCACAGAATGTGGAATGGAACAATGACTACTGCAGTAATGGGTGAGTAATAAATACACTGTACCCCTAGGGGTATGTAACAATATTTTCAGCCCCCTCTGCAACTGTTGCAAGTGTGAGAAATGAAACATCCCTAGTGGTCATTTCTGAATCCACCTCCACCGCAATGAGAACACACATATACTAGGATATTAAACAGGCAATGAAAATATAAATTATTGTACCTTTTCTAGTTTTGTTTTATTTTCCCCCTAAAAACCGCTGCAAGTAGGGGCTTCCCCTTATAAATGACTATTGTAATGAGAGAGAGAAATGACACTTACTGAGACTGCAGTTATGTTTCCAGTGCAGTCGGCAAATCAAGCTGTTACTCACCAGAGGTGTGATGGTCTAACTCCTACTATTTCCTCAACTCTCAGTCTCCTGCCCTTACCTTGTGTCCTGGCAGTTTGCACAGGATTTACCACGGTGCCAAGTTAACATAACTTTTGTTCTAAAAAGTAGTTGAAACATTGATGATAAAGTGCTTCAAAGAAAGAAGAAAAAAACTCAGGTTTATATTTGAGCACCCACACGTTATTCCTGGCTAGTAACCAGGAGTAACTAACAAATAGTAACTATTTGTTCTTTTTTCTTTGTTTCCTTTTAGTGGTCTGCAAAGGGATAAAGTTTTGTATCTCACCTGAACACAAGAAACACTTTCCTTTACTCCAGAGTTCACAGGAAAGCCTTCAGAAGTTCGGTTGCATTGAGCAGGTTGAGGCAGTTCAACATCTCAATAGTTTCTAAGCACTTAGAACCTCAAAATGTCTATTTGAGCTTCTGATGTTACCCACAATGAAAACACAAATCTTAGTTTGTCTCGCTTATTTCTTTAAAAAAAAAAAATCATAATGGACATTTTTTCTTCAATTCTGAAAGAAACTTGGACAACTTGGCTTTTATGTTGTTTTTTGCTGTGGAGTGCTGCGCTAGTGAACTGCCTTAGAAACTGTAGTGTACTGTATCTAGGAATGAAATCCTAGATTTCTGTGGGTCTTATAGGAAACTACTAAAGACTTTGTTGGCTTGATGTAGCACTCACAGCTAGTCTGTAAATATAATCTATGTTACACTCCCTTTGAGTATAAAAAAGTAAAACTTTTTTTTAGGTAAAATGTAATTTGGAACTGGGTATTTCCAGTTAATTGCGGTCTTAAAAAGGGATACAAATTGGCAGATGTTAATATTTTATGCTTCATTTTTAAGGAAAAAATGGTAAATAGGTCTATATTTTGCAAAAGATTTAGATAATGTTCCAATCGATCTTAAAATGCAAGTTGACATTGTCAGAGTAGCATGAAATATTTGGAAGTGTTAAAAAACACACACACACACACACACACACACACACACACACACACACACACAAAGGTTTATTTTGTACTGCATAGAAATGCTTTTTTGTATTACTTATAGTGTATTGATTAGTAAATGTCATTTAAATCCTTTATGTATAAAACTGCCAAATGCTTATCTGGTGTTTATTAGATGCAGTGGCAGACTGGAGACAGCTAAATTATAATCTTGAAATACAGCTGTGTATTATAATTGTTTCTTACTGTGTCTATATTTAATCTTTTTTTTTTTAATGGCACCTGTTGCGCCTATTTATTAAATAATAAATATAGGTGTTTGTAAGTAACTATGTTAGCATTTAAGGATGTTTCTGTTTTCTTGCAGAACTGAAAAAAAAAAAAACTGTGTGAATACTTTATTCTTATTTAGTTTCTGTTGTGTTTTAAAAAAAAAAAAATAAAGCCAAACCTGCATTTCCTATGCAGAAATCAAACAATGTGGATCAGTGTGGTTATTTACATCCTTGTCTTTGTCCTTCTCAAATTCCTAATTTCCCTGAAACACATTTTCAAAAGTGAGCATTGAAATTACTGTTTGGTGTAACTTGAATGCTCTATTAGACAATTTTTGGGATATAACCAAGTATTCAGGTTGTCCTGCAGGTTCAGCTATGGGACAAGCCTAGCGTATTGTGACCCAATTGTACTTAAAGCCTATCTTTTGAATTTTTCCAGTAGGTTTAGAAGAAGGGTAACCTTGTCTTCCTCCCCTCTCACTTTCAGCCTATTCATTATTTCAAACAACTGCGTAGATCCAGGACAGTGTATGATAAAATACAAGCTTAGTGAAGACTGGATGCAAACTCAATGCAGTTATCGTGTTCACCATGAAATAGTTAAACTAAATGTATAATTTAAACAGTAGTAATACTTAAGTTGTACTAGATAATTTATAGAATGCACAATTTCATTGGGGGAGTTTCCATGTGTGTTCTAATTTTTCTAGAGACATTGTGCTCGAGCCAAATGAAAAATGACTCTATACATTTCGGGTTTCCATTGGCTCAGTTTATTTAACTCGCGAAAACCCTCTTTTCACCTGACGTCATGCAAATTAAGTGGAAAGGAGGATGTTGATATTCAAATTAGCCATGCATAGCGTTCTCATGCTGTTTTCACAGACAGCTCAGGAAAATGTGGTTTCCATGCACAGAGAACAGGTACAGAAGAAAATCTCACCTGGAAATCCATGGTTGTCAGGTGACATCTTGTTTGAGTGAAACTTTAAAGCGCAGTGTTAAGGTCATGTAATAAATGCCTTGTGCCTGGTTGTTTAATAATGTGTTTTACTGCTCTTGCCCAAATTGTTTTTCAAATGTCCATTGGTGGGGTGGCATGTCGTTAGTAGTGAATAATATTTCAACTAATGTATCACACGACTTATTAATTAAAGAAAAAAGAAAATAATTAACCCTAAGGTATATAATGAAACTGTCCAACCCAGCTATTGCAGATCACCGTGGCTGAAAACCGGCAGATACATAAGATTATAGAGATCTATGCCAGACACTTTCCACGTATGCTCCCAAGGCTGTCTGGATTGCGAGCAGTGGACGTTTTCACGTGAAATGCGGGTATACATATGAAAATGGGCGTGGATTTCCCGTGTTGTACATCATGCTCAAGAGTAAATTAGATTCACCCTATCCCTCTCTGATCCTGTCGAGCTGTTCTCCCAAATGTGCATCGCCACTTCACATGTAAATAACCGCCCATGGAAACTCCCCCATTGTAGATGCATTATATTCATAGACATGGACTATGTGGGAATTACCGCATGTTCTATAAAGTTTTCTATGGCAACCTTGGGCATCCCTGATATGATCCTGTTCTTACTATAAATTATAATTTTTCATAGGAGAAGATATCTTGGATGATTAAAACACATTGAGTGCTATTGTCATTGTTTGAGGACAGGTTACTTTGTAATTTTTGGAGCATTTTTAACTGGCATCTACCTGTTATTTTAATTTTCTCTTTAACTACATTTTTATGTTAACTAACTCTAATTTTGTTAACCGCAAAAGTTAAGTCTAAATGCAATGTATAAAATTACATAAATACAGCTTGTGTTCTGATATTTTTTTTACATTTATTGGGTAGTTCATGGGTTAAAGACTGATAATAAGCTACATGCTTGATGAAAAGTTGATTTGACCAGTTCTAACCATAGTACGTGATTTTAAATTATTGTGTCATTTACTAATATAATCTTTTTTAAAAATTAGAAACTCGGCATGCATAGATATTTGCAATTTGACATTACAATAACAAAACATGTTGACTGACATTTAAAATATGTCAAAATAGAACACTGGGTTAAAAAATATCATAGGCCGATTTAGAAAGAATCTTATGTCTGTTCTATTGTTATTTTTTTTTTTTAATGCTTTAACAGCTTGGGTTTAGTGCTGAAAGGGGAAATTATCACAATATTAAACCCAAAACAAGAACCTGGTTTTACCCATGGTCCAGAGATCAGACTTAGACTGCTGAAGGTTATCTTTTTGTGGTGCCCTCCCAGTTGAGTCATGCACCATGCTTAAAGGAGCATGAATCTTGCTCGTAACCATCACTATGTGCCACACTCCTTTGACAAAAATCCTTCTCCTTTGTAGTCTTCCTCCACTATACGAACATCACCCAGCAAATACATACATGTTTCCATGCAGTAAACATTTCCTTATTTTTCTCAGGTTTTATTTTACCCAGATAAGCCTTTGTCTGAATTATGTGTGCTTGCTATATATGCAGTAGAAAGAAAGTTCTTGGGTGGTCCTTGTAAAGGAGAGATCTCTGGCATTTCCCCAATTACCAAACATTAAATACATAAATACTATAAGCCAGGTCAAATAATTAAATCAGTCACAATAAATGATGGGTCAAATTGTTGTGATGGGCTGTCAGTGATAAGATCAATTTAGGGAGGGCTAGTACTGCCTTGTGTTTTTATTAAGATTGTTAACAGCTGTATCTGACAGTGTTCTTGTAATTATCTGTGAATCAGGTTCACAGCACAGTGTTTGCCAGCTATTAGTGAATCAACTTGAACCATTTTACAGACAGCATGCCCCAGGCATCAACAGTAGATGGATTTAGGAGATAATTTCAAACTGCTAAATCTCCAGCCATGTGTATGTTCTTTGGTGTCATGTACTACTCCCTTGTTTTTTTGTATGTGTTTTAGTCCTTTCAGATTTATATTAAGCGTGTATGGACAGATAATTTATGGACATGAAATGAGGCATTCTAAGGAAATCAAGTGGGTTTTCTGGAATTCTAAGATTAATGTTAGTTCATCAACCCAATGACATTTTCTTTGTTCTCACCTAAAAAGCTAACCATTAGCGATATCCTGTTTTTTAACAAATTGGGGGGAAAGTATAGCATTGGTTTTTTCCTTAATTCATGTAGACAACCCTTTTGGCTTATATACTGATTTAGGCATTAGACAAAATGTTTGTCTGCTTGAATTATGATTGCATTTTTAAAGGTAGGGATGAACCCATCAAAATCTAAATCTCTGTGGACCACGTTCTCATTATTATTGTAGTTGTTCAGGTCTGGCCACTGTTATTTTATCGTCTGCATGGGTAATTAAAAATGCCAAGACAGTAATTAGGCCTAGTTTCTCTGCAGTGGGAGAAATAGAAGATGCATTTGCGTTATTATGATCGTAATTATTATTAGTATAACATTTAATTGAAGACACTGCATGAGAATATATACTTCAGGTCAAAAGAACAAAAGCCCTGCGATGCCAAGTAACTAGTTGCCTGTTTTTCTTCTTTTTTTTAATGAGTTTTTAAGCAAGCTAAAGATGTCAGTTCATGACTAATGGCTGGGATGATAATAGTCAGGAAGTCAGTAGGTGGTTGAAAGGTGCTAGAAGAACATGTTCCACATAGCAAAAAAGTGGTATTGCTGTTAGTCACCTCACAAAGAATCCAAAACCACAGTCTGCAACTGTTATATGTACAATGTGTAAAAAGTGTTCATGCAAAAAGTGAGCAGATAGACAGCGTTCCAAACATAGTATCCAGTTAACCTGTTACACACGCACGCACACACACACACACACACACGCACGCACACACACACACGCACACACGCACGCACACGCACACACACGCACACACACACACGCACGCACGCACACACACACACACACACTAGGGATCAAATAGAAAAGAGTGAAATAGCAGCTTTTAAAGGCCTTGTCAAAGGCCAATGAATACCTGGCTCACAATCCATATGTAAATAGCCAATAAAAAGTAATATTTGCATAACTACAGTTCTGGAAGAATGGTGAGAATCTTGTTTTGGCATTTCAAAAACTGTATTTATCATTCATCCTCCTGCACTCATGCTCTTTTTATTATTTTATTATTATTTGTTTATTTAGCAGACACCTTTATCCAAGGCGACTTACAGAGACTAGGGTGTGTGAACTATGCACCAGCTGCAGAGTCACTTACAATTACGTCTCACCCGAAAAACGAAGCACAAGGAGGTTAAGTGACTTGCTCAGGGTCACACAATGAGTCAGTGGTTGAGGTGAGATTTGAACCGGGGACCTCCTGGTTACAAGCCCTTTTCTTTAACCACTGGACCACACAACCTCCTTTCAGAGCCTTTCAGAGTGATTTTGAAAGTTTCTTTACTGTTGAGTGCAGAGGCTGAAAATACTGGAATAGGAAACCACATTACCTAGTTGTCTTATAAAAGGTTTTGACCATTATTAAGTAATAATGTACACATGCTTGTACTTTACCAACACATTTACTTTAACAAATTGTTCTTTGTTTTATCCATTGGGCGTTGTTTTTGTTTGTCTCAAGAGGGTATATTTAATCGTGTCCAGCTGTACTCAATCGTGTCAAGGTATTCGCACTCCCTTTTAAACATACAGCGGACAGCCAATCAGAGGGCAAGATCTT
The DNA here is from genome assembly GCF_902713425.1 of Acipenser ruthenus. Classification (NCBI taxonomy): domain Eukaryota; kingdom Metazoa; phylum Chordata; class Actinopteri; order Acipenseriformes; family Acipenseridae; genus Acipenser; species Acipenser ruthenus. The sequence continues at coordinate 19,788,279 of NC_081192.1, forward strand.
TACCAGCTATGATCGAATAAGGAAAAATAGCTTATTACAATAACATTTTAATGGCAGATTACTCGAGTAAAGCCATTGTGAGAGTGCAGCTATTACGATCAAGTAGGCAGGCACTTCCAAGTGATTTAGTCCTGGGTGGACTTAACATAATTATCATGTGGGAGATACTGAAATTGAAGAAGGAATCTATGAAAAAGACCTAGGAGTCTATGTTGACTCAGAAATGTCTTCATCTAGACAATGTGGGGAAGCTATAAAAAAGGCCAACAAGATGCTCGGATATATTGTGAGAAGTGTTGAATTTAAATCAAGGGAAGTAATGTTAAAACTTTACAATGCATTAGTAAGACCTCACCTAGAATATTGTGTTCAGTTCTGGTCACCTTGTTACAAAAAGGATATTGCTGCTCTAGAAAGAGTGCAAAGAAGAGCAACCAGAATTATCCCGGGTTTAAAAGGCATGTCATATGCAGACAGGCTAAAAGAATTGAATCTATTCAGTGTTGAACAAAGAAGACTACGCGGTGATCTGATTCAAGCATTCAAAATCCTAAAAGGTATAGACAATGTCGACCCAGGGGACTTTTTTTGACCTGAAAAAAGAAACAAGGACCAGCGGTCACAAATGGAGATTAGATAAAGGGGCATTCAGAACAGAAAATAGGAGGCACTTTTTTACACAGAGAATTGTGAGGGTCTGGAACCAACTCCCCAGTAATGTTGTTGAAGCTGACACCCTGGGATCCTTCAAGAAGCTGAGATCAATAAGCTACTAACAACCAAACGAGCAAGATGGGCTGAATGGCCTCCTCTCGTTTGTAAACTTTCTTATGTTCTTATGTTCTAATGGACAGTTGACAACAATTTACACCAATTACCATCAATTTACGGCATTCAAAGGCATATTCAAAAATACCTTGGAAATATAGTATGGACAGGACAAGATGAGTTTTAAGCAGCAAGGCCACACACAATTAACACAAATACACTTATACTGTATATCACCTGCCACACATAAACTACCTTGTATAATAACACTAAATTGTTTAGCCAGTAATTACTATATTATTAACATAATAGTTATTTGTTAAATAACTGTTTAAATTGTTTATAACATCCTTTATAATATATTTATTGACTATTAAAAACTCATCCTTAAACTAAAATGTCTCCTTTTTTACCATCTTGTGTAAAAATAAAATGGTGGAGGATATCAGTAACCAAAATATAGCTATGTCTTTTCTCCTCCATAGACTACAGCATCTGAACATTCAATGCATTGTTTGTTTAAACAGTTAGCACAACGGAGACCACTAGGGGGCCGGTTATGGTGAAAAGCAAGAGTTCTCGGAACTTTAAAAATAATCACAAGCAATCCTTATCAATCCTTTTTGACCCCTCTTTTTTGTCTAATACACCAAACTGATCTTAATTTTTTCTATTTTATTCATTGGCTGTTGTCAGTTCAATTTACTTTGCAATCTCCGAAACCATCAGGCAAAAAGTCGATGGCTACTGATCCAACTGCTGTGGCTGACGAGTTGAACGCTAATGCAGGAGATAGCACTGTGGGGCCTGGCTACAGCTCTGTGATGCTTGGAGATTTTCGCAGGATCGTCAAGGAAGTTATACGATACGAAATCGCTACCCTTCGGACTGAAATTCAGCTAGCAATCCATTCAAACCACACTGTCTGAATGCAACGAGAAAGTACAGAAGGTGGAGGATTTCATGAATGCTTTCAAAACCTGCCTTGCTGGAATTGAATCAACCTGCAGCTTGCTTTTCTCTGAAAATAACAAGCGCCGTGTAAAGATTGATGATCTGGAGAACCAAGTTCCAGAGGGGATGGAGGAAGAAAGATGATCTGGACACAACCGAGTTTATGTCCGGCTTCTTTGCGAATTGTTTGGGCAGAATGGCCTGGAGTCCCCACCTGCACTGGATCGCGCACACCGCTTAGCGGCTCCGTATTGTCCCTGGTTAGCTCCATTCTGGACCTCTGTCTGAGACCCTCTCTCAAACCTTACAAGTGTCCACTGACCCTACCCCACATTGCACTTTTCGATGTGGTACCTAACAATGTTCCTCTATATGGGATGCATTTAGACACTGTGGCCTTTGCAACCCTTCTGGCTAGACGTCTGATTTTGTTTGGATGGAGACAAGCTGCCCCACTCTCTTATGTTCATTGGATCAGGGATCTTATGCATTCTCTTAAATTGGAAAATATCAAGTTCACAATAAGGGGAAGTATTGGAAAATGTTATAAAGCATGGCAACCCTTTCTTTCCAATGTTGACAAACTCAGACTGTCCTCTGTTCCATAATTTTCCTTTGAAGAAACCAAGCGTGATACTCCCTCTTTCTCTTTCTCCCTCTTTCTTTCTCTTTCCTTCTCTGTCTTCTGTTATAATTAGTGTAACAATTATTTGTTTGTCATCGTCTAACTTGTTAATTTGTAAAAACCAAGAAACAAAGTTTAAAAAAAAAAAACTGTTAACAGAACACAAAAATCCATGTTACTGAAAATTAATATTCTACTATTTCTGGTCTCAACAGTACAGTATAATTAGGGCTCTTCATTTTTGTTTTTAATTTTTGGTCATGTGATGTCCCTTTAAAGTTACATTGAGCCATTTCTTAATTAAACTCTTATAAGTATTATTATTAACAACAACAATATAATCTTGAAAATAGAAGGTTGAGGTTTTACGGAATGTATAATCCCACTGTGGATTCATTGTTTTCTTCCTCTGTCATCTGTTTTAAATATCAATAAATGATTCAATTAGTGGGGTTGAAACAGGCTAATTATTGTTTTCATGTGTTGTTTCTCTTTTTGTTTTTTACTGCTCTCGGGGTTCTCAGAGCAAACTATAGCTTTATGCTAATTAAGATTCTGATGACTGGGGTGTAGGTTTAATTAAAAAAAAATAAAAGCATACTGTACTTAAAAAAGGGAGCAAAATACAGTGATGATGTGTCACTTGAAGCTTATTTGCTCTGTTAATTCTATGGAATTTGTATTTCCCTAATGTTTATTCCCAGCAAAAAAGTTAATTGAATTGGCCCCTAATGTATCTAATTGTAGTACTTTAATACACAATCTGTTTGTGAAGTAGCTTTCCTCCTTCTCGCATTGATTGTCTCTCTGTTCCTAGATTTTAGATTGACAGTCATCACTGCCAAATTGCAACTGGGAGCTGATTTAATGCACTCCTTACTAATGCACTATTTATTCTTAGCAAATTGACATAATTGTAATCGATAGAAAGAAAAACCCATGTTTTCTTAAAACGATAATACAGGGTGAACTTTATTTTACTTTTACCAGAACAGGAAAATAATCACATCACTTAAAAGATTAAAAGTGTGCTTGTGTTTGTTAATCACAGCAGCCACACATTCTTGTTGTCAAATGAAAAGCTTAAACATTACATTATGTGATAAAATTGACTACTAAAGCCCTTCACAGTAAAGAAACAGAGATAGCACATGTCGTTCTCACCATGCAATGTAACAAACCGCATACAAGGTAAATTGCACATGAAGTAGGTATAGAATATCCGTAGGTACTATAAAAAAAAATACCTTCGTTTTAGCTGCAAAAACAAGAACGTGTAAATGGGGACTGAATATGAACCACCAATCGAATTAACCACCAAGACTTTTCAGTTCTTGCCAAAACTGAACATCAAACACAAACAATGTTGTTCTGGGCAACTGTGGGGTTTCAATTCAGCAAGTGCTTACCTAATTCCTTTCTCTCAGTATAAAAATGATTAACATATTATGTTATTACTGTTGATGAATAAAATGTGGAAAGAGAAAACTTTCGGGGGGGGGGGGGGGGGCAATATGCATATAAAGTATAATGTTGGTTGTACTTATCTGTTGTCTTCTATTTTAAGTGTGTACTAATACTGTATGTGCTCTGGAATGTCTTTGTTGGGTTCCACTAAGTAAAATATATTATGGACTAGCCCTCCAGGATTGTGATTGGACACCCCTGATCTAAGTATTCAGAAAGATTAATTTATTCAAACAGTAAACAGATAACGTTTTCAAATTTACTCAAGGTTCTGGGCAAATCCTTCAAGCCATATGGCATAAAAATTAAACTGAAACTATGTATGACAATAGCAATCGTTACTGAAAGGTACAAAAAAAAAACATTGATGAGCAACAGTTTTGTTTTGTACTACAGCCAACTGCAAACAGTAGACAAGAACCCTTAGACCAACAGGAAGATCAAGAGTTGATAGTAAAAGCTAATAAATGTAATCTCGTATTGAATAATATGTTATGTCGTATTATAGATTGTTTTTGTTTTTATTCCTTCTGTTTTTTGAGGTGTTGTTTTTGTCTTAACTTTGTACCCAAAATTGGTGATGTTTTAGAAACTGGTATAGTTATTTAAATAGTCAACATAATAAAACCTCTACTCTCTAGTGTTGAACCTGCTGTTACAAACTCATAATGACATTTAATTGCCTTTTCAAGGATTTCTACAGCATCTCTACCCAAATGCATTTCTTGAAGTTAGGCCATAGAGTGCGGTTTCTGTAAATAAACAATTAAGTGAAACTTACTGTTTATGCCTACTTAACATTTGAGTTCATGCTTGCATATTTTAAATACATCCAATCAAGTTCAGTGTACTCTATGCCACTATACATCACAAACAATTCTGATATCAACCATTATTATTATTATTTATTTCATAGCAGACACCCTTATCCAGGGCGATGTACAATTGTTACAAGATATCACATTATTTTTACATACAATTATATATTTTTTTTACACATTATTTTAACATATAATTACTCATTTATACAGTTGGGTTTTAACTGGAGCAATCTAGGTAAAGTACCTTGTTCAAGGGTACAGCAGCAGTGTCCCCCACCTGGGATTGAACCCACAACCCTCTGGTCAAGAGTCCAGAGCCCTAACCACTACTCCACACTGCTGACCTATATTGAGTTGCTGCCTTACTTAATTCTCAGCATCACTAAAGTTGACGTCACCTGCATGGAAAATCATACCTTAGGCACATCTCAGAATTCCTTTCACACAATCACGTAACCCAGCTAATTAATGGTGTTCTCTTCTGCAACCTCTTTTCAATTACACTGACAATGGACTAAAAAAGGTTTGTTAGGAATATAAACAAGAATAGGATTTTGAAAATAATACATTGCCAGTAAAGCTGTATATGAGTTACACGAAAACCACTTGGGTTATAAAGATACTCATGGCCATAAGGTTCAATTCTACTTTGACTTGAGATGATATTCCTTCTTACAAAGACATTAGTCATCCTAAAATGCAATAATACACCCTGCAAACAGTCCCCTCATTTCAAAATAACTGCCAGTACCTGGCCCTTGTGCATCACAGGTGAATTTAAGCTGAGTGGATGTGGATGCACTACAAAGAATAAACAGCTTCACCAACCAAATACTGTATTTATTGCAAACAATAAAGGCAAGCTAGTGTCCTCTTATTAATAACAGTATTACCTCTGTAGACCAACCAAGTGTGACAAAGATGGTGTGTGTGGTGCCAGGAAATGAATGCACAACTCCAATAGCAGACTGGGGTACAGCTGCGCTACGGCGTGTTTATTTACAAAATAAAAGTTTTAAACAAAACACTGATACAAAACAAAATGCACGTGGGCCAAAATAAACAGACAAACAAAACACTAATACAAACAAGTATTGTGCTGGTATAAAGCCAGCACGAGTAGCAATTGTTCACTTTTCCTTTCTTTACCTCCTCTCTACTCCCGTTCTCCACTCACCGAACACTCCACCCCATTGCAGCCAAAGCTGCAGGTCTTTATAGTGGTGACCGAGGGGTTAACTAGCTATTAATTATCTCGGGCATATTTTGCACGCGTTTTTAAATGCTGCATGACGAGGTATTTTAAAAACCAAAACAAATAATAGCAGACGGCACCTCACTCGTCCTGCCAAACAATAAGGGCTTTTCGCTGTCATCTATGCAATACATAAATCATCATAATAATAATAAACAAATACAAAATGTGCACAGGGGCGGGGAGTCCCCCAGCACACCAAGTTAAAAGTTTTTTTTTTTATTTTGTATAATTTGTCAAATATATCCGCCTCAATAATCTGCCCTTTTAAATGCCTTCAAAACATTATAATTCAAATTCAAGCATGTAGAAAGTAGCAACATTTTGACACAAATAAAATAGTGATTGGTAGGTATATATTCTGATAACATAAACCTTTCCAAAATACACGTGCACGCAGGATTTGTGCACATTACGTACAGTGACTGTGTTAAAAAGATTCTAAACAATTTGTATTTCAATTCACTTTTAGAATAAGGAAATTAGGAATTTCTATTCACTTAAATGTTTTGCTCATAACAAAAATAGATCCAGATTGACAATTTTACACATTTTGAGGGTTGAAAGGTCAGTTTATTTCTGTATAGCCTCCACTACCATCTGACATTTTAGTTTTATTTTTTGGGGCAGCAGTGTGGAGTAGTGGTTAGGGCTCTGGACTCTTGACCAGAGGGTTGTGGGTTAAATTCCAGGTGGGGGACATTGCTGCTGTACCCTTGAGCAAGGTACTTTACCTAGATTGCTCCAGTAAAAAGCCCAACTATATAAATGGGAAATTGTATGTAAAACTAATGTGTAAAAAATAATGTAATTGTATGTAAAAACAATGTGATATCTTGTAACAATTGTAAGTCGCCCTGGATAAGGGCGCCTGCTAAGAAATTAATAATAATAATAATAATTTTTTATTTTACTTTTGAATACAGCTTGTTCCAGATCAAGTGTTTTTTTTTTTTTTTTTTTTAAACCAAGGTAAACCGTGAGCCGTGCTAAGGAAAAATGGTCATGGTATCAAAACCATTGAGATGTATATCATGGGATACTGTGAAACTGGTATACCATGTGTGGCGGTGTGTCCCACCCCTATTTATTATTATTTATATTTTTGTTTGCGGCGTGGGTAAAAGCGCTGCGTCTTTTGTTATTGTTTTTTATATTTAAAAACCCATGAGGATGCGTGGCTGATCAGCTACTGATTTAACTAGCTGACAGTAACGCATCCTTACCAAACGCATGCAGACTGTGGCCGAGGGGTAATAAGATAATTAACAGCTAGTTAACCCCTCGGCCAGAGTATAAGAACCTGCAGCTGTCCGTGCTGCGGGGTTGTAGAGTGTAGAGAGGAGAGTACGGGAGAGCGGAGAGAGAGAGTGAGGAGAATATAACGAACAATTGCTATATACATAAGATATACTTGTTTCTGTTTATTCATTTGGCCCCCGTGCCCTTTGGTTTCTGTTTTGTTGTTTGTTTAAATCTTTTATTTTGTTTTGTTTATTAATAAATACACTGACCGCAGTTGCGTTCAGTTTCACCCGCCCATCCATTGTTTTGGTTCAGTTACTTCCTGGTCCGTGACGTCACCACACCTCACCACTGAAAGCCATCCTGCCACACCATGACATCCCTATGAAAAGGAAACAATAGCCTGTATTGCTTTACTGTCTTAGGGATATAAGTAAATGGTTAAATTACACATGCTGTGGAATGCAGGCAAAAAAAGGTTTTGTAGTGTTTTAGTTGGCAAGTCTTTAGCAGAAGATATATATGCAAAGAGAGCTTAAGAATTAGTTTGCAAAATATTGCAGTGCTTGGTATTTATAGTGAATTTACGATCTCCTTTCAACTGGTAAAATTGTTTAATCAACTTGAGGTGAATTGAAATCCATAAAATTTAAAAATACATTTCTAGAGAGTATGCCAAAGCAACATGTACAAAAGCTATATATTTGTCTTACACTCTACTGTTGGAAATTCAGGCTAAAATTGCTTTTATATATGAGCTATGAGGATTTTGGGATGAGACATTCTGTGTACTATATAGTAATAACATTGGTCTGTATCCCTCTCAAAATATACATTGTATTTTGCTATCCCTACCACACAGTACGTCTTTCATCAGTATAACTAACTGATAATACAAAATAGGTTACCCCACTTCCCCGTCTGCAACACTATCAGTTATCAACTACATGTGCCGCTACATGTTTTAAGAAAAAGCTCTTGTAAGGTCACTCCTAAAAGTGTCTGTGCTACACTTCTCACCCACTGAGGAATTGGCCTTTAACCAACTGAGGAATGGACCTGAAAATAGCTGTTATATGACCTTAAAAAAACAATAAAACATTATTTTAATATATCAAACCTAAATTTATGGAACACACTGTGGATTTGCCTTGTTCCAATTAAAAATAATGTCATCCCAAGGATGCAAGCCACTGTGGGAAAAAAAATGTTCACTAGACCGTCCTACTTGTACTCAAACTCAGAAATGGGCAGGATTAAAACCAGAAATGTTGTAAAACTCTATTTGAAAATGATTTGAATCATTTTAAATTCCTAGTGTGTATTTTTATCACTGGAAGTGGGAAGCACTAAACTAGAAGTGCCTTCCCTGCTGGAAGTTTCAACTCTGACCAGCTTAAGCTGGTCTTGCTGGTGACCAGCTAGGGTTGTGCTTTGGAACTTAGCTGGTTTACCGCTGGTCTGATCTTGTCCCAGCGCTTGCTGGTCTGACCACCCTGTCCCAGCTCTTGCTGGTCTGACCACCCCGTTCCAGCTCTTGCTGGTCTGACCACCCCGTTCCAGCTCTTGCTGGTCTGACCACCTTGTTCCAGCTCTTGCTGGTCTGACCACCTTGTTCCAGCTCTTGCTGGTCTGACCACCCTGTCCCAGCTCTTGCTGGTCTGATCTTGTTTCAGCTCTTGCTGGTCTGATCTTGTCCCAGCTCTTGCTGGTCTGACCACCCCGTTCCAGCTCTTGCTGGTCTGACCACCTTGTTCCAGCTCTTGCTGGTCTGACCACCTTGTTCCAGCTCTTGCTGGTCTGACCACCCCGTTCCAGCTCTTGCTGGTCTGACCACCCCGTTCCAGCTCTTGCTGGTCTGACCACCTTGTTCCAGCTCTTGCTGGTCTGACCACCCTGTTCCAGCTCTTGCTGGTCTGACCACCCCGTTCCAGCGCTTGCTGGTCTGACCACCTTGTTCCAGCTCTTGCTGGTCTGACCACCTTGTTCCAGCTCTTGCTGGTCTGACCACCCCGTTCCAGCTCTTGCTGGTCTGACCACCCCGTTCCAGCTCTTGCTGGTCTGACCACCTTGTTCCAGCTCTTGCTGGTCTGACCACCATGTTCCAGCTCTTGCTGGTCTGACCACCCCGTTCCAGCGCTTGCTGGTCTGACCACCTTGTTCCAGCTCTTGCTGGTCTGACCACCCCGTTCCAGCTCTTGCTGGTCTGACCACCCCGTTCCAGCTCTTGCTGGTCTGACCACCTTGTTCCAGCTCTTGCTGGTCTGACCACCCTGTTCCAGCTCTTGCTGGTCTGACCACCCCGTTCCAGCGCTTGCTGGTCTGACCACCTTGTTCCAGCTCTTGCTGGTCTGACCACCCCGTACCAGCTCTTGCTAGTCTGACCACCCCGTTCCAGCGCTTGCTGGTCTGACCACCCTGTCCCAGCTCTTGCTGGTCTGACCACCCCGTTCCAGCTCTTGCTGGTCTGACCACCCTGTCCCAGCTCTTGCTGGTCTGACCACCCCGTTCCAGCTCTTGCTGGTCTGACCACCCTGTCCCAGCTCTTGCTGGTCTGATCTTGTTCCAGCTCTTGCTGGTCTGACCACCCCGTTCCAGCTCTTGCTGGTCTGACCACCCCGTTCCAGCTCTTGCTGGTCTAACCACCCTGTCCCAGCTCTTGCTGGTCTGATCTTGTTCCAGCTCTTGCTGGTTTGATCTTGTCCCAGCTCTTGCTGGTCTGACCACCTTGTTCCAGCTCTTGCTGGTCTGACCACCCTGTTCCAACTCTTGCTGGTCTGATCTTGTTCCAGCTCTTGCTGGTCTGACCACCCTGTCCCAGCTCTTGCTGGTCTGACCACCTTGTTCCAGCTCTTGCTGGTCTGACCACCTTGTTCCAGCTCTTGCTGGTCTGACCACCTTGTTCCAGGTCTTGCTGGTCTGATCTTGTTCCAGCTCTTGCTGGTCTGACCACCTTGTCCCAGCTCTTGCTGGTCTGACCACCTTGTCCCATTTCTTGCTGGTCTGACTGCCCTGTCCCAGCTCTGATTTCACCATCATATCCACTGGAATCAATCTTTGCTCAGCTGATCCTAGCACTAAATAGTGATTTAGGTTTTAGATGTCCTTACTCTTGCCTTTCTGACAGAATCTGCATTATCAATTTGTTTAAAGCCAATGTGACTAAACCATTTTCTACAAGTCATAGGACCCAATCTTATCCAGTTCTTTATATGTATCACTTTGCTGTTTTGTTGCTTGCTTCGCTTCAGCTAATGACAAGAACCTTGACTACACCACACTAAAGCACAATGCACTTTAGCCAATATTTACTGAGATTTTACACTGGGTAGGTATCTTCACTTGTTCTCCAAGTTACATTCTAAATGTCAGTATTTCAGAACAATCATTTTTATACCTGGAATAAATACATTGGCATTTTTATGTGAAAATGTGAAAAAAGTCCTGCATATTGCAAGTAGCCAACTGATACAGAGGAAAGGAGTTGGAAAATGAATCAAAGAAAAAAGCCCATAAGTTGCACTTTTAAATAATGAATCATATGGACAAACTACCAGGACACACTGAAGATATAACTGAAAAAATGTACTACTCTAAGATAAAACGGTACATGTTCTAAAAAAAAAATGACATGAGCTATGTATTTCCTTCGTTGGTACCTTGTAATTTTACTGTAGTGTATTACTATGACAAAAAATGTAGCTTTCATTTATTTCTCTAATACTGAGAGAGATTAATAATTGATTATTATTATTATTATTATTATTATTATTATTATTATTATTATTATTATTATTATTATTATTATTTTACAATAAAGGGTACATAAATGATTGTTAAATGTGATTAAAATTTGTTTTGCTATATTTGTTTGACACGAGTGAACTGTAGATTTTCTGCTAGATTTTCTTTACAATAACCATATGCCATCATTTGTCTACAATGTTATTTTACGATGCATTGTGGGAGATTTCTTTGGAATAAGTGCAATATGCTTTCAGTTCGCCCAATTGGTTCATCGAATTTAAAGAAGTGCGGCTCTAACGCGTACTTAATTTCAATTGAGTTCGGCTCAAAACTGACCTCAAAACTGTCTGAAACTGGCCTGAGTCTTTTTGATTGGAAATTATTTTATCCATTTGTCTAATTTTACCTAAACGTCATCTCCTATGTGAATCTAAATAATAAAGACATGAAATCTACACGTTAAAATATTAAAATCTTTGTTTTTTGCACTTACTATATATTTCTGACCAAATGTGGTTGTAAAACCATTTTTAAACACATCTAAAACATTATTAGTTATCAATTAACTGCAATGGGAAGTCTGGTTGTCTTGATTGATGAGTAAGATGCACAGGCAGCATCTAACAATTGAGAAGTTAAAGTATGACAGCATACTTGATCATCCTGGACAGTATAGTGAACATCCTGCTGTTTGGGGTACAGGAGATGCTGCTGCAGGCACCGCAGTGCTCAATTCCCGGGCTGTGGTGATTCCTGTGCTATGTGGGGAGGCTACACGTGATGAAAAAAAAGGCAACAATTTATTTATTTTTTAATATTATGAGGTATTGGAAAATACTTGCATATAAATCTTTTTTTCCCACCTTTTACAAACTATAACTTGTACTACATTAGAAATGCCATTTATTAGTTTTTTATAAAGTAGAATAATAATAATAATAATAATAATAATAATAATAATAATAATAATAATTGGCTGGGTAACTAGTATGCATTTGTATTAACTTTTAATTTGTTTTTTGTTATTTTTATTTAGCTCAGACTTCCCTTCAACTCAAAACATTTTAATGAAAAATTGTGAAAGAGAAGCTGCATATTCTTGTCCAACGAAACAATAATTTAGCATTTCAGTCAGCACTCAGATATCCGTTACCCAGATACACATCAGTCACGTTTTACCACCCTTGTATTAAGAATAAAATCAATACCCATTATATATATATATATATATATATATATATATATATATATATATATATAAAGTAACAAATTAATGCACTTATTCGTCACATGCGATTTCCAACTCCGTCACCAGTTTTCTGATACAAAGCTCATCTCTTCAATGTTACATTAATTTAATTATCCATCACAGTCCGCATTTTTTTTCTTGCATGTGTGCAAATCAGTCTGTCGTTACTGTGCATTTTGACAGACACAAAGTTCACGGTTCAAACAATTATTTTATTTTCTTTTTGGTCAGCTTGACCGTTGAAATAATAATGCTGGCTCTACCCAACTATGGGTATTGCCAGCGTATAAATCAAGGGGTTTCAGTCCCGAAATAATAATAATAATACAAAACACAGACACATAAAACAGATACAGAAACATCTCCAGAGAGTGAGTGCTCTAGGTGCAGGTGCAGTGATTTAACAGTAGTGTTGTAAGTACAGGTGCAGTGCAGTCAGAGTTTTAGCGCTGGCTTGAAGTGGCAGCTCCCGGGTTCGTATTAGTCGTCTGACAAATACAGACAGTTACAAAACAAACACAACACTCACAAGTACTAATAGATTGTTTCCTTTCTCGGTCCTAGTGGTAACCACATCAAAGGAACAGATTACATCGTCACATCCCCAATTATACCCTTAGTCATGCCCCCTTTGATAGCTAGTCCAGTCACGTCTCCTCTAATCCATGACTGACACATCACATACAGCTTTAGGGCAATTACTTCGGGCATTGTGACTCTGGCCCCTTCTTGGCTGGCAGGCTTCCGACTGACCCTGGAAAGAAGTGCCAGACCAACCAGTAGGAGGCACTCTGTTCCTGTTATACAGCGCCCTCACAGGTCGGGAGATTGTTGACTCGGATTGATTCGCTCTCTGTCACATATCCCACCGCTCTGTGGAGCCGAAGGAACACTTGGCTGAATCTACTTTCCCCATTACACCCCCCTCCCGGGAAACGTAATCCGCATTTTGATGATCTTTCCCTGCACGGTGTGTCATAAAATACATAAAGGGTTGCAGCACCAGATACCACAGAGTTATCTGGGCATTGCTTAATCATCTGAGTGGGGCGTGGTCTGTGACGAGATTGAATGAATGTAGTAGCGTAAGGTCTGAGTGGCCCATTTAATAGCCAGACATTCTTTCTCTATGACAGAGTAGTTACGCTCATGAGGGAGCATTTTTTCTCTTATGTAGAGGATGCGGTGTTCTACTCCATCGACCTGCTGGGACAAGATTGCCCCCAGACAAAAGACTTTGCTGTTCGCTCTGCCGGGCACGTCCGAAAAAAACATCCTTGGACTCCTCAATTAATTAAAAAACATCTGTCTGCTGATCTGGAAGTAACTGTTCCCCCATCGGAATGCTCTGAAATCTAGGGGCCTCTATACAGGGTCCAAAATCATCCTCTACCTCGCCTGGGGCTATAAATAAGGCTGCCTTGCTTGCCAGGGCTCCAATAAATTGACATGGTAAATTTCCCGCTCATTGCGGCGATCGGGCTGCCGAATTTCATAATTCACTTTCCCTGTAGCCAGAATCACCTCATATGCCCCCTGCCATTTAGCACACAGTTTAGATTCCGAAGTGGGAAGAAGCAGCATTACCTTGTCTCCTGATCAAAATGTCAGAAATACGTGCATTTTTGTTGTAATGCTGCTGTTGCCAGTGCTGAGCCGATTTGAGATTGTCCTGGGCCACATGGCTCAAATTGGAGGGGAACTGGACAGAACCCAGACCAAAAGTGAGGCCCAGTTGGGGCCACCCAAGAGCCTGGTCATGTTATTGCCCTTTACCGACCAAGCCCAATACAATCTCGAAAACCAGTGAAGACTCGCCAACAGAGACGAGTAGAAAAGAGACGGGGGTCACCGGCCAAACCAGTACTTCTAGGTACACCAGACAAATGAGCTCAGAAATGAGTCAGTATACAGTGTTCTGAGTGAGACATTACCAACAAGACAGGGGAGGACCCTACTGGCCTAGAAGTAGGCAGCGACAGTAGGGGTTGGCATGAAAGCTTCCTTCTAATTAATGAAAACTTTGCACATGAACAAAAGCAGGCTGTGTCCTTAATGCATGTTAGACAAAGGGTGGTGTTGGTCAATGGAGTACCTGTAGAGGATGTTGTGGTTAACCCCCAAGAGCATTTTGTAATCAAAAATGATTTATTGTATAGATGAACCATAATTAATGGAAATCCTATAGAGCAGTTATTGGTACCCCCCATGTTTCAAAATCAGGTTTTAAGGTTCACGCACTTAGGGGCTGAAAAAACGCTGGATCACATATTACAGCAATTTTACTGGCTGGGAATTAGGAAGTCCGTAGAGCACTTTTGCAAGTCGTGTCCAGCTTGTCAACAATGCAGTCCCTGACCACATTTACGGGCCTTTTTAAAACCTATGCTGATTATCGATATACTGTTTTGAACGCACTGCAATGGATTTAGTCAGTCCCTTAGCAAGGTCAGCAAGAGGGCATGAGTGTGCTTGTCATACTCGATTATGCCACTCACTATCCTGAAGCGATTCCCTTACGAAATATCGCATCTAAAACGATAGTTAAGGAGTTAATACAGGTCATCTCCAGGGTGGGTTTCCCAAAGGACATACTTACAGACCAGGGAACTCCTTTTGTAAATTGGCTAAAGCAAGATTTGTATTCTAAGTTCCAGATCAAACCAATCGGTTTACCATCCTCAAATGAACGGCCTAGTCGAACGTTTTAATAAAACTTTAAAATCAATGCTAAGAAAAGTAATAGGGAAAGATGGGAAGGATTGGGATTTGCTAATACCATACTTAATGTTTGCTGTGCGTGAGGTTCCCCAGGCTTCCACTGGGTTTTCCGCCTTTGAACTCCTTTATGGACGCCATCCCCATGGAATTCGGGACATAGCCAAGGAGACATGGGAAAACCAACCCTCCACTGGGAGGAATATGGTGGAGTATATAATACAAATGCAGGACAGAATAGAAAGGGTTACCCCCATAGTTCGAGAGCATTTTGGAGAGCATTTGGAGGAAGCCAGAACACGCTCCTTTAACCCAAGGGATCGTGTCATGGTGTTAGTCCCAACCCGGACCAGCAAGCTATTTACCCATTGGCAGGGGCCCTGTTAAATAATTGAGGCTGTCGCGCCTTTGAATTATAAGGTGCATCAACCAGGTAGATGCAAAGAGGAACAAATATATCATTTAAATTTGCTAAAGCCCTGGGTAGACCGTGAACCTCAGTCAGAGGCCACCTTAGTTATTCCTTCCTGTAAGTTTCAACTGTAAGTTGAAAAACCTAATCCGCCTTTTGTGAGGAAGATCTGAAGTAAATATGTGAATGTAGGCCCAAAGCTAGATGTGCAACAGAGAGATGAGGTGGAGCAAAGGCTTATGGACCGAGTATTGCGACCTCATAGTGAGTACGCGTCAGCGTATATTGACGACATCGTCACATTTTCCGAAGGCTGGGAGGAACATTTGCCTAGGGTTAAAGGGGTTCTGCAGGCTCTTAGCGATGCAGTACTCGCAGCCAACCCTTAACAGAAGCTAAATATTTGGGGTATGTGTTGGGGGGAGGTTTATAAAACTGCAAATAAGCAAAATTAAAGCTTTAAAAACATGACCAATACCCCCATCTAAGAAACAGTTCAGAGCATTTTTAGGTCTAGCTGGCTATCGCCGATTTGTGCCGGAATTTTTGGCGATAGCAGCATCGCTCACAGACCTTACGAAGAAATCGGGTCCCAATAAAGGTGGTCGGAAGCAGCTGATAAGGCAATTAATAGAATAATAGAGATCTTGTTAATGACCCTGTGTTGAGAGTACCCGATTTTAATAAACACTTTATTGTTCAGACAGATGCAGAGGTAGGCATGGGGGCTGTCCTCTGACAAATGTTTGATGGCAAAGAACATCCAGTGATGTACCTCAGCCATAAATTGTTACCCAGGGAGTCCAGATATGCAGTAGTAGAGAAAGAGTGCTTGGCGGTGAAGTGGACCGTGGAAACTGAAATATTACTTGAGCCGAGAATTCACGCTGGTCACAGACCCTTAAAGTGGATTAAAGAGAAAAACGTGAAAATGACCAGGTGGTTCTTTACTCTACAACAATATAAGTTCACTATAGAACATCGAAGTGGCTCAGAAAATGCTAACGCAGATGGGCTGTCAAAGGTACATTGTTGGAGTAGGAAGGATGCTCGACCTGGTAGGTTTGAGCTGAATGAGACGATATGTAACGGAGGGTCAGTATTTAATACGAGAAGAACTCAGAAACGTGGGGATACTGGGTTCTTGCCCTCGTATTATAAAACAAAGCCAAAGACAGGTGTTCCTGTGTATCAAGTTCTGGAAAGTAAAAACTCAAACTCCCAGAATCCAAAGCAGAATGGGAAGTTGAGTGACCTGGTAGGGGACACAGAGTGGAGCAAGCTGATCTTCCCCGTGTACAGCAGCAGAGGGGGCTGTGAACCTAAAAAGGTTAAGTAAAACTGGGATTAATTACAAAGGACTGGTGGCTGTAATTCAGAAAAGAATACTGCTCACCTGTTGCTTTTATCTGGACCTGCAACAACCAAGGGTCTCTGGGAGAAAGAGACTACAGACTAGGACAACTTACCTTCCAACCTGAAAAAGAACAGCACACCACTTACATATACCGTCCTAAAAGGATTACCAACAAACGGACTACAGTTATACTTACCTATGGAGGGTGGTGAACCCTCTACTCTGGAAGACCGCTTTCAACACACCAGGGTCTGCTGGAGAAACCAACATGGACTATGAAAAAGTGCAGTAAAAATACTGAGCTGCATAGTATTTTTACTAGTGTTTTCATTTAGTGTATTATTTTTTACGTTTGAACTTCTTTTTACCTGTTTACAGGGTGCAGTGAGGGAACAGAAGAAACGTTTAGTTAGCGCCCAGAGTGGCCAGGATTTATTTTGTTTATTTTGTTTTAATTGAATACAGAGGTGCAAATAATAGTCTTCTATTGCAACTGCAAGTATTGTTCCAAGTGTGCTCTTTTATGCTGCCAGTTGGCTACCAAACCAAACGAGTGATTGCAATATCTTTCACAGCCTTTCTGTGTATTTGCTGTAAACAACAGCAAAACAAGCGTGCCACCTTGTACCCAGAGCAGGACAACAGGCTTGTATTCCTGGCAAACAGCCTGGAAATAAATTGTGCACATTAAAGAAAACTGACTATATAGTTTGCGCTTCTTCAGATTTTCAAAATTAACTGTTATTTAAAGAATATTTAACAATATTCAATAACGCTAAAAAAATAAACAATCAGTGATGTTAAACGCAATTTTGGAGTAACGATCAGCTTGACTATAGCGGGTCAGCATGTTGTGGTAAGGAAATCAATGTACTGTATTATTATTATTATTATGATGATGATGATGATGATGATGATGATGATGATGATGATGTTTAGGCAGGGATTTCTGCATTGTGTGTTTCAGATAGTGAAGGTTAGGTGGTACAGTATTAACAAGATGCAATGCGTGATGCTGTCACCATACATGCCAACAGTCCCAATATGGTCAGGACATTATATGATAGTGTTTTTTGCGTATGACCGCTCCCATGTGTATGATGTACCTCCCCCCCCTCAGGGGATGAGAGTCCCGCTGAACAGTTTCAGTTGGCAAGTATGTGTCACTAAATTAAAAAAAAAAGGCGGTTTTCATAAACTCGTGTCCTGTTTATATAGATTACATTCCAAAGTAGTGTAATGTGTTTGTAATAAATATTTTAGTAACATTCCTGTAGTATGTTAAACTTGCTTTAGGCTTGTTGTTTTCTTTCTCCTGACGCTACCAAGGCGCAATTACCCCTCACGTTCAATTGTTGTGCATAAGTAAAGCTTTTACTTAACTGCAAGGATATTAAAATAATCACGTCGGGGGGAGAGGAATGGCGCAAAACTGTATGTGGGCAGTACAATCATCGATATTTATTCAAACGATTATATATTGTGTGCCTAATTAATCGGTTGCTATTTTGAGGCTTAACTGACAGCCCTATTATGGATATCTGTTGAAAGTAGTTAATTGGCACAAATGTAATACATGCGCTACAGTGTCTTCTACAGTTCAAAATGACAACCATTTCATTGTCTTCATCATGGATTACTGTATTTACCTGCGTTGTTTCTTTTCACTAGAACAAATTAATTTACTCCTTTAGCATATCTATAAGGTGAAGTGACTTTTTAACCCTACTGTATACAAGATGAGGCAAAGATTTAATATTTGGAAAAATAGCCATCCACTTGCCATGTTAGATAAGATGCTCCCTCATCCACTAAGCAGTGTCTCAGAGTCCCACAATAAGAGCATTACTTTGACATAATGCACAGCAAGGACTTGAGGGGACTTGGGTGATGCTCCTGAAATTCTCATTGCTACGTTGCAATGATTTTCCTAACTGTTACACCCCAAATGTGTCCTTTGCGGGATAACATACAATTCCTTTCATTCATAGTCACACAGCCCACATTGCCATAAGAGTAAATGGATTTAAGTGCACAACATGTACCACTTTTAATCTAGGATACAGTTGTAATTACCATTAATTATTTTTTTACTTACAATACTTCAATACATTATCACCATCTGGTGTTCAATATGGGTATTTTATATATTCTAAAATAAGTACATGTGTTTGTTTTAGGAACAGGTGTGCAATAAAATGGATTAGCAGATGGTCTCAAGGTAAGTACAAGCCCTTTTTTTAACCACTGGACCACACAGCCTCCTATGTCTTTAAAGAAATAATTGATGATCAGAGTGAGAAGGAGTGAATGTCCTTTGAAAGGCGCGAATCATATCAAGAAAAATAAAATCATATACAGTACAGCATATAGCCATAAATAATTGTTTGTGTATAATAGCACTGGAAACCCACAATAATACTAAAAACAAATGTAAGTATGGGTTTAGCTTATTTTTTTTTAATGTATTCCCATTAGGGTCTAGTGTACTTCTTATTCAGGTTACTCACACGTGTAAGTAACTACGACTGTTTGCAGAGTACCCATAGTACATATGTCAGTATAATCACCCAAAATCATGAATCATCATTATTAGATGATTAAAAATCCCACAGAAACTGGATTTCCCCTATGTAGTTTAAAAACGCCTAAAACACTTTTTCCCCCTCTACTAATTGAACCAACTGTGCAATGTGGATGTTTATATAAATCATATCTCATTGTGTGAATGCAGTGGGTGTGTGTGAATATAACCGTTAGTCAAATATGCCTGGGATTTTAATTGATAAGATGGGTCGTTTACAGGCACTCTCCATTAAACCATGGGTGTGCTGTGTATACGTTTGCAGATTCTTTTAAATGTTCTGATGATGTTAGCAGATTTAGGTTTCATTTTTAATTTTAATAGCCATCAGGGAGCCACAGTTTCACAGTGCTGCACCTGGTCTCATCATATTGCTAATGCTATTTTATGAATTGTGTCTGATGACAGCGGGACACCTGTCTTACTTAAAAAAAAAAAAACAGGTGGCATTTTTGGGGAAATGTTAGGTCTTATTTTATTTTGACACTGTTTCTGGAATCTAACAGCCTTAGGTTTGCCTACACAGTAGTTCTATTTTACCTGTGTGTATGGTTAATTGTGATAGCTTACATTGTCTGTAAAACACCACTTAAACGCAGGACATGTACACATGTAGGAAACAAACCAGATCAAAACCATTAGAGAACACCTGTTTCTTGTAAAAGCGATATCTTTCTTTGTACTCTACCCTAGCTGTAGTTACTTTATTTACAGCAGTTTACAACAGCATGGTTTTTGCAGCCCCCCACCAAAAGGTTTTTTTTTTTTTTTTGTGCTCATGTAAACTGCTTCATTTTAGTGGTATGGGCTATATTACAGAAATTTGAGCAACAAGGAATTTTATTTTACTAACCCTCTGCCCAGCTTCACAAACCACAAAGTAATTAACATGTTAATTTCCAAATGTCTATCACACATCTCACTCTTCCCCGAAATAGGCCTTAACGTTTTGTAAATGGGGTCCAATATCCATAACAATGTATTGGACACATGGAAATCTTTGAATTATTATTATTATTATTATTATTATTATTATTATTATTATTATTATTATTATTATTATTGAGCCGGAGGACAGATGTGAACCATCATGTTCTGCGGAACCATATATTTTTATTTTGATTGTTTTCCGATTAATTCTGGGAATTTGAATTCAAACAAGTCAATTATGGAAGTCAGTGTTGATTTATTACCTCTTCACAGCACTCTAGTTTCCATTATCAAATGTCTTTTTCTTTTTTGAGCACACTGTACAGTATATGCACAATACAACAGGAATGCAATTTAAACAGGTAGACAACAGGGATTATACAAGAACTGGCCAGCCCTGTATTTGGAAAACATATGCTAAACCAAAAAAGTAAAATATACTGTGTAAAAATAAATAAATAAATAAAAAACACTGGAAATGTTGATCATAAAAAGATAATTATTTCACTCATATGATATCATGGCATCACATATTCTGATGCACTGTGAAACCTTTTGTTATTATGCATTACAAAGCAACACTAGAAGTTGAAGGGACTGAAAACATATGACACTGTTTTGTATTACAGTAGAAGCCTCGGGTTAAGGCAACATTTTACTACCGGTAGCTTTAAAACTGTATATATGTGTCCTTAAAATAAAGGAATTATACTTTTAATGACACAGACACCTTCTGTGATTGTAATACTCAATAGAAATACATAATCTGCATTGCTCCACACTTTTATGTATTTTTTTTTCAGACATTTGTCTATGCAGTATAAAAAGGATCAATGGTGCATGACGCTCTTTACTTTATTGATAAAATAGCCTTGATTTAGGAGGCTGTGTGGTCAAGTGGTTCTAGAAAAGGGCTTGTAACCAGGAGGTCCCTGGTTCACAACCCACCTCAACCACTGACTCATTGTGTGACCCCTAGCAAGTCACTTAACCTCCTTGTGCTCCGTCTTTCGAGTGAGACATAATTGTAAATGACTCTGCAGCTGATGCATAGTTCACACATCCTAGTCTCTGTATGTCGCCTTGGATAAAGGCGTCTGCTAAATAAACAAATAATAATAATAATATTACCTAAAGCGAAATGTAGATTAATTATTGATCAATCCCGTTTAAATAAACATGCTCACTCCAAACTTGAGCTTTTTTTTTTTTTCTAACAGATATGATTATATAATATATGTGGTGAAATCAATTTAGGTTATGGTACACTTAACTCACACACTCAAAAACTGAAAATGTTGCAGAAATTATGAATTTATTTATTAAATATAGGTGGAAATATTACTGTGTATTATTAGTACTTTTCAGTTCATGCGGATGTAGTATCCACCAGAGGTCGCTAGAGGGCGCGAAACAAACGGTGTTGAAATAAAAGTAACAGTTATTTTATAGGTTTTTGTGTTATATATGTAAGTATACAAGTATGACTTAGTAAATGTAAAAGAGGCCCTAGGGCTCTTCCTTAAAGTGAGACCTGTTATGTTTTCACTTTCTACGTTTGCACCAGACCATGAATATGGCCAACTTTTTCTAATTACAAACCACCACAGAATTTCTATCTGTCAATATTGATCTTTCTCGGAGGGATAGGAATATAATATGTATCGTCTTATTATAGTACTTACCATTTGCGTAATAATACTAGTGTGCAGCAGTTATTCTACCTAAAAATACAGTGATGCCATTCCCTGGCTTTTTGTTAGGGTTTTCCCAGTGTCCTCTGACCAAACGCTGTCGACAGCTTTCTCATACCTTGCATTTATTTAGAACGTGTGCATGATTGATTTTTTATATATATATTTTTTCCATTTTGTGTTTATCGTAAAAATGTATTTACTTTTTATGCAGGCTTTCTCTGTTACTACTTGACCTTGAGGAGTATTATTTTGAGCAACACAAAGCCTATCGGGTGATCCACAATAATGCAGCAGAGATAAGGTACTGTAAACAAAATGTAAACAGCAGTCATCTGAGATGAAGTTTCTGTAGGTTGTAACTGAGTTTGTAACTTCCTCTGGACATTACAGTTCACAGTTTTGCTCCTGGTGATTATATTGAATAGATTAATGATGCAGACTTCATGACATGTCTGACTGATGGTCAGCAATTTGTACATGTTACTCTTCCTTCCTGTGCTCCTGAACAGCATAGGGTCTCTGTTGCATGCATACATACACACCGATCCGAGCTGCATTCTCAAGTCTGTATAATATACAGGTGGCATGTCCTTGTTTTGCAAAGGAGCTTTACAAAGTTACAGTATATCAAGTGTTTGCATGTTGCATGGTTGTACTGGGACTTCAGTACAGACTTCATGGTATATGTTCAATTATTGGGCAAACGGTTTTACAAGAAACACCTGTCACGTGGTGTCAAGGAAGGAACTTGTTTGTTCTTTTTTTTCTTTCAGCAGTCAGAGGATCCCTAAAGATCTGTTCTAAATAACTTATTTGTGAGCCGGAACCAATAGCAGAACCTATCTTAAAGGTGCGTGTTACATGTAATTAAATCAACCTCCTCTTTTTTTGGGGGGGTTTAAGTGTTTTAGAGCGTTTGAGAATTTCTCGGCAGTGTTTGTTACAGTCATTCAGTGCTGAGAATTTAAAGCCCTACGTGTTTTCTGTCAGTTATTGAACAAGCTGGAATGCCATTCTCTGTTCTGATTTAAAAACGGTACATATGTTACAAATTGTGACTGATGACTTGCATCATGCGTTTCAGATGACTATAAACTTCACAACATTCAGACAGCTTTAAATCCCTGTATTAGATCTCTCTATTATAACATTTAAGGTGAATACTGTAACATCAAATGCCATTTTAATAGATTATTTTAGAATGTCCATTTGCTATAATTTTTGCAATCATTTTATTTTCCTGTCATTACATGAAACCACATACTGTATGTACTGTATAGTTTGACATTTGATATTCTGGCCAAGGTTTTTTCGGGAGTGTGTGCTTTTTCATTTTTGAACACATAACCTCTAGCAAAGTTTTTCTTTCTTTCTTTCTTTTTTTATCCAGAAAACCGTGTAATGCAGTTAACCTTGTTATAACTAAAACTGTTATGGTCCTTTTTTTGCTGATAAACTTAATGTTTCATGTCAATTTAATACAATTCAAAACTGGTTTTTGACCTGCATAAAAACCCTGTTCTATGGCAGGAGCTGTTCAATCAAACTTCCAGTGACACCCTTATTTGAAAACACAGGGAAATCACACAGCTCATAAAGTAAAGCTGTTGTTTCGATTGAATCAGTCAATGAAAAAGTAACTTGGCATATCTTTTATAAGGGAAATCTTACCCAGTTCCCAAACAACAATGAAAAAAAAGTGACTAACCATTGAAATGAACAACAAAGAGTCTGCAATAGAAAATCCTGGTTAAGAAGCATGATGTCAATAGAAACCTAGCTTTGAAAGGGTTCCCTAAAGAATATGATATATTTCTTACATTCTGTCTAGGTTTCAGTGTGTTTCTCAAAAACCTCACATGAAATGTGAAGCTGAAATGGTTACACCCTTAGTTACCAACCCAGGACATGTGTGCATCACTGACCAGAACCTGTATTTCCAGCCACTCAGTGGGTATCCTGTAAGTAACTTTTCCTCTGTTAATAGAACTAGCTGGCTTATACAATTTTATATTCAGATAAATATGTATCAGTGTGGAAGGGTGGTGGGCAATTCACTGACACACGAGGGTGACAGAAGTATTATTTGGAAACGCCGCACTGGTGCCCAGTTTTATTATTTTAGCTATTTTGTCTTTTAGCCCGCGGAGGGTGCTGTTGTCCGTGGCCTGGGTACCGACAACGGTACACAAGAACACAGGAATACCAATACTGGTAAACAGTAGACACACTTGCACACTCACAGGTGCTTAAAATAATAATGAAAACAAAAGGCGAAATGAAAAGGGAAAATAAAACACAGTAATAAAACTACAAAATAAAGGTTCTGCTTACGCAGTGCCCCCACTGCCGCTAAGCCGGTCAGTACGGGCCACCGACCTACGCTCAGCTATTTCTATACACTGGGGTGGCCAGGTCCCAGTATACCTACACATGTCCCCTTGGGTATGTAATTATTTATTTTACTTTGTAAATTATTTTAAGGAAGGCTGTCCCCCTCAGCTGGGATTGCCTGGTCCTTGTTTTACACTGGCGTCTTCTGCCAGCCTCACTTTATATTTCCAAACACGGCCACCCGAATGCACAACCAAGCGATGTTCTTATGGGCCGAGCAATCTCTTATGGGCCTCTCAGCCAGTCAGAGAGAGGGAAAGCCCACACACCCTCTTCCCCACCTCTCCGTGTCATCGCCATGACTGACAGGCGGATCCTACGAGACTGCTGCCCTCTTCCTGCAGTACCACGCATGTGCCAGATAGTCAGTTCAGATCTCCCCTGTTACAATCAATCAGAATTATAGTTTAAAATGTATTGTTATTGCATGCTTGATAATAAATAGATACAGTTGTTGCATGTTTATTTAAACTCATAGAAATGCATACATAGTGTGGTTGTGCGTGTGTATATATATATATAAGAAAGTCTGTTTGGGTTTACTCTCACTTGTCAAATCGATCCACCAACCTTGATTTATAGATTGAAGCCCAAAAGACCAATTGGTCGCACACTCAAAATCAGGACAAGATTTACTGTAGTTTTTAAAAAAAAGATTTTCTTCATTTTATTTTTTAAAACATGTTTTTTTACAAAACCGAGCAAACAAACGAAAAGTTAGTAGAACTACGCGTTTCGACACAACTGGTTTTCATCAGGTTCACAATAATTTCAATTACAGCTGTAGTCACTCATATACACACACACTAATTCAATTAGATAATTCAATTATAATCAAGTCATTTAGTAATTTACAGACATGTCTACATTGTGCAATTTCCATTAGTTCTTAACAATTGTGACTTTCAGCTGTAATCACTTATACATACATGATCAATTAAATAATTTAACTGTAAAATTCAGTTATTTGGCACTACATAATTATACACATTGTATAATTGACATAAAAACATTATGGTTAATCTACTTTCGTAGATCTAATTAAGAATGCAAAACTATAATACAAATTTCTACTTTAGCAGATAGAGGGTGCAATTGACTTATTCAGAAATATTGGATCAAATCCAATGTTTCATTTAGTCCATAAGGTTCCAGTTTTCGTGTAAAAATCCAAAATTATTCTCTTCTTAACACTTGTTTAATTACATTACCACCTCTAATAGGAGCTGAAACTTTTTCAATCGCGACCGACTTTAAACTTGAAGCAGAGCCATGATTCTTGGCTTTATAATGTCTTGCTATGGAATAATCGTTATTTCTAATTGCAGCTTTATGTTCTGCTATTCGTATTTTCAAATTTATTTTTGTTAGTCCTATATACGCTAGCCCACAAGGACATTTAAGCATATATATGACACAAGTTGAATTACAATTAATGAAATCACGAATCTCATACTTTTGACCCGAATGTGGATAGTTAAAGAATTTTGCATTGTATGTATTGGAGCAATGAATTCATCTCCCACCTCGATAATCCCCATGTAAGCCAATTTTCATTTGGTGCTGATGGTTTGCACATTGAAGAGACTACTGCATCTTTCATATTTTTACCTTGTTTAAAACAAAACCTAGGTGGAGAAGTAATACACATTTGTAACTGTGGGTCACATTCCAATGTTTTCCAATGCTTCAAAATTGTTCTCTTAACCTCATTAGACATATGGTTATGTTCAGTAACAAAAGTACTTTTGCCGTCACTAGATTCATTAATTTCTGTGGTTTCTAAAAGTACATTGCATTGTAATGTTTTTGTTTTTTGGTATGCCATTTCAATTGTGTTTCTTTTGTAACCTCTGGATCGAAAACGGTTCTGCATGGGTCTGTGCAGTGATTTAAAATATATAGTTGTATTTAGGCACAGGGATTGCATAATCACTTCACGTGCATATAAAGTATGTAATAGTATGTGAGCACGGGATTGCACAAATTAGTTCACGTGCTGGGATTCAAGTGAATAATTAATTAGTAATTGAATCCCGGCACAACAGTATATAGAGATGCACGTTTCACTCACTCGGGGTTGTGTGTTTGGTGAGTGGAGAACGGGTGTGGAGAGGAGGTAAAAAGGATTCAAAATAACAATTGCTAAAACGTGCTGTCTTATAAACCAGCACAATACTTGTTATTGTTTATCGTCTGATTGTTTGTTTGGTCAACGCGCCTTTTTGTTTTGTCAAAGTGTTTTTGTTTTCTATTTAAACCTTTTATTTTAAAATAAAACACTGAGACACTGTGTACTTTCAGCCGTGAGACGGGCCCCGACTACAGCTGTGCCAGCTCCTTGGGCTCGTCACTCAGACTCCAGTCTGGCTTCTTCCCTCTGTCAGTCGCTCCCTTGTCCCGACAGGTTGTCCGTTCTCTCCCACTTTTCCTCTCACTTCTCTCAGCAAGGTTCCCGAGGGGGGGGGGGGGGGGGCTGTAGTCAGGGCCCGTCTTACGGCTGACAGTAGTAATGGTGGGTGGTTCTATCGCTCTCGTATTATCTCCTCACTCCTATCAGGTCAGCTTGCATCTCCACCAACCCCCCGGTCACTGTCGCACTTACTCCTGGAACCTCTGAGGGGGTTGACGTGCCCTCTTACCCCTCCAGGGCTCCTTCTCTGGATCCGCTGTGAATGGCAGCTGCCCAGGAGGCGGACTGCCCCCCCGCCTGAACCGTTCTCCCCTCCCGGCACCTTTCGCGGAGTCCTCCTACAGCGGGGCCCAGCCGACGCGGCAGGACCCTGTGTCTGTATCTGCTCGGCGCCCGTAGGTGGCTCAATGCGTCCACCAGACTCTCTTTTGTGGGGCTCCCCTGGCCCTGTCCCTCCCTCTACTGGGTTGGTTGATCATAGGAGCAAAAATAGATTCAACTGTTGCCCTCACATCCTTACACCATCGGGCAGTAGTCTCAGTCTGTCATGTGACTGGTTCACATCACTGTCAGTCCCACCCCTTGATTATACTGCATTTGTATTTTTAGCAGTATTAACAATAAAAAGTATGTCTCTGTGAGCCTACCTGAATTTTTTTTTAAATCCCATGATATCGCAATATGGAAATTATTAGCAATATCGAACGATAGCGATATCATGGTGTCCCAGTGGTTGTCCCCATCATTGCACATTAATCCAAGAAATGCTGTAACTGATGATTTCTTTTTATTTATTTGTGTGCATAAAATGTGAAACTGTAGCAGTCCCAAAACACTTATTTTTTAATCTGAATTATGTGGTAGTAGTTATGGTCCCCATTAACTTGATCTAGATTTGAATCTGCATCTCAAGAGACAAATGCATAGCCACAAGTAATGGAACATGAGGTTCTTTGTTTTTGTTTGTGAGGTACAGTGTCTCCTTTCTTGTCCTGTTGGACCTCATGAGTGCTGTAGATCGTACGAATCATTGATATATACTGCTTGTTCTGTTTCCCAGGGCCTTGAAGTCTTTTGCACGGAAAATGACTTGTGTTCTGATGTATACTTGCAATTTTACAACTCCAAAGATAGAGATGAGCTGTATTATTACATTGCAACGTTTCTAGGTCAGTGTTAATTATATATATATATATATATATATATATATATATATATATATAGTTGTTGTTGTTTGCTTGTTTTTTTATACTTTTACTGGGATAAACCTGCAGTATATATTACAATTGTAAGTATAAGTATAAATATAATCACTTCCTGGGTTTGAGGTTACTAATTGCAAGTGATTTGGTACCAGGAAGCAGCCATGTCTTTTACCTCTGTACAGGGCTCAAAGTTGACCAAAATCCCAAGAAGCATCTGTTAGCCAAATACAGTTTTGGCATCAAGGTGAAGTATTTATATGATACCATTAATTTATTTACAGATATTCTTTATTCTATTACCTCTTTCAACACTGCTAACCTGTATACAGGTCTAGGGATGATAACAAAAACTGCACACCGCTATCAGAAAGTTATATTGTTGTGTGCACTAGGCAGTGTATTTTCAATGCATCTCAAATTATTATTTACTGAGTTCAACCATATGGACAGGTGAAAAACTGTCCATTATTGCAGCAAAATACTACATTTGAATCTGCTTCATCAGATTTTGTAGTTTTACGATAGTGGTATTAAGATCATTCATTTACTTTAAAATATTTTTATTTTCATATATATAAGCTCTAGAAATAAAATAAATTAGATGGAAATTGATGTATAGAGGCTGAATACAGAGCAGCTGAGGTTAGGGAACAAATAAGTTACAGCCCTTAGCCGACATACTTGAGCAATTAAATCTAGATGATGGCAGAGTGATTACATCTGTAAGACTATTTAGCTTGCATCTAGCCAAAATAAATATAGAAAGTCATACAAATGACTTTTCTTCCCTATATTGAAAATGTGTTTGTCCTCAGCAGAAAACCACATGGCTGAGCACACTGCTTAGAGCCACATGCTGCCGTGGCAGAGGGGGCATATAACCAACTACCAGTACCTCCTTCACCTTAATAATCTGGCAGACAGGAGCTGTAATGACGTTTCACAGTATCCTGTCTTTCCCTGGGTAATAGCTGATTATAGCAGTGTAGAATTGGGTAAGTAAACAAAATACTACTACTACTACTACTACTACTACTACTAATAATAATAATAATAATAATAATGTATACCAAATTGTATGTAATTCCATTGGTTTAGGTTGTCATATTAATTTAGAGAGCTAGCCTTTTATGAACAGTTTTGGTGTATTTTATTATTCTATTAGGGTAACTAGACAGAAATTGTAGAAGTAGTAATGTTTAATTGACAAATGAAGAACAAATGTTGAGAATAACATTTAAATAACTGTCAAGTATATGCTTTTTATATGCTGCCCTTATGCAAACCCTTATGTGCTTCACTGACAGAATTAAATTACTTCCATTATTAAATGAATGTTTCCCTTTGCTTGACAAGTCCCAACTGATTACTAATGCACTAATAATGCATAAGGAAGGAAATGTCACGAGATAAGAACTAAAACTATTATTATGAGTATGCGTAGCCTAATGATGCATTTCTCTTCAATGTGCTTGCATTACATTTGTGCACTCTCCAGAGAAACATTGCGGCCATCTCTGGTTTGTTAAAATATGCTTCCACTGTACTGGAAAACTCATTTTATCACAGCTTAAGAGCATTCAAACACATCTCAGTGATGATGTAATGGCTGGTTTTATCTGATACACACTCCAGACCATTGGGACTAATAGGATTTGAAATTCCTGGGCACCTGACTGTCCAGAAGGCAGATTCAAATTGCACAGTCAGAACAGGGCTAAGTGCTGTGTGATGCTTTAGATGGTGTGACCGGATAGCGTCGGCAATGAGACTCTGAGTCCAGGAAGTTGCAGATTACGCGCTCATGCGCCTTTATTTACACTCGAACAAATACAAAAACAACAAAACAACCAGCAAGGCACCGTACCTTCACCATCACAATTCTAACTAACACTCATGATCACCCTTTTTATACACTTGTGGCTGGAGCCTCATTTAATAATGTATTCAATTCACGGCTCCAGCCACATTCCCACGTGTTTTTGAAGGGAGGAATTTAACCCCCTCCCTGCCACCCAATATTCCACACACACCTGTGCACTATCAGGGCTTTCACCCGCTACACTGCAACAGATGGGTATAATAAAGCACCCTTGCTCAGGATTATAATAGCTAAGAATGCTTGCAAATGAAGAGTTTTCCAATTTGATATTTGTATTGTGGATAGTACATTCTTTGAATCTGAATTGGAGGCCCAGTGCTTGAAGTAGCAACAATTTTAGTCGCCATATTTTCTTTTGGCGACTGTAAATATTATTTTAGACGCCTATAGGCGACCACTTTGTGCTGTATTGTTATTATTATTAAAATACCTTTGGACCCATGTTGAAAATAATATGGCTTTGTAGTGCCTACATCACAGGCGCATTTGTCCATACAGATCGTTATGTTACTGTATGCGGAATCTCTAGACACACAAAAAAAACAGGAAAATGCATCTAAATATTTTTATCACGATTTCCGCTACATCAGTCTAAATGGAAGTGGCAAACTGATCACTTAATGTGCACGTATTTAATTATGTAAGTAGGTAAGCTTCACAGCCTGCACCTACGTACAATCAGAAGAGTTTGTTTTACTTTCAGCATGTTTTCATCCCAGCATTACAGGACAGCACAAATAAAATTAAAGACTATAAAATAAAAATAAATAAAGCAGATTTTGCATACCTTTTGAAAATAAAGTTTAACAACAATTAATGTTTTTTCTTCTGTCCTCGTAGAAGTTTGCGTTTTTTTTTTTGTTTGTTTTTTTGTCTTTTATTTACATATTATTTCTGATACAGCATGTTGTACATTGAGAGGTTTGCTTGCTTCATGGAGCGTCTGTTATCGTACATTTTACACGAGTCGCGTTGGTAAAGTTGAGTGCTTTCACTTAAGTGAAATCACAGGCACGGTAACAAAAATCACTTGTATGTTGCAAGTAACAGGCATTAGAACCCGCTCCCCCCCAAAAAAACCCGAAACACGGTATCCGTGAAATCTCAGCCTAATTATTATTATTATTATTATTATTATTATTATTATTATTATTATTATTATTATTATTATTATTAATAATAATAATAAATATATCTGCAAGCAGCAATGACCGGGGTCCAAGCACTAGACCATGCGTCCTATGACCGTTTTTCACATGTGGCATAGTAGGTAATTGGCCTCTACTAATCTGTAGCATATTGTACCACAGGGCAGCAGTGTGGAGTACTGGTTAGGGCTCTGGACTCTTGACCGGAGGGTCGTGGGTTCAATCCCAGGTGGGGACACTGCTGCTGTACCCTTGAGCAAGGTACTTTACCAAGATTGCTCCAGTGAAAACCCAACTGTATAAATGGGTAATTGTATGTAAAATAATGTGTAAAAAATAATGTAATTGTATGTAAAAATAATGTAATATCTTGTAACAATTGTAAGTCGCCCTGGATAAGGGCGTCTGCTAAGAAATAATAATAATAATAGGAGCATATATGGGTTGCTAGATGTATTTCATAGTAACCATTACCCTATCTGCACTCTAAAAGGAATTTTGCATTTGACCTTAAGCAGAGGTCAAAGATCATGGTCAAGGCAATTTTTGAGTAGAGCATATATGGGTTCAGATGTGTGTTCGATATTAACTGTGACACTGTCTGCACTGTAAAATAGTTATAAGCAAGTTTTGGATTTGACCTATATATATATATATTGTAAGACAGCAGGGAGGGGGTTAAAGCCTCCCTGAAGGAAAAACATGTGCGGAATGCACATTTGTTTAATTTAATTGTTTGCTTTATTGTTTAATTGAATTTGTTAAATTGTTTTAGTATTAATTATCCCCTGCACCTGGTAGCCATTGTTAAATTAGTACCAGGTGCAGGGTATTTAAGGGAGGCAGATAGTCTGCTCATGGCTGCTAAGGAGAAGGAGACAGAAGAGGTGCTCTGTCTCAGAGTAGCCAAAGTAAATAAAAAGTAAGTGTGGTATTTAACCGGTGTTTTGGTGTAAGGGCGGGGAAACAGCTTAGCTGTCCCGTGGTAGTCAGGGTGTACCTGTTTGTTTAGTTAGTGCTCGTAAAGAGCTAGGTGTTTATTTTGTGTTTGTATTTTGTTTTGGTGTATTAAAAATAGCGCACCAGCGCTTAAAAAAATCCATTCCAGTGTGTTGGGTCTATTTTTAAAGGGGCAACGAACCGTGTGAGTTGCAATTCTATTACATTTGGTGGCAGCGTGTGTGGGCGCCCCTAGAGACCCAGAAAATGGATTTTAAAGAACTGATCGAGAAGATCAATAAAAATACAGCCGCTCAAAAAGAGCAAAATGAGAGATGGGAGAGAGAGCTGGGGTTGGCCCCGCTGAAGAGACAAGTGCGGGAGCCGACCGAACTGGAGCTGTTGTTCCAAAGGTGGGAGCAAGCGAGAGGAGCCCCGCTGACTCCAGCCTCAGAGCCCAGTGGGGAGGAGCCGCCGCTTCCAGAGCCCAGAGGGGAGGAGCCGCCGCTTCCAGAGCCCAGAGGGGAGGAGCCGCCGCTTCCAGAGCCCAGAGGGGAGGAGCCGCCGCTTCCAGAGCCCAGAGGGGAGGAGCCACTGTTGCCAGAGTCACCGGTGGAAGTCAAGGGGGAGGATGTGCCGCCTCCCCTGCAAGCCAGTCCGGCGTTGCCGAGGAAGGTCCCTTGTCCCGACAGCGTGGACACCTGGCCGGAATGCCCAGACCTCCCTCCGCTTGACCTGGCTCCCAAGTCGCAGTACAGCCAGGCACAGTCGTCTGCCTGGTCCCTTGCTTCACTCCCCCTGGAATCCCAGACGTCGCTGCGCAGGAGGAAGATGTCACTGCGCAAAAGGCAGACGTCGCTGGCGCTCCCCCTGCTGATTGCTCCATTCCACATACCTACTGCTCTGCTCCCCCTGAGATTAAAGACGTCGCTACGCCGGTCCACAGCCACGCGCCTCTGCCTGCCAGTCCTGGCTCCCGGTCACCGGCATGCGCTGTGGTCGCCCTGGACAAGCCGTCTGGGTCCCTCCTCGTCGGTCCTAGGTCCCTCCCTGGAAACGCCGGAGGGACCAACCCACCCTCAAGCCCGCCCGTGGAAGAGGGCGACAATTGACATTGCTGGACTTGAGGGTGGGTGGTCTTTTAAGGGTGGAGGGAGGTGGCCGTCGAGTGGCCGGTGTCTTGAAAAGACAAGGGGGGGGATATGTAAGACAGCAGGGAGGGGGTTAAAGCCTCCCTGAAGGAAAAACATGTGCGGAATGCACATTTGTTTAATTTAATTGTTTGCTTTATTGTTTAATTGAATTTGTTAAATTGTTTTAGTATTAATTATCCCCTGCACCTGGTAGCCATTGTTAAATTAGTACCAGGTGCAGGGTATTTAAGGGAGGCAGATAGTCTGCTCATGGCTGCTAAGGAGAAGGAGACAGAAGAGGTGCTCTGTCTCAGAGTAGCCAAAGTAAATAAAAAGTAAGTGTGGTATTTAACCGGTGTTTTGGTGTAAGGGCGGGGAAACAGCTTAGCTGTCCCGTGGTAGTCAGGGTGTACCTGTTTGTTTAGTTAGTGCTCGTAAAAAGCTAGGTGTTTATTTTGTGTTTGTATTTTGTTTTGGTGTATTAAAAATAGCGCACCAGCGCTTAAAAAAATCCATTCCAGTGTGTTGGGTCTATTTTTAAAGGGGCAACGAACCGTGCGAGTTGCAATTCTATTACTATATATATATATATATATATATATATATATATATATATATATATATATATATATATATATATATATATATATATACAGTCAAACTCTGATACAACGTACTGCCTTGGGACCGCAAAAACAGTATATTATAACCGAGGTATGTAATAACCAGATACATGCACATACCTGCCAAATCAGCACAAAAATCAAAACCTAGTACAGTACTAATTGATTAATGGACATGTACAATGTATTTAGTATAAAGGTTTATTACAGAAGACACAATATAAAACAATGTAACATGTAACTAGTCCCAAAGGCCTCTACCACCCTACCAAGTTTCGTGAGTTTTCGTGCCACGGTGTTGATTTTATGGACATACGAAAATTTGGCTAGAAAAATCCAATATGGCTGCCGAAGCATGTGACCAGTCAACTTCATTCTTTTGTTGACATTAATTTCCCATAGGCCTGTACTACTGTATGAAGTTTCATCATTGCTTTTTACAAACTTAATAGACAACCTTGCCAAGGCTATGTATGCAAAGTTTGCTGACCTTATCTTTGCAATACAATATATACATTCATAAAATATATAACTATATATATATATATACACACACACACACACACACAGTTTTGGCGCTTAATTAGAAGTACTGTGGTTTTATATTGAAGTTTATTTCTGCGGATATAACTTGATCAGGGTGGTGAAGAAGTCCTACAACTTTAAACTGAAAGCTGTCGAGCTCGCAGATCAGATCAATGTTTGACTAGGTGATGTCGCATACCAGTGTAGCGTGGAGAAGGAAATTATTTTCTTATAGCAGTTTCTAAGAGTCGCAGGGCTGTAGATGAGCTGATCCCTAACGTCTCTTATTAGCCAAAAAAAGGTGCATAGAACCAAAACAGAAATGCATGTAAGAAACTTAAATAATAATCACACAGCTCCTGCATTACAAGTAAAATGTATTACTTTTCTTGCTAATTCCTAAATATATATATATATATATATATATATATATATATATATATATATATATATATATATACACATATATATATTAGTGCTGCTGTATTTACTCCTACAGCTGTATCAGTACATAGTGCTGTGTATCTACGGTATTCTTTATTTGTTGGGGTTTGTGAACGTGTGGGTTGCAGTGTAGGGGTGATGCAGGTGCTCCAGACAACGACAGACACAAAATTCATGGTTCAAGCAATTCAGTTACAGACTGTTGTTCACTTCTATAATTAAAAATTAAATGTAAAAAATTACACATCAGCCACCTGTCAAAGTATGTTTTGACTAAGTGTCTACTTTAGTACTGATGAATCTGAAAATGAAAGTGTTAAGCATATTGGCTATGGCAGGCTATTCTAATACTGTCCAGCAGATGGCAATATTATTTTAACAATCACACATTTGGCATGCATTCTGGTTGAAAAGAAAATTGTGTTTCTTCTTTTTATATTGCAAATCCTCACAGTTGATTCCAGAGTTTTATGGAAGTAATTCCTGCTTTACTGTAAACAGCTTGAAACTGGACTTCAGGGGAAAAAACAAGGAGGGAAGATGTTCACCTCCCTCCATGTAAATGTCTTTTTGAATGTTTCTTTTAGATTTGTAGGCATGCCATGCAGTTAATATATTTGTTGAGGGTGAAGGTTTATCATATTATATTGAAACTGCCACGCTGTCCTTGAAAAGTGGCTATGTGTACAACATGAAATAGTTTGTAGTCTATAGCCTTTCCCTTTTATGATAAAAGACTATCCATACTTAAATAACCTTGTCTAGGTTACAATGTCAGGATTATTACAGTATGTATCGGCCTGTTTCAAGCTTAAGCTGTGTGAACTGACCTTTAACATACTGCTCTCCTGTGTTCATATTTTTAGGAATTAATGTCCCTATTTTTGGATTTGAATTGTAACACATGCTGTTTGGTAGGCTTGATTTGGTACACTGAGTAAGGATATGGAATTGATGAGTTCTAGGTTTGGCAACAAATAGTGAAATCCCCCCCCCCCCCCCCCCCCCCCACATTTTAGACAGATTGAAATAGGTTGGGAAATTGTGGGTGTGTTTCTGTTAGTGTTTGCGCTATTGAGATAGCTGTCCTGGCTCAAATAATCTTACTAAAGTAATATTGACTGTTTCCCATACATGCATGTCTTTTTCTAATTGACACACTAGATGGAGCTTCTTCTCCATGTAAAACCAAGTAGCAATGCATTGACTTGCATTTAAGTGGCTACAGTGCTGCCAACGTTCAATCACAGCTGTAAAAATGCAGTTTCTGGCACACCAATACTTATATATATATATATACTGTATATAGCTATATAGCAATAGAGCTCAATTTATTTTTATCGGGGGACCGGTATAGCAGCCTTTTTTTTCCCCAATGTGTCTCAATGCACAGTGACCAATACACAGTGACCTAGCATCACACGTAATTGGATATTATTGGGGGACATACGTTGTGTCCGGCATATATGAATGCACGGCATAACAGTGTCTGTATTAGCAAGGGACTACTGTAATTAGAAACCTCTTGGGTAACATTGGGTGATATTCATTGTATTAGTTTGTTTAAATAATTTTAAAGGGGATTGGAAACATTTTTCGGTTTGTTTGTAAATGGTAAAATAGATGGGAAAGCAATGTAATCTCAGGTTTGTTTTGATTGTTTTTATGTGTCAAACAAACTGTTTAAGAAGTACATGAAGTGTGTGAAGTAAGTGATTTCTCTCATGCAAATTGTTTGGAAAATGTCACATTTTAACATGAGATTCAGAGCTTTGTAATTGTGACTTACTGACGATGATTTTGTACAATATCATCATAACAAAGTAATTTATATACTATTTACATGTAGCTTTTACATGAGTTGTCCAGTTTCCAAATGTCCACAGTACTTAGTAGTAAAGTAAATGCATTTGGCGTCGGTGACCTGGGGCCGGTTGTACTAATTGGATCAAAAAACAGGATTGTATCCCGGGTGATTTCACTATGTAACACAATTTTTGTTCCTGGGTAGTAAGTGTTATTTCCTAATTGCTTATGCCTCAAAGGTATAGAAAATGGCTATTATTCCCCACAAACTTTGCTTTTGTGACCAGGACAGTGATATTTTGAAATTTACCTATTTCCAATGAGAAAACGGGCGAATTTGTGTCTTTTCGTTCACATAAAGTCAGAAAAAAACAACATATGAATCCAAGAATACAAAACATGTATTTATACTAAAGTAATACAAAAATGACTACAAAAGATTTAGAGTGAGTAGTTTTTTGAGATTTACGATTATACTGTAAATCACTTTCACGAATCAGCCCCCAAATGTAGTCTCCCATCATGTTCTCGTTATACTGTCCTTGGTAGCGGCGTTCAAAGTCCAGTATATCCTGGTGGAAGTGCTCGCCTTGCTCCTCCGAGTACACTCCCATGTTCTCCTTGAATTAATCAAGATGAGATTCAAGGATATGGACTTTGAGGGACATCCTACAGCCCATTGTGCCGTAGTTCTTCACCAGAGTCTCAACCAGCTCCACATAGTTTTTTGCCTTGTGATTGCCCAGGAAGCCCCGAACCACTGCGACAAAGCTGTTCCAAGCCGCTTTCTCCTTACTAGTGAGATTCTTGGGGAATTCATTGCACTCCAGGATCTTCTTTATCTGTGGTCCTACGAAGACACCGGCTTTGACCTTTGCCTCAGACAGCTTAGGGAAGAAGTCTTGAAGGTACTTGAAGGCTGCCGACTCCTTATCTAGAGCTATGACAAATTGTTTCATAAGGCCCAATTTGATTTGCAGTGGTGGCATTAGCACCTTCCGGGGGTCCAGCAGTGGCTCCCACTTGACGTTGTTCCTCCCCACAGAGAACTCGGTCCGCTGTGGCCAGTCCCGCCTGTGGTAGTGCGCCTTGGTGTCCCTGCTGTCCCAAAGGCAAAGATAGCAGGGAAACTTGGTAAAACCGCCTTGGAGACCCATCAGGAATGCCACCATTGCAGCCTCTTGATGCCATCTCAGAAAAATGCAGATATGTATCCACTTAGGCAGCTGGAACTAAACTGAACTGGTGGGCTTAAGGCCCCTGTATTTATACTACTATTTATATTACTGGAAAGTTCTAGAAAGTTCTAGAAGTTACTCCAAGTTTACTCAGCACTGAATCTATCTGGAATGTTCTGGAAAATAGGTAAATTTCAAAATATCACTGTCCTGGTCACAAAAGCAAAGTTTGTGGGGAATAATAGCCATTTTCTATACTTTTGAGGCATAAGCAATTAGGAAATAACACTTACTACCCAGGAACCAAAAAAAAAAAAAAAATGAAAAGGTGTTTGTGTACAAAGCAGATATTTTGATCAGATCTTTAAACAGCACTTGCGGTAACTAGAGAGAATGAGTATGCATGCATATTTAGGCTTCTGCAGACAGAGGACAATAAAGATTCAAAAGTGGACAAGAGGTGGCTTTAGCTGTGTTGTTTCGTTTTCAGTTACAGCAGCTGCAGCAGAAAATTGTGTTCTGTTCTGTCAGGATCCGGATCTCTCTCACTATCTGCATCAGATTCCCAGGAGTCTGATTTGTTTCTTTCAGTTTCAATAGGGCATATTTGGCGCTATATGATTGGCTCAAGTTCATACAGCACGTTTTTACCAATAGATTTTAGCTGTTCTAAGTCACTTAGTTTCAGTGCTCTGGTGAGATTTGCTGTCTTTGTTTACACCCACCGGTCAAGCTCTCCAACCAATGACGTCACAGGAAAACTCTGTCAATATGGCGGAACAGATCGCAATTTACGTGCCGGTTGCCATAGTTTTAAAAGTCTTTTATTGTGTTATACGATAAATAGAAAGGTGTTTTGAGTGGGAAATGTTATCTTTGGCACTTGATGAATAATTTTAACGCCCAAAGTCTCGCCGTTTCCCTTCCTCTTGAAGTGGCTGCAACAGAAAGTAGACCAGACCTGTCAACTCTGCCTTATTTACCGGGACTCTCGTAAATAAGACACTTCTCCAGGACAAATCCCAGGACAGATTTTCTCCTGTATTTTTGCTGAAAACTACTGTTAAAACCCTTTAGGCCAGCAAACCTTTAATTTCTACAAAAGTCCATTTCACGCTCACATTTCAGGTACAAAAATCATGGATACCGTGCCATCTAAGGTCTGTGGTTACTGCAATCCCTGTCTACTGTGTTTGTGATAAGCATGAAAGATCACAAAAACACCAGAAAGCAAGTGACGCTCACAAAACCAGCGCTTCAATAACATCTTTCGCTGCCAAAGGAAAAACAACGATCAAGAAAGTTGCATATGTAAATACGTTTACATGCTGTGACTGGTTCAGCAAATCTGTAGTAAACATGTTCCCAGACTCACACATTGCAAAGTATTCTGCAGGAAAGTCTAGTCACATAAAAATAGTGAAAGGCGTCTTTTATTACAATTTCAGTATCAACATTG
Organism: Acipenser ruthenus; assembly: GCF_902713425.1. Taxonomy (NCBI): domain Eukaryota; kingdom Metazoa; phylum Chordata; class Actinopteri; order Acipenseriformes; family Acipenseridae; genus Acipenser; species Acipenser ruthenus. The sequence continues at coordinate 19,827,257 of NC_081192.1, forward strand.
CTTTAGAAATTGAGATTGATTGATAACATGTGTTTATATACAGAATAGTGTGTTCATTTAAAATAGGAGATAGTTGACAATGACATGTTAATGACAGTGGTATTATTGATACACCACATATGTGCAGTGTAATGGATAACGTTGTAATACCATGTTGTGTATTTTGGCTTATTTTGGCTTTTAAAACTAAACAAATTATGATGGACTTATTGAATTTAGAGGTTTTTTCTTGTTATAAAGTAGGTGGCATAGCTCGTCCTTTGACGAGGTCAGTATACCAAACTGAGTCTTTAGGTTTGTTGTGTGATGAAAGTAACAACGCATGCTTTGCTGTCGTAAAAACCACAGGGGTCAAGAGAGAATCTGATTGTGAAGCATGTCAAGGTTGTTCGTCTGTTCTGATATGTTTCCTTTTTAAAAGCAATTAGAAGGAACACTGTATCACAGTCTATCATTCTGCCAAGTAAGTGTTCACTTAAATTCAGGCCACTAAGATTTCAGTTTACAAAAGCTCCCTTATTTTGAAAACTCAGTGTTGACTGGTATGCTAGACTGATGTAGCAATTTCTTTCTGACATTAACCATTAAAGTATAAAATGTAACCAAACAGGTAGTATTATTGGGCTTGCTTTATCAGGGGCCTTGGACAATGTAATGTTAATATGGTATGCGGCTATTTTAGATCCAGAGGGTTTTCTTCTGAAAAACCGAGAAGCCTTGGAGAGTCAGTATGTCTCGCAGCATCTTCATAAGCGGATCGATTTGATCTTTGGCTTCAAGCCAAAAGGAAGAGAAGCCATTGCTGTACACAATGGTATGCCTATTGAAAGTGTTATTTTTTCTTATGCTTATCACTACACTTTGTTCAAAGGTAGTAGTGTGCAAATAACGGTTGAATTCAACAACAGCAACTGAAAGATTGCAAAACCCTTTATAACTGACACTTTTTCTAACTGGTCTAAATTGTTATGAGGTAGTATTGCATTATGTAATTGTCTTCTAATTACACAAGAACAATGACACTACACAATAAGAAGTCTTCTGACCTATCTATATACCATTCATTGTAAAACAATGTCTTGTATGTAAGACATGTACATTTAAGAGAATGTGTTCGTTACCTGTTGTTTGTTTTGTTATGGGACAGAATAACTACAGTATTAGAACATTTGCCCAGTTTACCCCGGTGTTTTTGCAATGGTAATATTGATGTTTTCCCAAGCATTTCCTGTAGTTGTATTATGCATTTACTATCATGTTTGGCCATGTCTTTTAATATGCTTTACTGTACCTCTGGGTTTTGCAATGCTTATTTATGCTTTACCATGCTTTCACAATGTTTTTAATATTTTAAACTTTTATAAGGGTCTATACTCTCCATTATATTGTGCAAAATAATTCTACCTAATGAGAAAATACATCTATTGCTGCATAATTTATTGTTGTTTCATTCTGAACACCTTGGGGGAAATGTCATAAAAGACTCTATGCTATATAAATGCTAATTATTTATTCGATCCTGTCATTTTAACAGTTTTTGTGAAATGCAGTTGATCACAAAGCATTGACAATTGTAGGTATCAGCTTTTGAAAGAAACACTAATTTGTCTACTGGGTTTTTTTCTTTTTCAGTATTTCATCATTTGACATACGAAGGAGGCATACACTGTGACATGTAAACCATTTCAGGGGTTCAGCTTCTGGATCCATTTATTTTTCTTTAAAGTAGTGGCTTAGCACACTAACCATTCACTGTCTACAATCTGGGTGAGCTGCTTTTACAATGGCAGTGCAGTAGATTGTGATAGATAAGGTGACAGAGGGTTGTTTTGGTGCATAGTGTATCTGTATCTTACACTGTTAACATATTGCAGGACTATGATACAGCAAGCATACCAGTAAGCCAGCTTCATCCTAAAGGTTTAAGAATTTAACATGAATCAGTTAAGTGATATCAGTGGAACTACACCACTCAAACCTGAAATGTTGCATATCGTGTCCTTATCCTTGATGTACCACGTAGAATTATTGCAGTACAGAAAAGCAAATTGGAACTGTTAACAGACTAATGATCTTTTTAACAATACCACGTTGTCTAGTATTAAAGATCTGGATCAGAAAATTACAATTTTGACCCAGATCTTGGAGTTTGGGCAGACTTCTACGCAGCTGTTTACCTCGCCTCATCCCCAAACACCAAAGTTTCAAAACCAGTCCAGGACACCCATCCGGAGCACCTCCTTCCATGAATTATCACCAGGTAATTTAAGTTAAACATAAATCTAGTTACTATTGAACATGTGCACGTTGCCTAGTTGTCCTGGATCTTAAACTACTCATGGAACAAATATTCAAATATTCCAACAAACACTGCTTGATATGTATTGAGAGGCAAATGTGACAATGTGTGTATTTGTTCCTTTAACAACATGTATAAATAACTATCAAAAAGATATTAGCATTAATGACAACTGAAATAAACAGCACATTCTACTGTGTTTCCTCCTTTGTTTAAAAAGTAATTTCATGGTGTGCCAGGTTTAATTTGATTTTGTTTACTGTACTAATTATAATTTTTTCATATAATCGAAGTAGGAAGAATATTTGATTATTTGTTTGAATTTGTAAAGAATATAAAAAACTGAAAAACATTATCCATCCCAGAAGTACAATTTACTTCTGAAAAAATGGGGTCCCGAAAAAATATAAAGTTACACATCCCCACATGTTGTTACAACTGTTTAAGTAACGTACCTGTAATTTTTCTTTTATTAACATCCTGACAACTTTTTACACTTATAACTTTAAAGTCTGTTTCAAAGCTTTTTTCAAAATGTCCGCTCTAGTGCACTGATAGTGTAAGGATTATTGCCCACATTGTCAAACAGGTAACACAGCAATATGATGTGGTACAGAACAGAAAAGCCAGAGCACTTTTTTTTTTTTTAATCACTCTTCCTGCAGTGATTTAGGACAGATGTCAAACCCCAGTGCACTAGAGCAGCCATTTTGAAAATAGCTTTGAAACAGACTTTAAAGTTATAAGTGTAAAAGTTGACAGGATGTTAACAGTGAAATGAAAAATGACAGGTACTTTATTTTAACAGTTGCAGCAACATGTGGAGACATATAAACACTATATTTTTCAAAACCCCGCTACCTACTATTTAAGTTGTCACCTTAGAACATAAGAACATAAGAAAGTTTACAAATGAGAGGAGGCCATTCAGCCCATCTTGCTCGTTTGGTTATTAGTAGCTTATTGATCCCAGAATCTCATCAAGCAGCTTCTTGAAGGATCCCAGGGTGTCGGCTTCAACAACATTACTGGGGAGTTGGTTCCAGACCCTCACAATTCTCTGTGTTCATTTGTGACCCCTGGTCCTTGTTTCTTTTTTCAGGTCAAAAAAGTCCCCTGGGTCGACATTGTCTATACCTTTTAGGATTTTGAATGTTTGAATCAGATCGCTGCGTAGTCTTCTTTGTTCAAGACTGAATAGATTCAATTCTTTTAGCCTGTCTGCATACGACGTGCCTTTTAAACCCGAGATAATTCTGGTTGCTCTTCTTTGCACTCGTTCTAGAGCAGCGATATCCTTTTTGTAGGTCTTACTAATGCATTGTAAAGTTTTAACATTACATTCTTGTTGGCCTTTTTTATAGCTTCCCCACATTGTCTAGATGAAGACATTTCTGAGTCAACATAAACTCCTAGGTCTTTTTCATAGTTCCCTTCTTCAATTTCAGTATCTCCCATATGATATTTATAATGCACATTTTTTATTGCCTGCATGCAATACTTTACACTTTTCTCTATTAAATGTCATTTGCCATGTGTCTGCCCAGTTATGAATGCTGTCTAGATCATTTTGAATGACCTTTGCTGCTGCAACAGTGTTTGCCACTCCTCCTATTTTTGTGTCGTCTGCACATTTAACAAGTTTGCTTACTTAGATTAGAATGTAGATTAGGAATAGCAGGAATGTGTCAAGAGACTGTTGCATGATCTTGGTTAGCAGTTTGTAAATAACTTCTTTCATTTGTTTGAGTACTATTGAGGATCTCATCCGGCCCAGGGGATTTGTTTATTTTAAGAGCTCCTAGTCCCTTTAACACTTCTGCCTCTGTTATGCTTAAGTTATTTAAAACTGGATAGGAACAGGTCGACATGTGGGGCATTTTGTCCTTGTCCTCCTTTGTAAAAACCTGTGAAAAGTAATCATTTAATATATTTGCTATTTTTTTTCTTCATCTATGATTTTGCCATTTGTGTCTCTTAGACATTTAACCTCCTCTTTGAATGTTCTCTTGCTGTTTATAATATTGGAAAAACATTTTGGAATTGGTTTTAGCTCTCTTAGCAATATTGATTTCTATCTCTCTCTTGGCCTTTCTAACTTCCTTTTTGACTTGTGTTTGCAGTTACAAGTACTCTTTCTGTGTACTTTGTTTTTGGTCCCTTTTAAATGCTCTGAAAAGTGCCTTTTTTCGCTGAATATTTTTTTAAATTGATCTATTAAACCATTTTGGCCATTTTGTTTTAGATTTAGATTTGTCTGCTTTTGGGATGTAATTGTTTTGCGCCTCTAGTACTACATTTTTAAAAAACAGCCATCCTTTTTCTGTGGATGTTTTCTCTATTTTACTCCAATCTACTTCTGTTAGTCTCTGTTTCATACCTACATAGTTTGCTTTTCTAAAATTGTAAACCTTAGCTTTAATCATTACTTCTGGGGTTTTAAAAAACACTTCAAATGAGACAGTGTTGTGGTCTTAGTTTGCCAATGGCTCTCTGACCTCTCTTTTAGTTATTCTGTCTTCGTTATTTGAAAAGACTAAATCAAGGCATGCCTCCCCTCTAGTCCGTGCCTTGACAAATTGCGTTAGGAATCAGTCATTTGTCATTTCCACCATTTCAATTTCACCATTTCAGATTCTTCCTCTGAGGATTTGACAGAAGAAAGCAAAAAACTTTCATGGAGCAACATCAGGAAATAAAAATATAAAGTAGTAGAATGCAAATTGGTTTGTCAACCTGTCCCTAGAACCACGTCAGTCATCTAAACGGAAAGATTTGTTTTGCGATAATCTGTGGTTTGTTATTAGAGCAGCGTTTTCAGAAACAGACATTATGAGGGAATGCATACAGTACATAAAATGCAAAGAAAGTACACCTGGTTGAGAAATTAGCAAACCATGATTCAGACTTTACTGGTATGCGACAGGCTTGCCACTGGTGTGTGCCGACAGTTCTTTATGATGATATGATTCCTCAAAACACAATGCTCCTTCAATCACACCATCGTGTATCAATCTGTTTGTACCACTGAAGCACAGAGAAATGAGAAATTATAATGCAGAGCTCCAGACTGCAATTAAAATAGTTAGAAATGCAAGAAAACTTTTTCAGGGGTTAGGCACAATAATGCTGCATCTCCCTTTTAAAGGCAAGTGTCAATATTTACGAATGCGAGATGACGTCGGTCTGATTATTTATATATATATATATATATATACACACACACACACAATGAAAGTCTCCACGGCAATGCAAATTCCTTTCACTTTCCAAACTTTATTTAAATGGCTTACCAAATGAAATTCATCATTTTGCTTCAAAGAGGTTTAAATACTTGACTCCTGCTTGTTTATATTCTTCATCAAAATCTCTTTATTGATTAAAAAAAGGACATAGTTGTAAAACAAACAATGCGTTTAACACCAGCCGAAAACAAGCACCCCAGTTTCTTGCAACAGTTGTGATTGTGACCAAACGTGGAAGTACTGTTGTGTAAAAAAAGTAGCTTAAAATGAACAGTTGTTTAGGAAATGTAGAACAAGAACAGCAACAAATAAAAATACACTTAAGGTTTGTGCCCTGAAAACTTAACGTAATTAATGAAGGGCTGTAATGCAGCAAAAAGAGCAAGAATTAAACAAACAAGGACGTGATAAGATTTCCGTACCAAGCTGAATAAAGTTGTCTTTGTGAACTCCAATAAACCAGTGTTATCTTTCGCCAGTCAAATCGTACAGTGCTTAAATAAAGTTTTGAGTCAACATGAATAGATTTTTTTCGTCTCTTGCGTAGATTTAGTTACATTGTTTACCATCAGGAGTTTAAGTGATTTAATTGCACAAGATTCCATGGTTAGATGATGAGCTGATAATGTCTCTTCAGCCAAAGAATCAACCAAAGTAATTTAAGAGCAGTGTTACCATTATGTAAAACAATATGTAGCGTGTGCTTTGTACTAAAGCAGGGTCAGCTGTTGAACAAAGCTTATTTCTCAAACTGACCATTTAAAAAATGTGAAAACAGAACACACATAAATGCGTGTGGTCAGCTGACTTGCATTCCCTTCCCTTCTCCTCTGCTCCAACCATGACTTACCTTCAAACTTGATTATTTCGACCTACAGCCACAAACGTAGTGCTTTAGGGGCAAAAACAGTTCGTAGTGCTTTAGGGGCAAAAACAGTGTAATTAACCCTTTCCAGGAAACGGGTAACCCAGTTTCTAGAAGGCCTAGAATATATATATATATATATATATATATATATATATATATATATATATATATATATATATATATATATATATATATTTTGTGAACAATTTGTTCTGTATTGAATGTGGTAGCCAACTGGCAGTATGAGAAGTGACACTTTGAGACAGAATATGAGGTTGAAGAATAGGCAGTTTTATTATTTCTTGTTTAAAGTTCACACAGAACAACCAAAACGTTTACGAAAATAAAAAAAAGAAAACCTGCCCGCTAATCTCACTTCTTCAACCCTCTCTATTGCTTGCACAAGCTTTCCTCATTGCAAGAGAATCTGTATTGCGATCAGCAACTAAAGACCAGTCCAGGTTTCGTCCAGCTGCTGCTGGTAACTGTAGATCCAGTCTTGGATCAGGAAGTCTCACCAGGCAAGTCTCTCATGTTTATTTACTTTTATAATCCACAAGGGCTGCTGGGTAATGATGTTTGTAATCCTTTTTCAGGTGAACAGTTAAGTATTCCAAATAGTATCTTCTGCTGTACCAAGAAGATTGCACCCCTGTGTGATCCACACAGGAATAACAGGTGAGGATGCTCCTTGTGATTAACACAGCACCTTTGCGTTCTTTCGGGTTCCTTTGTCGCCCTCTGCTGTTGAACACTGTAACTTGCAGCCTACTTCTTTGCTGGTTCCTGACTGACTTAAATAAAAATAAAACAAACTACCACTGTCCGTGTGGTTTGATTACTTGCTATTGGACAACATACAGGCCCTTGAACTAAAGTCCCGGTTCTATAAACAAAAACGTCTGGGTCTTTACTTTAAACCCCAGATTGTTGCAGCCATTTCAGGGTTACACAGACCGTAAAGATTAAATGGCATTTCTGTTAATAAAGTTTGCGCAACCAGCCTTAATTAAATAAAACACAGTCCTTTGATATTATGCAGTCGCTTAAAAACAAACAACCCATAAATCACAGGCGTTTGTAAATTCAGTGTGTGCACACCATACGTGCCAATATAAAAATGGCCTGTTTAAACGTGTTCAGTCTGGCATACACTCGTACAGCTGGAGTAAACAGACTGAACGTTGCACACAGCAGGTAAGTAAGCAGGCGAGTAAAACAGTCAATTTAATACAGTGGCTTTCTTTTTAAACCAGGTGCAAACAGAACACTGTCTTTCTTTTAAAAACCAAGCACAAATGTACAGTATACCACCAGTTTGGGGATCTGGGTTACTCACTGTAGAGATCTGTTCTGGCGAGTGCACCAGCTTTGCTTCCAGGCTGCAGACACGTTGCAGCTTCCTATGGCAAAACCAAAATAAAAGCCCTACTCGCTTTGTATTTTTACAGTCCTTCCACACAGGTACCTTTGGCTCTGGAATATTGAAGTCTGTGCCGGTCACACACACTGTAGCCCTTTCAGACTCTTTGTCCCTGTATTTCTGCACAACGAAACACAGCTGCTCTTGACTCTGTTCCACTGATATACACACTGCTGAAATTGTTGCGCATACTCAGCTACAATGGTGAAACAAACCGACAACACTGCTCGGTAGTTCAGACTTGCTGGGGATTCCGAACTACAACCTTGAGAATCTGAGATGTTGGTAAAATCAATAATAAGTGGATAAATCAGTAATGCACGAGGCTGTCATGCTGGCTTATAAATATAAAATAAATCCAAGTTCACTTTTTCTTCAGGTGTTTACAGATGAAGGCATTACAGTTACAGTTATGACACTCCCAGCTGAATTCAGAATGTCAGAGATCTGAGGGGCCTATAAAAACACAAGTACAAATATAAGCAAACACACAATACAAGACATACTAAAAAAAATAATCCAATATATGAGATTTGGGCTAAATGCCAAGCAGTACAACTCAGAAATGGCACCACTTCAGAAAACAGCATGAATACAAACACAATTCTAACAAAGCCTTGCCTTTCTCGGCCTTTGGCCTCCATTCATCTTGCATAACAAAAAAAAACAACAAAAAAAACACATGTCCTTTCTGAAATGCTTAAAACAAAAAAAAAAGTGTTAAGTTTCCTGTTTAAACTTTAACACATTGGGAATTTGTAACTTGTTTTGGTGATCAGGCTGCCTAATCTCGTAATGCACTTTCTCGTAGGGGCCCTGCCACTTAGCATGCAGTTTACACTCTGATTTTTTTTTATTATTATTATTATTATTATTATTATTATTATTATTATTATTATTATTTATTTCTTAGCAGACGCCCATATCCAGGGCGACTTACAATTGTTACAAGATATCACATTTTTTTTACATACAATTACATTATTTTTTTACACAAATTTTTTTTTACATACAATTACCCATTTATAAAGTAACAGAAACCAAAACAATGGATGGGCGGGTAAAACTGAACGCAACTGCGTTCAGCTGAATTTATTAACTAAATAAACAAAACAAAAGATTTAAACACTCAAAAAACCAAAAAGGTACAAGGGCCAAACGAATAAACAGAAAGAAGTACTATTTATATAGCAATTGTTCGTTATATTCTCCTCGCTCTCTCTCTCCGCTCTCCCGTACTTTCCTCTCTACACTCAACCCCCGCAGCACGGACAGCTGCAGGTTCTTATACTCTGGCCGAGGGGTTAACTAGCTGTTAATTATCTTATTACCCCTCGGCCACAGTCTGCACGCGTTTGGTAAGGATGCATGACTGTCAGCTAGTTAAATAATCAGTAGCTGATCAGCCACGCATCCTAAATAACAATAACAAAAGACGCGGCGCTTTTATCCGCGCCACAAACAAAAATACAAATAATAATAAATAGGGGCGTGACACTCCGCCACACCGCCTTACAAAATTATTGCTTTTTTGGTTTAATTCATTTTAACAAGTAAAAGATATTTACGAAATATAGTGATCATCTTATTTTTCTGATATCATTGTTTGAAATGCTTTGTACACTAAGGGACTGGGTAAAGGAAAGATATTATTGTATGATATTATTATAATTTAATAATCTGACCGGCACTTGCACTGATTGATAAGAAAGCAGAATATCGTAACTTAGTTTCCACCAAAACAGTTAAGAAAACATATCATCAGTCCAGGATATTTTTTGTGTTAATGTGTGTGATTATTTAAAAAGCATGTTGTGGGGTCCCCGAGTGGCTCATCCAGTTAAAGCGCAGGATGAGTCATACAGCTTGGACAGAGCCAGTTTGCATCCAGGCTGTGCAAAGAGGCCAACATTTTTGGTATAGTAAAGCTAGACCTCTGAATCACACACACAAATAAATTATCCTGGGCCTAGGGCAGAAACACATGAATGGGAATGTTTTATTCCTTGCTTACCATCAGCAGCTTGTTTTTTGCACAGATCTGTTACACCTCTGCGCTACAGAGTATGCATTACAATTCCTGTATTACAATTCCAACACTCATTTTTTTCTAGTAAATCCTTGGAGTAGTATTAACTTGGCAAGGTAGAGATGGACATTATTCCACACCCAGCGGATGAAGGTAAATGCAAGTTTTCTGTATATAGATACCTACGTTTTTAAAACAACACTAATGTTAAATAGGCATTACCTAGGATCAAGCACTTTTTCAATGCATACATGCTCATAACAGGAAGGTGTACTCTGGATTGCGTCAAAGATTGTGGCATACTCACTTCTGTTGGGATTTGAGTAATTTGTTTTGTAAGCAACCACATTTTAGCCATACATGTAATACTTATCCATCAAACTAATGTTACTACAAAGATAAAAAATAAAAAAAAGATATACAGTATCAAAACTAAGTACAGTAGTCCGTCACGTATCTGGAAGGATATGTAAAAAGTCATGTAGCCATTTTGCATTAGCACTGTACATGTGCGTGACTGCTGAAGAGTTGATCATTGATCATAGCGGATAAACGGTTAGGGCAGATATGTGACGTGTGGATACATGTCAGTAAGTACAGATATTTTTATTATAACTATATATATATGTATATATATATATATATATATATATATATATATATATATATATATATATATATATATATATATATATATATATATATATATGTATATATATATATATATATATATATATATATATATATATATATATGCACACAGTGGTTTCCAGAAGTATTCACCCCCCTGCAAAGTTTTCACATTTTGTTGGCACCTGAGCGTACTCCACGACTCATTCAAATTAGACTTTACATGTAGAATCTACACAAACTACTCCACATTGATAGTTAAAAAATGCATATAGAATATAAATAAGTAAGATTTACAAGGAATTACAGATTACTGTCAGTTGCATAAGTATTCAACCCCTTTGCTACTGCAGCCCTAAATCAGCTCAGGTGCAAATGATTTGTTTGAAAGGTCACAAAATTTGTGAAATGGTTTCAGCCTGTGTGTACTCAAAGTGGTTTAACTTTTAGATAATTTCTCTCAGGTATATAAAGACTTTCAAGCTGCAACTTACATAGTGATCCAACAAAGCAACCATGAAGACCAAGGAGCTTTCAAAACAAGTCAGAGATGGTGGTAGACTGGCACAGAGCAGGAGAAGGGGACAAGAAAATTTCAAAGGCGCTGATTATCCCTCTCAACACAGTGAAGTCCATCATTAAGAAGTGGAAGATGCATCATACCACCCAGACACTACCCAGATCAGGTTGCCCTCCCAAACTGAGCAGCCGGGCAAGCTGGAAACTGGTTTCGGAAGTTTGCGAAAGAGCATGTGGATGATACTGCAGACATGTGGAAAAAGGTTTTGTGGTCAGATGAGACAAAAATTTAACTTATCAGTCTAAATTTCAAGCGTTACTTCTGGCGCAAGCCCAACACTGCACATCACCCAGTCAACACCATCCCAACTGTCAAGCATGGCAGCATCAAGTTATGGAGATGCTTCTCTTCAGCAGGGACTTGTCAGGATAGAGTGGAGAATGGATGGTGCAAAGTACAGGCGAATCTTTGAGGAAAACCTGTTTGAGTCAGCCAAGACTCTGAAACTGGGGAGGAAATTCACATTTCAGCAGGACAATGACCCGAAGCACAAAGCCAAAGCCACACTGGAGTGGTTGAACAAGAAGAGAATTAATGTTCTTGAGTGGCCCAGTCAAAGTCCTGACTTGAATCCAATCGAAAATGTATGATGTGACAACGATCCCCAACAAACTTATCAGAACTGGAGCAATTTTCCCGTAAAGAATGGGCAAAAATGTCACCATCCTGCTGTGCAAAGCTAGTAGAGACCTATCCAAAAAGACTCATAGCAGTAATTGCTGCAAAAGGTGCTTCTACCAAGTACTGACTTAAGGGGCTGAATACTTATGCAACCAGTAAATTTCATTTTGTATATTTTCTTTACAAGTTTTGCTGACATTTAACCTCCTACCCATATAGCAGTGTTAAGTTTAACCACTACCGTTTTGAATTAAAAAAAAACTCAGCAAAATGTGACATTATTGGTAGGTGGTGAATACTTCTGCAAACCACTTTGTGTGTGTGTGTATATATATATATATATAGTGATAAAGCTAGGGGTAGAGTCGTTAATGGGAGGCATGTGAGGGCAAGTTTGCTGGCAAATTATGACCTCACGTTACCAGAAATAAGATGGCCGACCTGAGGGAAACTTCATTTCCCAGATCACCTCATGGTGGGAAATGATGTCACAGAATTAAGGATGAATCATCATAAAAAGGTACAGCCCACAACAGGTTGGTGAAGGAGCAAGGAGACAGCTTTGTGCTGGGGGGGAGAGAGTGGAATGAAATGTAAGTGCCTGTTAATACCTGTTGGCCTGTGAGTACCGACCGTGGATTGTTTGACTACCTGACTTGTTGCCTGAACCTGAACTTTGCTGAGAACCCGTAACGTGTACCAAACCCTGCCTGTGTTTTGACTGGCCTTTGGATTGTGGAAAAAAATATATCAGGTGCTGCCCTGATTTATACTGTATTACTGTGTTGTGTAGAACTTTGTTTATGGATCTCTGCTACTGTTTATGTGCTTCCCTCCGGACCTGCCACAATATATATACAATTTTCTGTATCACTTTAAGACCTGTATATAACCAAACATTATAGCACTGTGTCACATTTCTCATGGACAAGTGACAAGTAGGAAGTAATGCCAACTAAATCCTCCCACAGGCCTTGCTTATCACTATTCTGCAGTAAGTTATTTAAGTGTGAAAGATGCATAAATATTCAAGTAGCACTGAACAAGGAGCAAATCACTGGGTTTAGATTCTATGTGATTACAGTCATTTAATTGTTCATACAAATGCTGACATTAGGTGAAGGAAAGCATCACCATGACAACTGACTACTGCTGGCCTGGGAAAGATTTGAATTGGAAAACTGGGATATGCTCCAAAATAAGCAAGCCCTTTTATGTTCTATGTACCAGGAAGGACAAGCAAGTACTGCCAAACAGCACAGGGATAGTGTGTTTTACATGAATGGCTTAAATTCAAAACTAATTAAACAATTCTAGCTTACCACTACCATCCTCAGCAGGGCCAGGATTAGAAGATTCAGGCAGTCAGCTGACAATGGTAGGCTGGATTCATAGGCCGCCTGAGCCTAAAACACACACACGCACACACACACACACACATATATATATATATATATATATAGAGAGAGAGAGAGAGAGATATTGTGTGTAAAATATTGTGTATAAAATGTATGTTTTGTGTGATTTAAAACCTAATATTCAATTCATTCATCATTGAGACTTCTGATGCAAACACTAACATGATACAAATGAAATTTATAATTAAAGTTCGGGAGGAGGGTCAGACACCAATCTCCGCATCACCAAATTGAATCATTCAATTTACACATTAGCTAATTTAAATTGTTAGCACTATAAATACCCTCTTCACTTATCTCTCAGTTGCGTTTTGATTTCATCGTAACCCACCACCTCCCCATCTCCACCTTTATTAATAACAGTTTTTATGTTTTATCAAATGGGGGTCTCAGCCTCGTCCAGTTGGCCAGGCAGCGAACCCTCAAACCAAGTTAGGTTTGATGCCAAATGAATGTGTATATACAGCATACTTTTCTGTTAAATCGCATACTCCGCATTCTCTACAATAAATATTTGTACTAAAACATTTTGTGATTGGTGTTTGTCCCGAACTACTGAAATGACTGTAGTAAGTGATCCTGACAGGAGCTTTAACTTTTAAAGATGTTGACCTTAAGCAATGTGAAACAGTAGCACTTTATGGTATCAAAATGAACTGACACAAATTTTACTTTTCTACATAAAGCCCATAAAACACAAGCTTGCTTTCTGGCAATTGCTGATGCAACAAGTTAATTTTTACATTTTAAAGCAACTTTCACCAAGATCAGGTATTGCTGATTCACAGGGGGGGGGGGGGGGGGGAACGCTTACCTGGATAAACGTATCCACCTTCATGTCTTCTAATGATGGATACAATAAAATTGTCTAACAGGTCCTTAACAAAAGCTTTAAAAAAGATGTTACTTTCATGCAGTCACTCACAAACACATCTTGGGCATGTTACAATTAAGAATGAGATCTTGTTACCTATAGAGACAACACACAATACCTCAAATTAGCTTATTTTATTTTGAGCACTGTGCTTCTATTTTTCCATGAATGTGGTTAGTTATTGTGTAGCTGGCAGGGGTGCGGGGTATTCTGGCCATACCACCGGTGGCACTGGAAGTTGGGGTTCCTCCCTTGTGGGTGCTGGACCCTCGTGCTCTCCTCTTCTGGGTGCTGGACGCTTGTGCTCCCCCTTCTGGACGCTTGTGCTCCCCCTTCTGGGTGCTGGACGCTCCTGCTCCTCCTTCTGGGCGCTGGACCCTTGTACTCCCTCTTCTGGGTGTTGGACGCTTGTGTTCCCCCTTCTGGGTGCTGGACGCTCCTGCTCCTCCTTTTGGGCGCTGGACCCTTGTACTCCCCCTTCTGGGTGCTGGACGCTCGTGCTCCCCTTCTGGGTGCTGGACGCTCGTGCTCCCCCTTCTGGGTGCAGGACGCTCGTGCTCTCCCTTCTGGGTGCTGGACGCTCGTGCTCCCCCTTCTGGGTGTTGGACGCTCGTGCTCCCCCTTCTGGGTGCTGGACGCTCGTGCTCCCCCTTCTGGGTGATGGACGCTCGTGCTCCCCCTTCTGGGCGTTGGACGCTCGTGCTCCCCCTTCTGGGTGCTGGACGCTCGTGCTCCCCCTTCTGGGTGATGGACGCTCGTGCTCCCCCTTCTGGGTGATGGACGCTCGTGCTCCACCTTCTGGGTGCTGGATGCTCGTGCTCCCCCTTCTGGGCGTTGGACGCTCGTGCTCCCCCTTCTGGGCGTTGGATGCTCGTGCTCCCCCTTCTGCCCTCAGTGTGCCTGTACTCGCCCAATGCACAGCACCATCGTCAATCCTCAAGGCTACTGAGGAGATCCTTCAGCCCGTCATCCCACTTAATTTGGTCTGTGTCACGGTTCCCCCAGATCCAGTTGTACATTTTTTTTTCCACTCCTCACACAAAAATCCAGAAAAAAAACCCCATCTCACTCCTGGTCTGCGTCTTGGAGGAGTTGTTTATCCCACGCAGGAAACCATATGTCCTAATGTGATATCTTGTAACAATTGTAAGTTGCCCTGGATAAGGGTGTCTGCTAAGAAATAAATAATAATAATAATAATAATAATAATAATAATAATAATAATAATAATAATAATAATATGTCGACGAACTTCTAGATAGACTGGGAAAGGCAAAGTTCATCTCTACTCTGGACTGACAAAGGGATACTGGCAGACCCCCTTGACCCGCAGTTCTAGAGAGAAAACCACATTTTCAACACCGCAAGGGCTGTTCCACTTTAAAACCATGCCGTTTAGGCTACATGGTGCGCCCGCTGCCTTTCGGAGACTGATGGACCAGGTTTTACGCCCACATCATGAATATGCAGCAGCGTATATTGATGACGTGGTTATTTACAGCTGCACCTGGCGAGAGCATTTGGTTAGGGTTACAGCCGTCCTTCAGTCTCTAAGGGTAGCCCGGCTGAGAGCTAACTTGAGAAAATGTGCGTTTGCCAAAACAGAGACTCAATATTTGGGATTTTTAATGGGAAATGGAAGGGTGAAACCCGTTGTCACAAAATCCAGGGTTTGGTTGATGCGGCAATCCCTAAAACCAAGACTCAGGTGAGGTCACTACTGGGATTAGCTGGTTATTACCGCTGCTTTATCCCTGAGTATGCCACAGTGGTTAACCCTTTAGTAGACCTCACCAGAAAGAGTGCACGAAAGCTAATTAAGTAGTCAGTTGAGTGTCAGGGGGCATTTGATACTATTAAGCGTAAACTTTGCCAGGCCCCCACTCTTATCACACCTGCTTTCACCAAGAGATTCATCCTCCACACCGATACGTTGGATGTGGGTTTGGGTGCAGTCTTGTCTCAAAAGGTAGACGGAGTAGAACACCAGATACTGTATCTAAGTAAAAAGATGCTTCCTCGGGAGCGCAACTACTCCATGGTCGAAAAGGAGTGTTTGGCCATTAAACGGGTCAAACTTGCCCACAAATATCTGATGTGCTTTCAGTCACCATAAGGCATGACATACTATGTACAGGATGTGAGTACCGCACATCAAATCAAGAGGTGGGGCTTGTTTACTCACTGCATGAACCTGATGGTAGACATTCCATGTGTGTATCGACTTTTCAAACAGAAAAGCTAAATAACTGGACATCTACCAATCATGTGATTCCACATGTTGGTCAACGTTTAAATAAACCAGGGAACGCAAGCAGTTTGATATCCACACCATTTATTTAAAATTACCGTTGTTTGAACTTGCAACATGACATCCTTGAAGGGAACACGGCCTTAGCCCTCTGCACCACTGGGCTGTTGTTGAAATGTGTTAATTTTTTAAGCTTACATCCAAGCCTGACCAGCTTTCACTGAAAACCTGAATGCTGCTCATTTCTAGAAATGCTCTATTTCCTGTTTGAAAATATCTAGTTTCCTGTTTGGTACAATGTAGTTCCTCGTTTAATTAAAAATAAATAAAGGAATAATTTATTTGGTAGAAATAAATAAATGATTTAAACAAATACATTTAGACATACATATTTTTAAATAAATACCTGTAGAAATGAATACATGTTTATATTATATATATATATATATATATATATATATATATATATATATATATATATATAATTTACATGAAACTTGTACTTTTTATATAGGTATATAAATGTCAATTGCTGTGGCTAAACGCATCAGCCAAATCAATTAATATGACATGTATTTTTCTAGCTTGCTATTTATTAATAGAGAGAGAGAGAGAGAGAGAGAAAGAGAGAGAGAGAGAGAGAGAGAGAGAGAGAGAGAGAGAGAGAGAGAGCGAGAGAGAGAGAGAGAAACAGTGGTTAATCATACAAGTTAGAAAAACTTGTCGGAAACTGCCAAGATTTAGTTATACAACGAGACACTAGTGATCCGTCGCTTGCAGCATCTGTGGCGTAGAGGTTAGAGCGCTGTGCTCCTGACTGGAGAGCTGTGAGGGGGGCACATTGCTGCTTTACCTAGATTGATCCAGTAAAAATCCCGACTGTATAAATGGGTAATTGTATGTCACAATTGTAAGTTGGCCTGGATAAGTGTGTCTGCTAAAATAAATAATATGCATGTCTGGTTGTTACTTGGATGGGAGACTGCCTGGCAATACCAGATACTTTAAACTTTTCTTTGAAGTTTTACTTGTTTACAATAACAAATACTAGATTAAACAGCAAAAATGAGCTGATTTACTTTTAATTTATTGATGCCAGCTCACTGCGCTCAGGTAGTAGTGAGTAGCCAGCTACTCACTACTATTCTCTCCTAGCAGAACTTTTCAACTCTGATTCCATTACAGTACACCATGCTGGTGTGCCGTGCTGCTCTTTCACTTTTCTATAAGGCACATGAGACGCACTGTTATGACTGATTTTATTAATCGCTATTGAAATAATTGCATAAGATAAGTTACAAATATATTTATTTCACGCCTCCACCCGCTGTTTTAATTGCATTTGGATCATTCCAGACACCACCTGTTACGTGAGCGCAACAAACTCAGCAATGCATTATCCACCGTTGGTTAAAAAAATTAATGAAACGGACACATTTGTTATATAAGGTAGGCTATGTTAGGTAGATGACAGATTCCTAATATTGTGAAGGTGGCTCTTTTGATCAAAAATAAATTAATAAGTAATAGTAATAGTTGCCTATTTATTTTGAATATTAACTTTTAAATATTTAGCCATGCTGTTTTGAGAATAGGCCTATACAGTGTATATCTTAGTGATAATATATTTGTTTAATTAGTCATGGCCCCAAAGGAATCGGTATACTCTCATTTGGCCCCGAGAAAAAATATTCTTCATAACACCTCAGGGACAGATCTAGACTTTCATGAAGGAGGGGTCAGACTGTCAGGAAGGGGGGATACCTGATATGAAACATACCGTTAAAGTAAACAATACATTTTTAATGAAGGGGGGGGGGGGGCAGACCCCAAAGACCCCAAAGACCCCAAGGACCCCAAGGACATCCCCACCTCCCCCCCACTGGATCTGTCTCTGCACCTGCAATGCCTGGATTGTTTTGTTGGATTTGCTAATGAAAACAAAAGTTGTTAATCACCCTAGGCTCTATTGTGGAAAAACACTAAGCTGGGAGCTTCGTTGGATTGAAGTGAAGTACAATTTATGAATTATATTGAAACTGTGGAGATTCTGGGAAGACTTCAAGGACTAATTTTATGTCGAGCAGTAACACACAGCAAGTTCAAATATTTCTCACTATTTACTGTGTTCGATTTTATTCTGATATTGCTAGGTTATACTGCTGTAAAACAAATTTCAGTCGTTTTACACATGTTTTTCTGCAAACGATGAATAAGCACAGCTGGGACATTATCAGATGTTATTCATTTAAAGTACAATTACAGGCATTATGCTGCTTCTGTAATTAGAAGAAGACCCCAAACAGCTTTTCTTTCAGTTTACAGTGTGCATAATTCTACAAACTGACACATGTGCTTTTAGGCATTAATATACTGTATACGTATTTTATTTAGTTCCAATCCATATACTGTATTAAACCAAAATTATGAAAATACTGTTAATATATCAATGCAACTGCCTTATCGATATAAACGATTTAAACATGTTTAAACTGGAAAGCGTTCATAAAAGTTGCAGTTATTTTATCACTGCATTGATCATTAATACATTTTAAAAACACAAAACATCAAAGTCACAGCATGCATTATATTCGGGCCGGGACATTTCAATTTGATGATAATAAGCAGAGTGTGACATTAATGGGTGACATTAAATTTGACTATTATGGCTACATCTGTCGTCTTTTCATACATTTACACTGTAAAACCACAGACGTGTGAAACGTTTGTATGTAAATGGCATGTGTGCATAGTAAAAAAAAAAATAGAAGTGCTCTATTCCTAAACAGCAGTGTTTATGCATCATTAGGTGTAACACTGGTGCTTAATCATTTGGAACTCTAAATAATTGTTAAACGTTATGTGTTTAATCTGTGCCATTTTTGCTAAGTTTAATGTTTAGATTTTAAACACCAGCCCTGTTATAAACGTGTATGAATGATTAAAAAGTGTTACAAATCATATACATCCAAGAGTTTATTGAGTGGAATGGCAGTTCCTCGTAAAGTTAGAAAAACTTGTTTGAAACTACCGAGAGTCTCTATACAGCTCCAAGAGTTTGCTGTTTCACCATGTTGCCAAGTACCAAAAGTCTAAAACTTTCTTACATCAAATGTGAAAAAAAAATGTAAATACCATTTCATTTCATTCACCGAGCCATCAATAATGGTCAGGAACAGCGAAAGCCTTAATCTTCTAAGAGAACACTTGCAGTTACACATCCATTCAGAAGCTTGAGCAACCCAAATTTCACTTCATGCTATACAAATGCAACATTGCAGTGCCTTCTTCACTTGCAACCTCTGAAGGATTCATTAAAACACAGTCAACAAGAGGCTATCAGGAGCGTTGTTCACAAATATGATCATTTGCCATCCACTGCGTCTCTAACTACTGTGGATATTTGTCACTTCTTAGGAGAGCCTTTCAATAGAGGTGAGCAGCAAGATGTTGCAGAGTTTCTCACCAAATTGTCTGAAATGTGTCCTGAAGTATCTTGCATGGTTTCAGTCACAATAAGTCATGACATTCTATGTACTAGATGTAACTACTGCTCATCAAACCGAGAGGTGTTGCATATTTATCCTCTACATGTACATGCTGGTACAGATTCCATGTGTTTGGAAGAACTAATTTATAGAAATGACAAATGGGCAATGATTCCTGGTAGCAAATGTAGGCAATGCAAATCTTCTCCAGTCGTGAAACGTGAACTTATTCAATCAGCAGGAAGAATGATTGCAGTCCAACTTATGCTTTGGGAAACCAAACCAGATGGGACCGTTACAAAGCGACACAATGCTAAGTTTACTGCTGTGCAGAAGAGCAAAATTACTGTGGACAACAGAAATGACCAATTAGCTTCCATTATCATACACCAAGGACAGGGTGTTATTTCAGGACACTATGTGTCTGTTCTTGCTGTGGGTGCTACTGGAAAATGGGTGCATGCAAATTATGCACTTATTGAAGTCAAACCATGGCCAAGAAATGCAAAGGACATGTATATGACCTTTTATGACGAGATCTAATGCTTTACAAATGTCTTATATTAGCCTAAGTTCATAACACCACTATATCAAGGAGAATAATGTTTTTTTTCCAGTATTAAAATGTGTTAGTATACTACCCTTTAGCACTGACATGCTTAGTAACCATTCATAATACTGAAGTTTTGTACCGACGTAAATATCAATATATCAATACCTACCAAAATAGACATATTGTTTTCACCACTGATGCAACTATAAGAATACAATGTTTACACTTTCAATACTGTCCAAAAGTCCCTTCAACCATTATTTTACTTTCAAATCTTTTCTCATTTCTCTTATATTACTCTACTTATTACTCTCTTGTCTTGTCTGTCTATTTACCATACACATTTTCGAATATCTTTCCCTCGCTTTATTCATTATTTGATGAAGTAAAAAAAGATGTAAAAAAACAAGTTAGAAAAAGCAACAATTGTGTGAATATTGGGCCCCAGCACCTTTCCAATTGTGCCTATTTGCTTGATGCTTGACAAGGTTGCCCCAATTGCTTCTCCTAACTTGGGCTTTTGCGTTTGATATCACCACTTTAAACGGCTGTTGCATTTTTCTAACATGTTTTTTTACATTGACATTGTTTTTGTTATAGATTATAAATAATGCATTTGGGTTTCTGAGAAAATAAACACTCTTTACACTGAAGTTTGCTTTATTCTCATCCTAAACCACAATAACATTCTGTGAATCATACAGTAGTTATGTGATTTCATCAAGTGTTTTTTAGTTTGTATGTGAACAGAACATCCTGTTTTGGCTGCAGTATTCCAAGACCAGCTCGAGAGTTGTCCAGAGGCAGGGCTTCGTCACCTTGCAGCTCCATGTCATAGTAACACAGAACCAAAGCCAGAAACTGCTTTATCTCATTGACTGCAAAAAAGCGTCCTGGGCACTCGCTGATGCCAGATCCAAATGGCATGAGGTAACTCTTGAATTTTCTACCGTTTTTGTAGAAAGTAGTTTTCTTCTGTCCATTTTCATCCAAGAATCTATTGAACTTGAATTCCTACACAAATAAAATACAAATAAATAAAGGTTTTAAATGTTGTCATTTGTTATGGACTATGAAAACATACAGTAGACACAATACAATTCAGAGAACCCAACACATTCTGGTTACCTTTTTACAATTTTTTTTTTTAACTCAATATTCTTGTACTTTTTATGTTAAAGAAATGGGCATAGATGGTGCCTGTAAAAATGTTATCAGCATAACAAAAAAAAAAAAAACTACAGTAGAGAGACAATTATTCAAACTAATTGGGACCGATACTAGTTTGCATAATCAATTTGTATGGATAATCGAACAGGTATTAATAACAATTGCTGTACATTTAATAATGGATAGAATAAAGTTAACACACAAGTACAGTACTTAGTGCACAAGTACATACTGATGATATATACAGGCAGTGAACAAAAAAATGGAAACACCTGGGTAAATGAGGGACACCAAGTATATTGAAAGCAAGGGCTTCCACACAGATGTGGCTCATGCGTTAATTAAGCAAATAACATCCCAGCATGCTTAGGATCATGTATAAAAATGCTGGGCAGACCTGGTTGTCTATAATTATGGCTATCATGGCTGCAAAAGGAGACCTCAGTAACTTTGAAAGAGGGGTGATTGTTGGGGCGCGTTTGGCAGGAGCTTCAGTGACCAAGACAGGTCAACTTGCTGATGTTTCACAAGCAACGGTGTCTAAGGTGAAGTCGGCATGGAACTCTGAGGGAAAGACATCATCAGCAAAGGGCAACAGTGGGCGGAAGCGCATACTCCAGGATCGTGATATCCATGCATCAATTCAAAGTGCAAGGCAAAACAAGCGAGCAACTGCAGATCAATTGACTGCAAATTTCAACCTGGGGCGGGAGCAGACAGTTTCATCAAAAACGATCCGCCGAGAACCGATACCATAGTGGCCCAATGCCCTATTAAATGACTTTACATTGGTGTTTCCATTTTTTTTGTTCACTACCTGTAGCTAGTAACCTATTCTATCACATTAAGCATACAAAATTCCAAAGCTTTACAAATCATAACATTAATGCAATTCAGTAAAACTTTAACAACTATAGTTAAAGTAATGAAATACTGTAATTAAATGTACCATATACCGAACTTTGAAAATCATCAAAGAATAGAAGTACTACTTTAACACATTACAGAACTTTAGGAATCAAGAAAAATTCAGTAAAATGTTTCTATACTTTGATACTTGCTGTTAAGGAATTGTAATAACGTGCAATTGAAATGAATAAAATAAAAGTTCTTAGGACAGACAGGATCTCCAGCCCTTACTGACGAAATAGAAGAAAAATCAGGAACGAGGTGACTGTTTTAATTTGCTTAACTGCAACAGTTTAAAGCACACAATGTTCCATCTAAGGTTTTTGGTGGTCTGAATAATTCTGTAACTTTAATTTGGCTCAGTCTGCTGGTCCTTTTTTTGGCAGCTAAATCTCACAGCTGTTTTAGCAGCAGAAGCTGTGTGTGTAATACACCACACTTAATTGATCACATGATTACAGCTGTGTTTGGTTGATTAGACAGTATGGCTGACCAAAGATCAGATAATTGACAACTGCATTTAGAAAAAAAGGCAGTCCCTTTCTGTGCATTAACAGTAATACATACATTATGTATAATAAATGTAATAGCCGGAACATGTTTATATGGTTTACAGAAGGACAAGGCACCAGTGAAACTGCCTTCAGTGCATGTAAACAACAAGGTCTGCTGTCTAAAAAGAGTGCTCAGAAGTTTAAACAATTTAAGAATATAATAAACAGACACCAAGGAATAACATTTTAGAGTAAAATTGAACTCATTCTGGAAAATATTTTCCCATAAAACTTCCATGAAATCAACCAAAAAGCAGACAAAATAAAACTGTCAACTGCTGAGACTACCATGGCTGCTCAAGCATCGTACTGTAAATTACAAGCATTTTGAGTCTGCTGCTTATAGAGCTGGTTCATGAAGTTTAATGCATACCTCAGGATCTTCATATATGTCAGAATCCAAGTGCACCATCTGAGGATACATGGCAACCCTGTCTCCTTTGCGAATAGCTATCTTTGAACCCGAATCCAAGGTCAATGTAAAGTTTTCAGTAGCAATGCGGATCATAATGGAGGCACTGGACAGGCGCAAAGCTTCAGCTATTATACTGTCTAAAAAAGTCAGTACAAGAAAGTGACAGCAAGTCATGAACATGTAGAGGGAATACAGTTTAGTAGAAGGACTGCAGATTACAGTTGAATATCTGGGAATTAAAGAACACTGTCCTTATAATGCTTAATCTCCCCTGAGTCCCTTGGTTATTCATTGCTTAGCTGTCAGGAAAATAAAAAAAAAAACATTACATTTGATATAACTTTAGTGGTTAGCTGAAAAGCCCAACTGGAATTTTTTAATCATATGTTTAATGAAAATATTTGGAATGGGTTTGTGCATGTTTGCAACCATTGGTTTGTCTGTTACACTAGCTCATGTTATGCAATTACATACTTGTTACTGGCATGTTGTCAAGCTGATCTTTAGAAAAGCTAACTGGTTTCTCAGTATCTCCAGACTTCTGATTAGTTTCTTGAAGCATATTCTCAACTTCAGTTTTTGCTGCCTGCATTGCTTCAGGTGACCTTTAATTAATAAGAAAGAAAGAAAAAAAAAATCAGTATATTATTAAAAAAACATGAGTATATATTTCAGTAGTAGACTATACAATCTACTACACAAACTTACTTTTTACTTTTGTCTATAATTCATTCATTTTAACTCATATTTCTTTAGATTAAACTTTGGGTATTGTATACTTTCAACCTACAGGGTGCTTCGCACATTTGAATGGATCACAGATGTGTACGTGTTGGCAATAGATAACAGAAAAAAGGATGGTTGACATGACAGAATGGTCTGTCTGTTGAGCACTGCTGTGTTCACATTGAGCGTCTTTATACAAGCAATGACAGGTATTTGGATCACACTTATCTACAGAAATGCATGCATGCTCACACTTTCACAGGATGTGGGTTTGATCGATAAACATAAAAAAACTATTGTACTTTCATTTAAATCAAAAGATAACTGTTTTGCAGATGTAATGCCGCAGACTACAAAAACAAGTATCAGGAAAAAGTAGATCAACGCTTAAGTGTGTCATATGTTTGTATGTACAGCCATACTTTCTCGTTCACGGTTTTGATTTTCTTGATTATTAATTTTAAATGAAAATGCAGTCTGTAAAGTCTGTGTAATAACCAGATGTTGAAATACATTATAATTGAGGTAACTGAAATAAAATAAAAAGGTAACTTAATAGCTATTTGAGATGAGAAAGCTTTTCTCAGCATGAAGACCAAAGATCACTGAGATAGAGAAAGGAAGGCAAGTCAGAAAGGTAGACTGAAAGTTCTCCATCCACAAACTGTAAAAATAGGATGGATAAATCTGTATGAGTAGGAGTAGCAAAAAAATAAGCCATTTCACGAAAAACAAGAGGAAGATTATTCATTTTTCAAATAGACACAGTCTTTCCAGGATACTTTATTTATATGGTATAACTTAGGTACTGTGTGGAGGAGGTCTGGAGATGAATATACTGTAGTGACTAGTGTATTGTGCCAACAAATGGGAACCAGAATGTACTATTCTGTGTCAATAAATGAATCATAGATTGGTATGTTGACAAAGACATAAAAAGTACCAACACGGTTCCATCAGCAAGGAAGCCTCTATGGTAAATCTGTACTCTTCAGCATGACAGTGATTCAAAGCACACCTCCCTCTACGTCAAGGACTTTTTTTAAAAGGACTGCACTGTACTTGAATGCCCCAATCTCCACACATGCTGAGTGACTTTGCAAAGCTCTTAAAGGTCACCCAACAACACTACTTTTAGATACCAAAAGAATAAGGGTCACACTAAATACTAAACATTCGAATTTAAAATGTAAAGTGTTCAAATACTTATTGACTGTCATTTTACACAAGTTAACGTTAAAAAATGAATGAATTATAATAAAAACAATCTGTGTGATAGGGTATAGTAAAATAATCACATCCACTAGGAAAGGCTAATGGAAAGCAAAAACAAAGTTACAGACACGGCTTCTGGATTCTAGTTGAATATTCTTTGAGTTAATGTAAACATTTTGGTGTGACAGAACTGTAAACAGAATTAGTAATGATATATCTGGCTTTACTTGCGTAAATATTGCAGAGCAAAAAACAATTAAAAAAAATTAAAAATAGACACTAACCTTAGCATATAATACAGGCTCCAGAAAGTTGCAGGAAGGGTATTTGCCTGTGATGCCCACAACATGACATTGTGAGTTCTAGCCTTGTCCAGCTCATCAAGGTGTGGCACTGGATCAAAAAAACGCATTCTCTGCTCTGTCAGTGAAGAGAGACTACTATTCTTCTTTAGGTACTTGTGCTGAAGTCTTTCAGCTAAGGCTTCTCTTGCTGCTTTTACTCCTCTAATAATTCCTATGGGTAAACCTGCAACAATTAGTGGGAAAGCTTTATCAAACACTTTGAAATCATTCATAGCTTTGTGTATTAAAACCTTGTGGGCCTCAAACCGTTCTGTATCGTCCCTCAGTGCCTTCTCGTCTTTTCCAAACAGTGTCAGATAACCAGCTTCAAACATGATTCGAAATGTAAAGCTGTACAGTCCTTCTGTGGTCCATGCCGAAGTCTTGCTTCTTAACATCACAAACTGCAGGTTCTCCATCATGTTAGATGTCAAGGGGTGCAAGGCTGGGCCCTGGAGGGTTTGACGAAAAATGTGATGTAGTTCCTCATAGGTTAAATTGTACTTGGGATCAGTGAAGTCTGCATGACCAAATACCTGTTAAAAAAGAACACATAAATGAAGAACATAAGAACATAAGAAAGTTTACAAACGAGAGGAGGCCATTCGGCCCATCTTGCTCATTTGGTTGTTAGTAGCTTATCGATCCCAAAATCTCATCAAGCAGCTTCTTGAAGGATCCCAGGGTGTCAGCTTCAACAACATTACTGGGGAGTTGGTTCCACACCCTCACAATTCTCTGTGTAAAAAAGTGCCTCCTATTTTCTGTTCTGAATGCCCTAATCTAATCTCCATTTGTGACCCCTGGTCCTTGTTTCTTTTTTTCAGGTCGAAAAAGTCCCCTGGGTCGACATTGTCAATACCTTTTAGAATTTTGAATGTTTGAATCAGATCGCCTCGTAGTCTTCTTTGTTCAAGACTGAACAGATTCAATTCTTTGAGCCTGTCTGCATACGACATGCCTTTTAAACCCGGGATAATTCTGGTTGCTCTTCTTTGCACTCTTTCTAGAGCAGCAATATCCTTTTTGTAACGAGGTGACCAGAACTGAATACAATATTCTAGGTGAGGTCTTACTAATGCATTGTAAAGTTTTAACATTAATTCCCTTGATTTAAATTCAACACTTTTCACAATATATCCGAGCATCTTGTTGGCCTTTTTTATAGCTTTCCCACATTGTTAAAAGTCGTATAAAAAGTGGTATAAAATGATAAAAGCATGACAAAATATTGTAACCCATAGTAAAATCACACTAAGAACAGGTTAAAACATGTTTTATAAATCATGGATACATATGGCATTGTAAAACACTGGTAAATTCATGGTAGACAAAGTTAAAGGTATGCCACTGTGCAAATACTGGTAAACATGTATAGTGGTCTGTAGTGCCATACAGAATGGGTCTGTGCACAAACTTTAAGGAGTGCAAAAAGGAATGTTTTGTTAAGGGCTGTTTAAAGCCTATTTTAACAAAATCCAATGTGTAATGGAGAAGTGTCATCTCTAGTCCCTAAAAAAACTATTTAACCGAAGATAAACAGTCCTTAAAGTTTTCTGAATATAGCCCTACTGTAGAGGTAAACATTTCACTGTTACATAGGCAAAGAGACTCTGCTTTCAGATATCCAGAAATGTCTTTAAAATGTCTATGTATATTTGTGTGTGAATACATTTTGAATTGTTTTGAGGACGGAGGCTGGGTGCAAACAGGTGACCCCGCACACTGAAATCCAGTGTCTTAACCACCATGCAAAAGAGCTGGGCTCCTCTGCATTTACAGTTATGGATCTTTTAACCTCATCTCACCGACAAGGGAAAATAATCAAGTCACTGACAAAGCTGAAAGGCTGCAGTAATTCAAAATTGAAAATGATTTTAACTGATTTTTTTTTTTGTTTAAAAGATTTATAAACATTGACCTTACCTTCCTTGAGGTTTCAATGGCAAACTTCTGGAAATCCAAGTTTTTCCCATTTCGAAACACAGCACCGTATGAGAATGGGTCCAGAATAAATGTAAAATAACTCCCAGCTATTTTACATGTAACAGCATCACCATATTTCTTTTGTCTTGATCGGAGAAATTCAAGAGGATTTGACCCAAACTGAAAGGCAAGTCCTAAATAAGGGAGCCAGCCATTCTCTAGAGGAGGTTCATCTTCTCGCCTACAAAAAGAGAGAAGCTTAAACATAATTGGTTGTTTTTTGGAAAAGTCTTTATTTGTTGTCCTTTTTTTAAGCTTTGCATTTACTTGCTTTTGCTGCTAACCCTGGGATTGTAGTATATATAAACTACAGTTAATACAAAATTTAAAAGCTTTGACAAACTTTAATGGCTACAATAATGTCAAAGGATGACAACACAAAATTAACAATTCCAAACAAACATTCTCAAAAGCTTTACCCTGTGGTCTATTGATGTCATGCGACTCATTTTGACCAATTGGTGTAAAATGTTAGTGCCTTCCCTCTGAGCTCGTAAGGAAGAGGACGCTAAACTAATATCAACTAAAAACAGACATACGTGGAACAGTAATGCATGCTTTTGATTTGAATTGTTATCAAGCTTAAACTGAATAAAGAAGCAGTCTAGTTGTCCGAAGATTATACAGTGTACTACTACTGGCTATACGCCAACAGTGGAGCTCCAAAAATAAACTTTGTCGTTCAGGTCACATTTGGACGGATTTCTAGTTGGTTTGGTTTTGTAGCAATAAGGACAGGGTTGACAGTTTCATGCAGAGACCCACCATGTCCTTTTCTAACTTTGACAGCATCAGCATAAAGATTTGACACTTGAGCTCAACAGCTACATCAGGAGATCTTGCTTCAGCAGCCTTGGAAGCCTTGCTCTAAATTGTTATGTGTTTACTCTTCTGCTTAGAGCCTGAACTTGTCTACTTGGAAAGATCAAACAATTGTACCAATCAGTCATAATCCCTTTACATAATATGTGTATATCAGGAAATAAAAACACCTTTTCCTTTTACATACCTACTGTAGAACCAAAACATTTAGTAATAATCCCTGTGACATTCAGATGGACAGTTTACAGTAAAACAGACATACTGTATAGTCACAGAATGTAATACTCCCAACAATTTATGCTAAATAATATTATGAGACCAAATTTCATCACAACCGGATAAACAGTTTACAAAGAAAGGGGGTAGTAAATGTTTACTTAAAATAATGGAATATGGAAGTGTAATTTACAGATGATTATACAATAGTCTTCTATCAGTATGCTATATCCACACAGACAAGTAAAAACATTCTAGAAAATTCCTTTGTAATGAAATCAACATGCAGAATAGCTCAGAGGGTGTTAAGCTTTTTATCAGAATTCTTTGAATACTACAGTGCCCCAGATATTTTTTTTCGGTCAGCAGTAATCACTCCCAGAATTCTGTCAGCAGGAGTAATTTTAAATTTCCCGTGAACTGCAGCAGTAAAGTTTTGTGATAATAAAATAATTAATAATTAACAATTACTTTTTATTTCAAAAGGTGACATTTTGCACAGGATTAATTTAGTGAACAAAGGCTTGGTTTACATGCTGGTGAAAATGTCATGACTTATTGATCTACTGTCATGTTTGTTATAACTTATGCCTCAATTAACTAGATTAGAGCACAAACATGTAAAACAGGTTGACGGATACAAATAATTTATATTAATGTTGAACGCAGGTTTTTATTATTATTATTATTATTATTATTATTATTATTATTATTATTATTATTATTATTATTATTATTATTATTAAGGAATAATGTACTCTAAATGTCTACCTAAACATTAGCATTCTTCTCAGCCACAAACACTGTGTTTCCTTAGTATTCTACTGCACTCTCAAATACAATGCCGTTGTCCCATAAAACTTTTCAAGTTTATGCTCAAAAAATATAGGTGAACTAACAGAATGTATGCCCCTTTAAATTAAATCACCAAAGCAGTATCACGTCTTTAATGGCTTGCCTGTGCAAGTTTAAATTTAAAATAATAACAACAAATAAACTATGGTCTCTTCACATTAGTTAGTTAGTCTTTGTGTTCTGTGCCAGTTGTTTTCTCGAGAAAAAAAATTCCAACAGATTTCTCATACAGTAATATTTGGTCTTGCGCTAATAGCTATCCTTGAAGTTTTGTAAAAAAAACTATAAGTTGATTTCTTCTTAGAAGAATATGTAAAATATTGGAGGAAAATTGTAAAATGTTCAAAAAAAAAGTCAGCAGACGAACCAGTTTGGACCACACCCTGTTCAGATTAGGGATTTGTTTGAGTACTGATTGTAATAATGCCTTCCGAGAATTGATTTAATGTTTTATGATAACTATTTCATCAAAAATCCGTCATAACCCCTTGAGTGAAAATTACAGAGAGTTCTGAAAGCTTATCTGAACACTTATAGATGTTGAGGTTTCTGCAGCTGCTGCTCAACAGGCATTTTAAAATGATCAGTTCAGACTAATGGGGTTCGGATTAGGGAGATTGTATTGTATAAGAGGTATACAATACAATCTATACCTTGTATAAGAGGCCTTCTGTGCTGTACTTTAACAGTGATATACTACTGTACAGTATTTGAATCAGATCATGGCAGGCTCACACAATTTACATTTAATCATTAAGATGGCTTGAAACAACTAAAAATATTCAGTGCATTTGAGTTTTAGATTTGAATTTGATCAAAAAAGAGAAATAGCATCCATATACCACAAGATTATGGAACATTGGTGTAGGATAAATAGTGTTGTAAAAAAAAGTGAATAAATGAATAACCCCTCTCTAAAACACTTGACGAGGATTTCATGATCTGCAAACTTATCTTAATTAATCATAATATGCATAAAAAAACAGTCCTTATGGGCTCCCGAGTGGCGCAGTAAAGGTGCTCCACGTGGAGTGCAGGATGCGCTCTATAGTCTGGACATCGCGAGTTCGAGTCCAGGCTATTCCACAGCCTACCGTGGACGGGAGCTCCCAGGGGGCGGCGCACAATTGGCCGAGCGTCGGCCGGGGGGAGGGAGGGTTAGGTCGGCCAGGGTGTCCTCGGCTCACCGCGCACCAGCGACCCCTGTAGTCTGGCCGGGCGCCTGCGGGCTTGCCTGTAAGCTGCCAGAGAGCTGCGTTGTCCTCCGACGCTGTAGCTCTTGGGTGGCTGCATGGTGAGTCCGCAGTGTGAAAAAAAGCGGTCGGCTGACGGCACACGCTTTGGAGGACAGTGTGTGTTCATCTTCGCCCTCCCGAGTCAGCGCAGGGGTGGTAGCGGTGAGCTGAGCGTAATAAAATTGGGAGAAAATAATAAAAATAATTGGCAACGACTAAATTAAAAAATAAATAAATAAAAAATAAATAAAGAAAATAAAACCTACTACAAAAATAATAATAAATACATTTCGCAGTGCGGCTTGGCAACAACCCGCCTTCCTGACTTGCATCTATCATTGATTCGTTCTGAATACTTTAAACCCGCCCCAACTACTGAGTGACAGCACATTCCTACATTTCTATCGGAGACTCCGCTTGCGAGATAAGTCAGGAATGGAGGCTTTTTAGCAGGATTTAAAGCTGTATTACAGTTAAGATATGAAGGATTTCAAACAGAATTGTGGCGAAATGTAAAAAATATGCCTACACACAAAAACCCCAGAAGAATGTGCCTGTGACCATAGGGATTCGCTGTGGAAGACAGCATAGGAAAGAAGGTACAACTTAAGTGTGCAAGTACTGTCGAGTTACTATACATATTTTGACAGAAAAGAAACGCTCAAGCATTTTGGAAAGTAACCGAAAACACTAATTTCATACAGTATATCAAAAATGAAAGCCCCCCCCCCAAAAAAAATATTACATAAAACTCGAAAATAGCTAAAAATAAGCACCAAAAAGTACAATTAATAAAAGACGAAAAACAGAAGTCCTAATTATACTGTAGTACTAGTTATTATCTATCCTTGACAACCAAACCACGCCCCAGTCTTGACTGTTCATGAATATGCATGACAGTGGCAATTTCTGACAGCACTTTGGCGATAAAGCTCTCTTGTCAGGCCAGGTAAAAACATTGATCGTAGAAATAATAACATGTATTTGTAAAGGAGGGGTGAATCGTGGTGAATCGTGTTTAAAATGCAATTATTTCAGAAAGAGAAGACTTGGAATAGGAAATGAGGCAGATTTTACATTATACAGATAGAGGATAAGTCGCTACCAGAACTCTTTGAATTCCCATGATGCATTGCTTTGACAGGAATGGAAGAAAAGGCAGGGTTGACTATCTTGTGTATATAGAAGATCTTTGACTGTACTCACATGTACTTGTCTTGTCATTTCCTGTTACATCCACCTCCTCATCACCTCCATCACCTTGCAGGGGGAGCTTTTGCTTTTCCACCATCCCCCCACTAGCTAGTCAAGTAGTACCTCAGCCAACATCTTAACAACGAAGGGGATAGACCAAGATTTCCAGGGAAAGATAGATGGGGCCAAGAAAATACTCTGTGTTTCTATTTTCTGCTTACACAAGTATGTTCATTAATTTGGTTTATTAATAAAAAATACAAAATCTGAACCTATTTCTTGTCTCTGTGCCTCTTTGAATAATATATCTTTCTTAGTTTGACTCAATGGAAGTGACCAGAAAGAATCAAATTCAAAACATACAGTTCATTTTATCAAGCTACACCCTGCCAAACACAGCTGGATTATTTTAGAGCAGTTCCTGGGACCAGGGAATCCACCTCAGTTGTGTCAGCAATTTAATTAATCCAGGGGTAATCACAAGAGGTAGTCAATGCAAGGTTAATCTATCAGATGATTTTTGGTTTTATCGTAATACTGAAATAACAACTTCCAATTAAAGTTTTTTCATATCAACACATTTTCATATCAAGCCATGCTGGGTCCATTGCAGCGTACCAAATTTAGTCCACTTGATGTGTCTAACTAGTAGATTAAGCAGGTTTAGTCCACGATTGGACTAAAGTTAGTACACCTGCTAATCCCGATTTCAGCGTACCAGAAATTAATCATCACAGGTACATCATCTCATAAATCAAACTAAACAAGATCCCTATTGCACCATACCAAACCAGATTCGTGATGATCATTTTCAAATGGATTAATTTAGTACTTTGAAGGAAAAGACTAACTAAAGCCCCTTTCACACTGGCACTCCTACTCGGGTCCTGACCTGGGTTGTACCACAGGTTGATCGGGTCCCAGTGACCCACCTCAGGATGTGGGTCGACACGCTTTGACCCGGGTTCAGCGAGACAAAATGCATTACGCCCATTTGTAAGCCGACAAAATAACAAACAGCCACTCCTGTGAGAAGGTTTCACTTCCACAAGGAACGTTTCTGTTTATTCCGTTTAGCCATAGTTTTGTTGCTTGAGATGCACCATGAGCCAGATTGCAGCAGGGATGAAGAAACATTTGCTCTAATCAACATTTCTGCCGAAAGTTCAATCCAGAGAAGCTTGGATGGAAGTGTCCGTAACAAGCTGCTTCCGGGGCACTGACACGTGCATTGTGTACTTGCGTCTGCCACCCAGGTCAACCCTGCTTTATCAAAAGCAGTGTGAAATCGCGTAGCCAACCCGCATGACACCGGGTCCTGACCTGGGTAGGTTCGACCCGTGTAGAGCATGTGTGACCAGGTTGGCTGGTGGTGACGTCAGGCCAGGAAGCAAGTAAACAACAGAGTGGTGAGTGAATGAATACATGTGCTGATGCGCTGGTTTATTATAAATAAACAAAATAAAAGGTTTAAACACAAAGCACGGCACGTTGGCCAAACGAACAGACAAACAAACAGTGGACGAAACAAATATTGTGGCCAGTGGTTAAAGAAAAGGGCTTGTAACCAGGAGGTTCCCGGTTCAAATCCCACCTCAGCCACTGACTCATTGTGTGACCCTGAGCAAGTCACTTAACCTCCTTGTGCACCGTCTTTCGGGTGAGACGTAATTGTAAGTGACTCTGCAGCTGATGCATAGTTCACACACCCTAGTCTCTGTAAGTCGCCTTGGATAAAGGCGTCTGCTAAATAAACAAATAATAATAATAATAATAATAATAAAATATAGAAGTATAGTGCTAGTCCTCCACCACGCGTAGCAATTGTTATTATTGTTTTTACTCCTAACTCTCTCCCATTCTCCACTCACCGAACACCCAGCCCAGAGTGAGTGAAACACTGCATCTTTTATGCAGCTGTACTGAGACTCGATTGCTAATCAATCATTCAACTGGAATCTTGTTACATCTGCACGTGAACTAATTTTGCTCCCTGTGCTTCCATACTAATACCCACTTTAATCTACACATGGAATGATTGTGCAATCCCTGTGCCTAAATACAACTATATATTTTAAATCACATGTGATAACCCACACTCTGTGCACCAATACATAATAGACAACATAAAACAAAACACAGAATACACACAGGGGTGGGCACCCTGCCACAGCATGCCAGTGTGAAAGGAGTTTCAGTACTCTTGTTTATTCTAAGCATTTACTGCTTAATTTATTTTGCAGAGACAGCTGCATTTTTCCTCTGAAATGATAATATTCACCATGCACAGGGCTGTGCAGTGATTATGTCAAGTGACTATAGTATATGCAATCTAAGCGGGAAATTAAAATACTACAAACTGTAAACAAGAAAATGGATGTCTCTAAAAAGACTAAAAATGTGTCTGCTGCAGATCACGTAAAGCAGTATCCAGCAGGAGTTTACACAGCAATGGAGGTAAGCTCTTCTGTACATCCTACAACATTACTGTAGATCACTACTGAATCTCGTCAGTTGACAGCAAGTATTCACCGAAAGAGAAAGGCGGAAATCCAGAGCAGTACTGCGACTTCTTTACTTGCAAAGAAAGAGAAAACGGTGACTTCCATGTTCCAAAAGTCCACTTATTAAATTTTGACCTGACAGAGGTGTTTGTTTTTGCAAAAATCCCTTTTGAAAAATTGGACAACCAAAAGTTATGGAAATTCTTCAGACAGAGTGTAGCAAATGGTGGGCCGGTTCCTTCATCAGCCTTGCTGAGACGTGAATACTTACTAGTACCTAAAGTTGCCGAGTATCACAAGCAGGAGAAAGGGTAAAACAGTCTGGTTGCTTGTCAGTGGTCACTGACGAGTCGACTTATGTTACACATTGTATTTGTTTTTCAAGACCTAAATGGTGAACATGCACCTGACGTACTAGAACTGAAAGCTGTCCTTGCAGATACACTTTACCTACAGGCTGTTAATGACAACACAGTTTCACAAGCTATTGTAAAGTGCTGTTTAAAAAAATAATAATAATCTGTACACGTAATTAATAACATATCTCCGTGCACATTCCGCAAAATACGATACTTTACCCGTGACACTGCCGTGAATTTTAAAGAAAATTTCTGCGAGTTATTTCCTAATGTTTTCGTTAGAGAAAAAAATCCAAGGAAGTACTGTTTAATACCGGTGATTTTAAAAAAATCATTTTCGGCATCTTTAACAGCTTGTTTAAACTGTAGCTACGTTCCAGCATGAATGTGACAGCGCTAGGCCTCATTCAACCTTGACCTCCTTTATCCAAGGCGACTTACAGAGACCCGGGTGTGTGAACTATGCATCAACTATGCATCAGCTGCAGAGTCACTTACAATTACATCTCACCTGAAAGACGGAGCACAAGGAGGTTAAGTGACTTGCTCAAGGTCACACAGTGAGTCAGTGGCTAAGCCGGGATTTGAACCGGGGACCTCCTGGTTACAAGCCCTTTTCTTTAACCACTGGACCTATCAGTCTTAGCAATAGTATCATCTTACCGGCCCCAGCGGTGGCAACACCAGCCCCAGCGGTGGCAACACCAGTCCCAGCAGTGTCAGCACCAGTCTTACCAGTTCCAGTAGTGTCAGCACCAGTCTTACGAGTCCCAGCAGTAGCAGCACCAGTCCCCGCAGTGTCAGCACCAGTCTTACCGCCCCAGCAGTGTCAGCACCAGTCTTACCAGTCCCAGCAGTGGTAGCACCAGTCTTACCAGTTCCAACAGTGGCAACACCAGTCTTACCAGTCTCAGCAGTAGTAGCACCAGTCCCAGCAGTGTCAGCACCAGTCTTACCAGTCCCAGCAGTGTCAACCAGTCTTACCAGTTCCAGCAGTGACAGCACCAGTCTTACCAATTCCAGCAGTGTCAGCACCAGTCTTACCAGTCCCATTAGTAGCAGCACCAGTCACAGCAGTGTCAGCACTAGTTATAGTAGTAGCAGCACCAGTCCTACCAATTCCAGTTGTAGCATCAGTGTCACCAGTCTCAGCATTAACCTCAGTAGCAGTGAACCAAACGCATGTCTCAATGAAGGTATAAACCAATCTAGATTTTTTTTTTTTTTTGTGTGTGAGTGTTTGAGCTAGTACACAGGTTTCAAGTGGTAGCATTTACCTATGCTACTTGTTACACTTGTTTAGGCTACACAGTTGTGTTTTTAGAGACTCATTATTCCTGTTTACTCATGTTAAGCTGACTTTGTTGCTGTCCCAGCTTCTGTGCATTCACTAAAGGTTGAGAATACATACTCTTAATTTAATATACAAGGTTTGTAGAAATTATTTAAATACCAACATGTAGGCTATTTACGTTTGATCAAAGCTTGCCAGTTCATACAATTCACTCCTATGCAATTATTGTACTAGTACATTAATACTCATCCCTATGCAAATAAACGTACACAAATATCCTGATGGAACTATAGGTAGCTTACTGTAGTCATTTTTATCTGAACAGCTATTGCCACAACGTCTGCATCACACTGTATAATTAACTAAGAATTAATTTGCTTATTAAAGTAAAATAAAACCTCCTGAATAATGTTACGTTAACATATTGAATTACATACCGCCTTGTAGTTTTCCATATAAAGAAAAACTGACAAAAACTGAAAAAAGTGAAATTTCGAAATCTAACACACTGTACTACTATTATGGCTTCCGGTATACTTTTGCAATATAATTGTGTTCATATAGTGTTTTTGTTTGTTTGTTTTATTATTATTACTACTATATGTCTTAATACTAAAATTCTAGGTGGTGCAAAACTTTTGACCATAGCTGTACTAGTTAGCTGTATCCCGTTCAGAGACCCACCTGGGGGGCTTTGAATTAACCACCGTTTGGGAGCCGCTGATCTACATCGCTGTTTTGGGTACCGGTATTTTCTTCGTGCGACTGTTACTGCCAATAGTGATATTATGGGTTTTATAAAATACGAATCTAAAATATACGTTTAGTCATTTATTTATTTATTTATTTATTTTAACGATTTGGCAAGTCTTACATCTTGATTATTATCACACGAAAACGCAGTTTAAAATAACATTAATAATATGGGACTGAGTTCAATTGATACTGCAATTTGTATAGACGGTGGTGGTGAGGGGGTATATGATGTAGATATTCTTGCGCTCCGTTCAGATTTCTACATTACTTAAGAAACACTTATTACCAAGCAAATGCTTGTTCGCCCTACGGAATACTACTGCAAATTAACATTGCCTTTTTACTTCATGAAGGGAAAAAATCACTTACCTTCTTCTGGTGAAAAATAGAAACCAAGCAGCTAATATCGCCAGTAGAACAGTAAGTACACCGATTACAAGTTCGGCCATTGTAGGAACACAGTCAACTAAACTGTGTGTGCACCCCTGTGAACAATATCTTCTTGTTACAGCTTTTTCTTGCTTGCTGGGAAGTATGTGCTACGCGTAATTTAGCTTAAATTACACTGATGTGGGAGTCATCCTGTAGGTGGTATTTTTTTTGTTTGCTCAAATGTGTGTTGCATATTTTTAAGATTACTAAATGCTTAACATATTTTCTGATTATATATACGTGGGTGGGTGGAATCAGTCAATGTTTTGGTACAAATTATACTCGGAAGCAAAGAGAACGTGAGTTTATCTTCAAGCTTGGAACCTTGAAGCCTCTTGGAATGAACATTCCGTTCTTAACATCGTCCTCAGAATTTTTGAAAATCAACATTTTTACTGCACTGTGTTACTTTTGTTTCTACACAGCTGAAGAAGGGCTTTTACCCAAAACGTCCTCAAATAAATGATTTTTTAATCATTTAAACTTTTTGTGTACATTCATTTTATTTTTACTTTTATTTTTTCTTCATATATATATATATATATATTAGCTCAAAGATATATATAATCATTCTATAGTAATCCTAGCAGGATTTTAAAAACTGTATTCGCTCTTAAATTATGCATATAGTTTACAATATTACAAATACATATGCACTCGACTATACATTTCTTTAGAGCAACATAGACAGAATAACATATTTCAACAAAATAAATTAGTAATTTCTGACTTGGTATGCAACTCCTAAGACAGGGTTTTGTAAACACGACTGTCACAACTGAATGTAAGACTGACAAGGAAGTCATGGCCAGAGAGACCACAAAGAGCCCTAACCTTCATCAAAGAGTATCCAATGGTTCAGTATAAGTGGTAAATTGGAATACAAACTTGTATGGATTATACAACAATAATAATCTTCTTCTTCTTCTTCTTCTTCTTCTTCTTCTTCTTCTTCTTCTTCTTCTTCTTCTTCTTCTTCTTCTTCTTCTTCTTCTTATTATTATTATTTTCTAAACACAAAGCTTGGCTGTGAGAAAGTTGTTTCTATTTTCTGCACAAGTATGTTCATTCATTTGGTTTATTAATAAAAAATACAACATCTGAACCTATTTCTTGTCTCTGTGCCTCTTTGAATAGTATATCCTTCTCAGTGTGACACAATGGAAGTAACTTTTGCACAGAAAACAGCCAGAAGGAAACAAATTCAAAAGCAGAGATCCTCTGGCTTTGCTAGGTGATCACAGCTGACCACTAGGGGTGGATTCATAAAAAAAACATACTAATCTGTCAAACTAAAACATGTAGTTTGATCAAGCTAAGCACAGCTGGTTTATTTTAGTGCATTTCCTGGGACCAGGTAATCCAGCTCAGTTGTATCAGAAACTTAATTAATACCGGGATAATCTTATCCTTACTTTAATAAAACTTGCCACCTTATTTTCTGATATAGACGTTTCTTCAATTCACAGAGCTGGTTCCACCAGTTTAAAGACTGTGTTAAAAGCTCACTAATGAATATGTAATACACAATTCTGTGATCAGATTTAACTCTGCAATGTTTTAATCAAATTGCAACACCTTTTACATGAGTTTTGGTTCTATCGTAATACTAAAATGACAAGTGCTAATTCAAGGTTTTTTCAAATCAATACATTTTCATTTCAAGCCTTTGCCAACATGCTGAGTTTTATTATTTTTTTAATGTGTTGTTATTTGTTATAAACAAATCTAAATTATACCAAAAAATATTTGCATTTCAGCCTTTTTTAAGTTCCTGAGACTACCTATTATTATTCTAAAAGCAAATTACCCTATAGCCACAACAGCAATATAGAGGTTAGTATACTTTATACTTCTAAATATGTAAAAATCCCAAGAACAAGATAGAAAACTGCGTCCCATTGCCTTCGCTAGTCGCGGTTTGAGACCAACGGAGTGGAAAATGGAGAACTATAGCTCCATGAAATTGGAGCTACTGGCCCTTAAATGGGCCATGATGGAAAACTTTTTGCTGGAGTATTTGCTCGGGCAGCATTGCCTGGTATACGCTGATAATAAGACTCTCAGTTATTTGCAGACGTCCAAGCTGGGGGCACTAGAAAAGCGATGGGCAGCGCAACTGGCATCATTCTCCTTCGCGATCAAGTATCGCCCTGGTCTGCTCAATGGCAATGCCAACGATCTGTCCTGGCAGTACG
The DNA here is from genome assembly GCF_902713425.1 of Acipenser ruthenus. Taxonomy (NCBI): domain Eukaryota; kingdom Metazoa; phylum Chordata; class Actinopteri; order Acipenseriformes; family Acipenseridae; genus Acipenser; species Acipenser ruthenus. The sequence goes on from NC_081192.1 coordinate 19,866,720, forward strand.
AGGAGGAAGATGTTTATGGTTGCTGAGGCTGGAGCAGCTGTGGGACCATGTATGCCTCTTATTCTATGACAATCTCATTCTGGACTTCAAGGTCAGGACATGAGGCCGGGGGAAGCAAGTCAGCTTGTGCATCACTGGAAGTTTAAAAGATATATATATATATATATATATATATATATATATATATATATATACAGACGTGCTCAAATTTGTTGGTACCCCTCCACAAAAAACGAAGAATGCACAATTTTCTCTGAAATAACTTGAAACTGACAAAAGTAATTGGCATCCACCATTGTTTATTCCATATTTAATAGAAATCAGACTTTGCTTTTGATCTTTTATTCAACATAATATTGTAAATAATAAAACAAATGAAAATGGCATGGACAAAAATGATGGGACCGCTAACCTAATATTTTGTTGCACAACCTTTAGAGGCAATCACTGCAATCAAACGTTTTCTGTAGCTCTCAATGAGACTTCTGCACCTGTTAACAGGTAGTTTGGCCCACTCTTCTTGAGCAAACTGCTCTAGCTGTCTCAGGTTTGATGGGTGCCTTCTCCAGACTGCAAGTTTCAGCTCTTTCCATAGATGTTCGATAGGATTCAGATCAGGACTCATAGAAGGCCACTTCAGAATAGTCCAATGTTTTGTTCTTATCCATTCTTGGGTGCTTTTAGCTGTGTGTTTTGGGTCATTATCCTGTTGGAGGACCCATGACCTGCGACTGAGACAGAGCTTTCTGACACTGGGCAGTACGTTTCGCTCCAGAATGCCTTGATAGTCTTGAGATTTCATTGTGCCCTGCACAGATTCAAGGCACCCTGTGCCAGGCGCAGAAAAGCAGCCCCAAAACATAACCGAGCCTCCTCCATGTTTCATTGTAGGTATGGTGTTCTTTTCTTTGAAAGCTTCATTTTTTCGTCTGTGAACATAGAGCTGATGTGACTTGCCAAAAAGCTCCAGTTTTGACTCATCTGTCCAAAGGACATTCTCCCAGAAGGATTGTGGCTTGTCAGTATGCATTTTAGCAAATTCCAGTCTGGCTTTTTTATGTTTTTCTTTCAAAAGTGGAGTCCTCCTGGGTCTTCTTCCATGGAGCCCACTTTTGCTCAAAAAGCGACGGATGGTGCGATCAGAAACTGATGTACCTTCACCTTGGAGTTCAGCTTGTATCTCTTTGGCAGTTATCCTTGGTTCTTTTTCTACCATTCGCACTATCCTTGCCTATAATGCCTATCAAGCTGCATTACCATAGCTATGTACATATGTACAGTAGGGCAGCATTGGTAATAGGGCTCATTATCGTTTATTTTTGATGAGCGCACAAAATACTTATTTTCAAGACTTTTTTTCAGCAGACCCTGATTCTGTATTGAGATCTGTTGATTTGAAGAAATATTGTAGATGCTTTAGCACTTTGGTTATTTCTAATCTTTCATTTTAATTGGTATGGTAGTTTTTGAGCTACTGAATTATTGCCTGACTTGATTATTTCCGGGGCAGAGATATCAAAAGTAAATTGGATGTCAGTTCTAACACTCACCTTGTTTAATGTAGTTATATTGAACCAGCTGGGGTGGTGCTGATTCACTGTATTTAAGTGAGATTGTGCGAAATAAGGTGTGTGTAACATGGTATAAAAGTACAGTAGATGTAATTCTGAAGTAATAAACAACTTCACATTTTACATGTACATGTTTCAGACATTCATGCTTCAATTTCAAATTTGATTTCCATTCCTATTAACTGATATTAGACAATTACATACTATAAAAGTTAAGAGTATGAAAGAGGTCCATATCATTTACTGATAGCACATCACTATAAATTGGTGATGTCATTTTTAGACAGGCAGCCTCTTTAAAGTCCTTCTTTTTTTGTGGGTTATGTGAGAAGGCATTTTAAAGTTCTGTTAAACCTACTACTAACACCCCACTCCATAGGTCAGGACCTTGACGTGGTGAGGGGGCTTTTTACCAAAGCTGACCTGCAGTATAGTTTTTTTTTTCACTAATGCTTACGAATTGAGTCCTGGATAGCACGTTACAATGGAAATATGCAATCTGATCATGTACTTGTTTTATTGTGAAGAATACAGAAAATAAAGTTTGTTACATTTTTCAACATGTTGTGCCTTTTTTGTGAATGTCTTTCTGGTTCTGACTACTACACCTGATACACAACTCACTAAAATGATTGAGTTCAGATTTCTGCTCGCCATGCAGTGCTCTGTTAAGGGTTCACCAGCACTAAGGCTGGACAGCTCGGATCTAGATTGACTTCTACTCTAGCATTTACACAAATCTGACATCCTGTATGCTTCATTAGTTAAGAGCCTGAATTATACACACTAAAGTCAGGAACAATATGTAGTGGTTAACAATCACATTGCTTCTCGTTCCAAATTTGTACTTTTCAGTGTTCGAAGTTATGGAAGAAACATTAGTATTTTATTGCATATGATATAATTTGGCTTTATACATATTTAACAAATACATACACAGTATTACTGATAACAAAGGAACTTACTATATCTAAGTATCAGAAACAACAACCAATCTGCAACTCTGCTTTGAGAAATGACAGGCTCCATTCCTGGATGATGCCAATGATCTGACAAACACTGTAGGAAGTGGCAACACATACCATGAGGGTGTATTACTTCATTTTTTATGACAACTTAAATGGTTAAACTAAAACAAATTTGTTTGCAGATTTAGTGCAAGACCATGCATGAACATTGCTAAAGATTAAATCTTTTGACTTGTCCATTCCTTTAACTAAATTCCCTAAATATTTCTCACAATATACAATGAAGCTACTGTATAACCTATATTAATCATACTGCCCTATTGGAGTAAATAACAATATTTGTAGATCACAAACCCATTGGCATGTTTTCAATTAAAGTCTGTGTAAGTTAAGGATAGTCTTAATTGAGCAATTTAAAACACTATTCATCAATTAGAAACCACTACTTATCAATTTAGCAATATTATAAAAATCATTAGCTGTAAAACACGCACATAAACTGAAGCAAAGTAGTTTGTAGTAGAAAGGATGGACGTCCAAGGAAAATTACGACTATAGCATGTAGAATTGTTCAAGCAGCTCACAAAAAAAACACAATTAACAGTCAGGATTTAAAGAACTATCTGGCATAGCAGTGCATGAAATCACTGTAGAAAGTCATGTAACACAAAGGCTTATACATGACCTTAATGTTAACCACATTTGACAACAATTCAATAATAAAAAAAAGCATCTTGAATGATCTATTTAGTTACAGATGTCAATACTTTTGTCAGCAACTGTATGTGTAATCATGCCAGCTCTCTGATTATGACCCATATATATATTATTTATTTCTTAGCAGACGCCCTTATCCAGGGCGATTTACAATTGTTACAAGATACCACATTATTTTTTTACATACAGCTACCCATTTATACAGTTGGGTTTTTACTGGAGCAATCTAGGTAAAGTACCTTGCTCAAGGGTAAAGCAGCAGTGTCCCCCACCTGGGATTGAACCCACGACCTTCTTGTCAAGAGTCCAGAGCCCTAACCACTACTCCACACTGCTGCCCGCCTTGCTATGTTATAAGCAGAGCAAGACTATAAACATCAACATGACTACCCATTTGAAAAGTTACAATTTTAATATAACGTTTGCGTTACAGCTGTGATAATTTAAGCTGTTATACTTTATTTGTCTTACTTTTCAAAATGCGCTGGAATTCGTTTGTTGCATTCTATTTCGCCCATCCCCCACCTGGGATTTCTTAAGCTGTTCACTAGCGGGAGTTTGTCGACCAAACCAGCTGCAGTACCTGTTTCCTGGAGAGGGAGACAGTTTACCACTTACCTGGGCCTCCACTGTTTCCTGGAGTGGGAGGCTTAACCACAACTTACCTGGGCTACCATTGTCTTCCTGGAGAGGGAGACAATACCCCAACTTACCTGGTCCTCCACTGTTTCCTGGAGTGGGAGGTTTAACTACCACTTACCTGTGCAACCGTTGTTTCCTGGAGGAGGGGTCACTTACCTGACCTACCTGTACTACCGTTGTCTTCCTGGAGAGGGAGATAGTTTACCACTTACTTGGGCCTCCACTGTTTCCTGGAGTGGGAGGTTTAACTACAAGTTACCTGTACAACCGTTGTTTCCTGGAGGAGGGGTCACTTACCTGACCTACCTGTATTACCGTTGTCTTTCTGGAGAGGGAGACAATTCCCATTTACCTGTGCAACGGTTGTTTCCTGGAGGAGGTGTCCCTTACCTGACCTACCTGTACTACCGTTGTCCTGGAGGGGGAGCACCGACCTGCTTACCTGCCATACCTCAGTCGTCCAGAGGGGGAAGACTGTGAACCACTTGCCAGGGTCTCCAACAAAGAAGAACCCCTCGATTGCCTAGCCTAGAGAGGGAATAAAAGGTGAGATAGTTAGGAGCCAGTACAGGGCTGAGCATTGAGCGAACGCATGTGTATAGTAAATATTGTAAATAAACAACCACTCACCAAACTATACGAGTCAGCAGCATCATAATTTCTGTGGAAACTACGCTGACTAGTGGTGAAGCTAGGGTGGCAGTTTACACAGGTTATTCAACTATCCTATACTTTCACTTTAAGTCAAATTTATAATTTGCAGGTACACAGCTACCCTCTATCCTCTTATTTATAGAGGTTTACCTTGTTAACCCCACCCCTGGACTAGTCCAACACAAAATAAATACTTAACCAGTATCACCATATACATATTTCCATATATCATGCCTGAAGTTCATCAATTTACTGTAGTACAACTCTCATTACAGTACGCATTTTCCTATTGCATCCATAAATATTATTTCAGTAGTTCTGGACAAACACCAATCACAAAATGTTTTAGTACAAATATTTATTGTAGAGAATGGGGAGTATGCGATTTAACAGAAAAGTATGCTGTATATACACATTCATTTGGCAACTGGACGAGGCTGAGACCCCCATTTGATAAAACATAAAAACTGTTAAGAAAGGAGGAGATGGGGAGGTGGTGGGTTACGATGAAATCAAAACACAACTGAGAGATAAGTGAAGCGGGTATTTATAGTACCAACAATTTAAATTAGCTAATGTGTAAATTGAATGATTCAATTTGGTGACGCAGAGATTGGTGTCTGACCCTCCTCCCGAACTTTAATTATAAATTTCATATCACAGAATATGTGCGCCTACTCTGAAAAATAAACTCCTGTACACCACGTCAGTTGCTTTTCTAACTTTGCTGTTTTATTTGTTTACAGGCTGTCACCCCCGCATCAGCACGGAACCATCCCTCCCCCAGGTAAGTTATAGATTGTATTATTTACTTTTAGGTAACTTTTAAAACTAAACAGTGTCATTCTACATTGCATAAGACAACAATATGAACAATATGAACAGTCCGTGCTCATGGTTAGTGATGCAAGATGGAATTCTCTCTATCACATCACAGACATCACTTCTTTTAAGTGTTTTGTGGAACTGATTGATTATAGCTCTGTGGATTTTGGTATCCCATATTTCTTTGATACTGTTCTGTAGCCATTTCCTTTGTTGTAGTTTGCAACAAGTGTCTTTCTCAAACGTGAATTATTTGGGGTCTGGGTAAAACTCGGAACAGCGCAATGGTGGAACGGTTGCTTTATGAACCAGTTCTATTGTAACTATAGCGAACTGTTTCAGCAGTTTCCCCCCAACATCGTGGGGAGTAATTCCTAAACATAGGAATTTTCAGTTAAAGCACCCCCACCCTATATGCTCATGTTATCAATAGGCAATGGCTGCTGCCTGTATTCCGAGGCTTTTGCCCCACCACTTATGATCAAGTCCCCAATATAATTCCACCTGATTTTGTTAGGACTAGGTGCCCCCTATTGCCCTGTAATAGTTTTATCCTGGGGAGTATATGGAAATTCTCAAATTCTCAAAAGACTATAATTAAAAAGAAAAAATCCTGGAAATAGGGCAGTCTTTGTATGTAGTAACTCTGCCACCATCAGTTGGGTTCTTGAAAAATTGGATTTAAAACCCATGATTGCTAGTACCGGTACTAGAGAAGTAGGGTGGAAGCAGAAACACAGCAAGCAGGAAGAGTAGCTGATGCAGGGCTTAGTGCACAGTGGAACTTAAAAAGAAGAAATTCTACAGTCTGGAGCATCCTGGTGAGGTAACATTATAATTGGGCATATCCAGAAAATGTATATAAATTGGCTACAAAACATATATTAAAAAAATGTAATTGACTAGACTAAACATTTTAATAAAAAACTAAAAAACACAAAATTTACTGCTCAGGTTTTCATCTTCTGGGAGGTTTAATTTGATCTCTGCATGCATTGCACCTGAAAGCATCTGGATATTTTTTGGTCACATTAAGATTGAGGCACCGAAAGTGGTACCAGTCTTTGCAGAGATCTCCAGAACAAAACACCATTTTCCTTTCTTCTGGTCTTATGCACTGATCGCCCATGAAACATACAAACCAATTGTCAACAAATCCTTTCTAATATTTGAGAGGTAAAGCAGGGTGCTCCTGGTGCCAGCAGGTGTTTGCCTTGTCTTAAGCTTTGGCATTGGAAGACGTTTATTTGGAATTTCTTCACATATTTTTGTGATTGGAAATGTAGCCCTGTTTGTTTCACCAGCATAATTGGATATTTCGTGGCTGATCCATGCTCGTATTTTCGGCATTTCCTCATCTGAATATTTCAAACATGTGGCTGAACAAATAATATGGACATACATGCAAGCATGGATTCCACAGTCATATCCATTTTCTTGATGAGGGAAGTCAGTTGGAGCATAAATGGTCCAATCATTCCAGCTTACTGGGAATCCATACTCTTTCTGGTGCATGTCATTAATAAATATTTGTAGCAAGCCTAATTAATTTGTGCATACACCATAGAAGGAATCTAAATACAGAATGTGTTTCCATTTTAAAACAACTACAATCAGCACCCAGTGATTCCCATGAATGTAACATAATTGCTTTGGGTTATTCCCTGAGCTTTTAGAGCTTGAAACAAATCAGTAGTCAGACACACCAGCAGCAGAAGAGTGGCAGGAGTACGCCACCCCGCTGTCAGCATTGCTGTTGACAGCCTTACGACCTGTGGGCCCCTTGAAGCCTCTGGTTCTGGCCCAGGACTTTGTGCTGGACTTTTGGGCTTTTAAGGGGGAAGGTGGCTGTTGAGGCCATGTGTGCTGCGCACAAAGGGGGTATATGTGGCAATGTGCCCCGCCCCTGTGTGTATTTTTGTGTTTTATGTTGTATGTTGCGTGTGTTAATGTTGGTGTATTTTAGTTGGTACAAGGGATATAATGTGGGTAATGAGCACGAGTATTTAAAATGTATAATTGTATTTAGGCACAGGGATTGCACTTCACAGAGTTGCACAGAATTAGTTCACGTGCTGGGATTCAAGTGAATAATTGATTAGTAATTGAATCCCGGCACAACAGGGCAAAGGAACGGGAGAGAGTGAGGAGAGAAAAATAATAATGAATAGCAAGCAATTGCTATGTGGTGCTAGAGGATCAGCACGGTACGTGTTTGTTTAGTGTTCGTCCCTGTTTGTTAGTGTCTATTCGTTTTGTTTGTTTGTCTGTTTATTTTAGCTAAAGTGCCGTATCCTGTGTTTTGTTCAAACTGTTTATTTTCTGGCTGCTGAATATTAAACAGTGCATCAGCGCATTCATTTACCGTTTCACCGTCCTGTCTGTGTTGTTCATTTCCTGGTTCTGATGTCACCACTCAGCCAGCCTTGTGACAGTCCTCAAGAAACTCTTGGTAGTACTTCAAAAATGCCTGGCTCCATTTCTTAGAGAAATCCTTTAACTTAATGTTGTACTCGTCCTGTGACTTGCTATCCAATAGCCTGAGAATGTGATTTTGATATACAGTAACGTCACTGTGTTGACCAGCATGCTTTAAGACCTAGTACTTCACATCATTTAGAATATGATTCCAGCAGTTCACAACTACTAGTTCTGGAATAGTAGCCTGAATAGTATTCTCTATACGTGCCTCACGGTCAGTGCATATTACAATCTGTAGACTTTTTAATTCTGGTATTAACATGCAGATTCTTCTGAAGAACTGCTTATGTGTGAATTCGGTCTTTCGCTGATGCATCATGAAACCTACAGGTAAAACAGGAGCCTCTTTGAAGGCGAAAGAGAAGAGCAGAGATATAAGAGTCTCCCAGTTTGAATGTAGTGTTATATGAAAGCATTAAGGGAACTTCAGATGATGCATCAAGGATTAACTGTAACTCTGTTATCATTTCTGATAAACCTGTTGTTACCACCAAATCAGGCACCAGCACATAGTCCCATATGAAGTCACCTGTGTACACTGTCATCTCATGAATTGCATAATGCTCATCATGACTTAATCGTGTTTTGGCTCGTAAAGCTTTTGTTTGGTAGTGAACGTGTTCCATGTCACGCGGCATTGTGACTGGCATGTGAACCACACTGGTAATCGGTTCCTTTATCAAATCTTGATAAATGGCAACAGGTGGTTTTATTTTCAGGTCTGCAGTTTTTTCAACACTCCAGGACATGTTCTGATATATTTTCTTTCAGTGTTGGTCTTCTGATTTCCATGTGGATTTGGTATGTATGCACTTTCATCACCAGTGTATTGTATGACATCATAAGGGACACACTTGTCATACAGCTCATAAGCATGTTTGTTAAACTTTTTGTTTTCACCTTTCACCAGAAAGTACATCTTTGGTGCCTATCGAGGCAAGTTGCATGTTCCTTTGTTTAACCAAGTAATCTGGCCGGCACACCAGTCATTCCTTTTCTGTTTGTGATCTTGCATATGAATGAAGATAAACTTCACCATGTTTTGGATTAATGAGAGGTAAATGTGTAACTTTTGTTTTGTCCACATTGGTCAGCATAGTGCATACTGTATAATAAACTCTATGAATAAATCAACTTCCTAGGATGTTGTTGCATGTAAAACACACAACATAAACAAATACTGTATATCCATGCAGGATAAAAGTAAACAAATCCCACTTTCACAGTAAGTAGAACATTCTTATACCATTTTATTAATGTTATGGCTTACTGTAAATTTGAGCATTGCTCTCTAGTGGTTATTCTATGTACAACACTACAATTCTGTTGGGGTTTGTTATTATAAACCACAGTACAGTACTAAAGACACTGAAAATAATTCTACTCATTGTCAGATATGTATTTATTTGGGCCATTTTTCCTTAGCAACTTACAATTAACTGTTTTACATACACATTCTGGTTAACATTATACTTTTCTTTTACTGGAGTAATCTAGTGTAAAAGGGTACCTTGCTAAGGGGTACAGCAGCAGTATCCCACCTGGAATGTGAACCCATGAGAAGAGCCCTAACCACTACTCCACACTGCTGACCCCACCAGGGATGTAGAGTATTTTACTGCCCCCTCCAACCTGCCTTGCAACCCCTAACACATTGGGCAGGGGTTGTGCTTTAACTGAGATTTCCTATGTTTAGGAATTACTCCTCATGAACTATCACAGAACAAGAGGGGCACCCAGTCCTATCAAAATCGGGTGGAATTATTGTGGGGACTTGATCTTAATAGAACAGATTTATAAAGCAACTGTTCCGCTGTTCCGTGTTTTACCCGAACCCAATCATTTGTCTTGACCATCATCTGCTGTGTTGCCAAAACGTCTTTATGGCAATTGACTTTACAATGCAGCTTAGTTACTGTGTACTGGTTTCAATCAATAATATATTTTTAAATAGGTACTATTACATGTTTACAAACTTTTAATATGCATATTATTTATTTTATATAAAGAATGTTAAACTACTAGATTGGGTCTTTATTTTATATTATTAATTTATATTATTAATATGAATTTAAATATGGCTACCTTTTTTAAAAAAAATTCTAGTAGAGTATGGATAACTACAAGTGACTCGCCCCTTTTTGAAAAAAGTTTCAACCCATGGGAATATGCTGTAATATTCACACCCCAATGTGACCTGTTTTGACCAATCAGGATAGAGTATTTAAAAGACCCATTTATATACACAGGGGAAGATTCTAATATGTGCTCCCCTCTGGTTTGCAAGAACAAAAACAACTTAAGAGACATGATTCTTCTTGCTGCAGCGCAATGTCCCAGCTCGGTGTACCGTGGCAAACTTATTGTAGCCAACCACAATGTGTAACTTCTTGATAGCTACCATATTATAATCCTAAAAAACATGCACTTAGGTTAATATACAGTGCCTTGCGAAAGTATTCGGCCCCCTTGAACTTTGCGACCTTTTGCCACATTTCAGGCTTCAAACATAAAGATATGAAACTGTAATTTTTTGTGAAGAATCAACAACAAGTGGGACACAATCATGAAGTGGAACGAAATTTATTGGATATTTCAAACTTTTTTAACAAATAAAAAACTGAAAAATTGGGCGTGCAAAATTATTCAGCCCCTTTACTTTCAGTGCAGCAAACTCTCTCCAGAAGTTCAGTGAGGATCTCTGAATGATCCAATGTTGACCTAAATGACTAATGATGATAAATAGAATCCACCTGTGTGTAATCAAGTCTCCGTATAAATGCACCTGCACTGTGATAGTCTCAGAGGTCCGTTTAAAGCGCAGAGAGCATCATGAAGAACAAGGAACACACCAGGCAGGTCCGAGATACTGTTGTGGAGAAGTTTAAAGCTGGATTTGGATACAAAAAGATTTCCCAAGCTTTAAACATCCCAAGGAGCACTGTGCAAGCGATAATATTGAAATGGAAGGAGTATCAGACCACTGCAAATCTACCAAGACCTGGCCGTCCCTCTAAACTTTCAGCTCATACAAGGAGAAGACTGATCAGAGATGCAGCCAAGAGGCCCATGATCACTCTGGATGAACTGCAGAGATCTACAGCTGAGGTGGGAGACTCTGTCCATAGGACAACAATCAGTCGTATACTGCACAAATCTGGCCTTTATGGAAGAGTGGCAAGAAGAAAGCCATTTCTTAAAGATATCCATAAAAAGTGTCGTTTACAGTTTGCCACAAGCCACCTGGGAGACACACCAAACATGTGGAAGAAGGTGCTCTGGTCAGATGAAACCAAAATCGAACTTTTTGGCAACAATGCAAAACGTTATGTTTGGCGTAAAAGCAACACAGCTCATCACCCTGAACACACCATCCCCACTGTCAAACATGGTGGTGGCAGCATCATGGTTTGGGCCTGCTTTTCTTCAGCAGGGACAGGGAAGATGGTTAAAATTGATGGGAAGATGGATGGAGCCAAATACAGGACCATTCTGGAAGAAAACCTGATGGAGTCTGCAAAAGACCTGAGACTGGGACGGAGATTTGTCTTCCAACAAGACAATGATCCAAAACATAAAGCAAAATCTACAATGGAATGGTTCACAAATAAACATATCCAGGTGTTAGAATGGCCAAGTCAAAGTCCAGACCTGAATCCAATCGAGAATCTGTGGAAAGAACTGAAAACTGCTGTTCACAAATGCTCTCCATCCAACCTCACTGAGCTCGAGCTGTTTTGCATGGAGGAATGGGCAAAAATTTCAGTCTCTCGATGTGCAAAACTGATAGAGACATACCCCAAGCGACTTACAGCTGTAATCGCAGCAAAAGGTGGCGCTACAAAGTATTAACTTAAGGGGGCTGAATAATTTTGCACGCCCAGTTTTTCAGTTTTTTATTTGTTAAAAAAGTTTGAAATATCCAATAAATTTCGTTCCACTTCATGATTGTGTCCCACTTGTTGTTGATTCTTCACAAAAAATTACAGTTTCATATCTTTATGTTTGAAGCCTGAAATGTGGCAAAAGGTCGCAAAGTTCAAGGGGGCCGAATACTTTCGCAAGGCACTGTATGTTGAGATAAACTAATCCTTATCATAAAAAAGAAAAAAATGCTGCCTCTGTTATTAATATACCTCTATTAGTGACAGTTACAGAGAAAGTATTAATGCAAGCATGGACCTGCGTGTCATCAAAGTAAAAACAATAATGATCAACTCAAGCTAGCAAATGTTCATAAAGGACTGGACCGAATGAGAGTCACTTATCCACAGATCCTGTATCCATCTCTGCTGGATCCTCCAACTGTTGTCCCAGACGTGTGAAGTTAGTTTTCTTCATTTTCGTTAGAGGCTGCTCCTGTATAGAGATGGGAAACTTTGACTGAAGAAACTCCTCTGCTTCTTGCAAGGAACTGAAGACAAAATGACTGCAGTCAAAAGTTAGTTTGAGCAAAGCAGGGTAAATGAGAAATGGTTTCAGACCCATATAGATCATCTTCTTTCTGATTAGCAAGGTTCCTCTGCCGTGTTGAACAGGATGGGCCACTCTCGCGCCCTGTATAATTGCTTGTCTGTCTGTGTATCTTAGAAGCTTAAAGGCTGGTTCACACTGGTCAAATGATTAACACGATCGCTACGAACGCAGCATCTAGCATTCAAATCATAGACGCAATAGACCAGTTGCCAGATCTCAACTTCTGAGCAGCAAGTTGGTGACATCACTCGCATTTAACCAATCATTCACACCGTTCCTTAAAATATTTTCAGCTTGTTTGATTCAAATAGCGTACCAGTAATACTCTTTTAATTGTAGAGATGCAGCAACAAATTTTTGATGAAATCTTAATTGAGCAAGTACATGGCTACCCTTGGCTTTATGACATAGGATGGTCAGACTATAAAGACCAGTTCAAAAAAGAAAATTCCTGGCAGGCTATCACTTAAGCTCTGCAATCAGATGGTGAGCACTGATATAAAACTGTATCTTTCTTTCCATTAATTGGTAACCGAGTCAAGCAAGGACACAACAGACCATGAAAAATAAATGACAAATCAGAAATTAACTAATATGTAACTAACGTGGTAGGAATTTGAATGTGTCATCAGCCATTTTTGGTTTTCAATGGATTTAATGATCGAGTGAAATTCCAAATGCAAAGTTAAAGCAAAACTGTAGGAAGCAGTAAGTTAGCAAATAAAAATGACAGAGCTGTATTGTATACACGTTTTACATTGCCACCCACTGATTACACTGTTTTATAGAAGTCTAAACTTAGAAAAGTAATCTCTCTTAACCATATTTTTATCACAGAATGCATGACGAGTTGGAGAAGCCTACGGGATAGATATGCAAGGGAGAAAAAAGCAATGCTTGAAAAGAAAAGTGGGTCTGAAGCAAGCAGAAGAGAGAAATTGACTTTTTTTGACGTCCTTGGCTTCCTATGCCTCACATTAGACACAAAAGAAGGTAGGGTAATGTGACGGTGCAGGGCTTGCAGACGCCGTAAACCGATGTATTATTGTTATTTGATTTATTGTTTTGATTTGGTTAATTATTTCTCGTGCATATGCTGTTGATTTTCAATTGAATAATGAGAATCAATTGAAACTCGGCCTCATAAAAACATGACCAGCTCCATTCAGTAGGGGAAGAGAGATAGGAGTTACTGAGAGAGACGGAGACGGAGACGGGGACGGGGACGGGGACGGAGAGGGAGAGGGAGAGGGAGAGGGAGAGAGAAAGGAGAAAAAAGAAATGGGAACAGGGATCGAGATCGAGATCTAGTCCCTGAGTGTGTATATATATATATATATATATATATATATATAGTAAGATAGCAGGGAGAGGGTCGGGTGTTTTTAAAGGGGCAATGAACCAGAGTGGGTGCAGTTGTATTACATATGGTGGCTGCGTGTGTGGGCGCCCCTATGACCCACTTAAAATGGACACAGAGCTAAAAGCGTTGATCGAGCAGATCAACAGGAACACAGCTGCTCAGAAGGAGCAGAGCAGGAGATGGAGACAGGAGAGAGGGAAACTGGGAAGCAGGCTAGAGAGGCACTGCTGTCTGCAGCCCCAGAGGGAGAAGCCCCACTGTCGCAGGAGGAGGAGGAGCCATTGCTGTCCCCGGAGCCACCGGCTGCAGTTCAAGGGGAGGAGGTGCCTCAACCAACCCTGCAAGTCAGTCCGGCGCTGCCGAGGGAGGGTCCCCGTCCCGACATCGTGGACACCTGGCCGGAATGCCCAGACCTCCCTCCACTGGACCTAGCTCCCAGGTCGCAGCAGTGCCAGGCACAGTTGCTTGCCTGGTCCCTTGCTCCACTCCCCCTAAAGCATGCATCTCTAGTGAAACTGGGAGTTGTTGTATCTAATTTTAACAACAAGCATTATTAAGCCACTGTATAAAAACTACACATCCCACAGTTCCATTGGAGCTGTAGTCTGGCATATTGGGTCTGACAAATGTAGTAACAAAGTGACATCGTAAACAATGTGCAACACGAAATGAGACTTGAAACCAGGGTACATTTGTGACATGCCGCGGTACCGAATGATAGCTTAGTCTAAACCAGTGTACACTTTGATATATTGACATGTACACAGGGTACATTTAATAGCACCCCGGTTGACAAAGACCCTATCTGCATTAATTAGGGGCTAATGTTCACTGCATGCTTGTATTTAACACATTTTCTTGCATTAAATTAAGTGTAGGATGCCAATATATTTGTATGCGACTGTATGTAATGTCAAGAAAACAGGTAATATTCCTGACATTCAGAAAGGTAGGTTAAATCATATACTGTATCTAAAACCAACTGCAACAGCAATGTATGTAAATACACCAAATCTGTTTTTTGCCAGGGCTTTTTGGAAAAAAAACAAACAGTCAAAGTATTTGTATTACTCTTCTCCTCAGTTTTTACATTTTGAACAAACTTTAAAGTAATCATAGGAGGCTGATATATAATACTTACCATTAAAATAGGCTGAGAGTAAATTAACTGGAAAATCTATTTGCAAGTCAGAAAATGGCAAATAGTTTGAAAAATACAATATCAGTATAATTAAATAAACAACAGCTGCTGTAGCTCATTCATAATTCTATCACAGTGTTGTTGTGCAACATAGCTATTCCTTGCATTACCTAATAAAACAATAACTTGCCATGTGTATAGACTATTAGCATATCCATTTCAAAGATTTTGATAACTTACAAGTTTCTACACCTGCACAATAAAAACTCAGAATATTGCATGTGGGATTTCTTAGAAATGGGTGATAGGGTTAGGTAAACTGCTTCTGTGCAACCAATATTGCCCTTGAATTTTGTGTGTGTGTGTGTGTGTGTGTGTGTGTGTGTGTGAACCTTGATCCTGGTGCTATACTACTGAGGTGGCTCTGTGTTAGAAAATTACCAATGGAATCCAATTTAGAATAATTTGAACATTTTACCATATTTCAGTAAACAAAAACACCAGGAAATGGCAATGTAACTTTAAACAACAAGTACACTTCATGGGGTAGACATTGTGTGTATATGTATATATTGTATCTATCTGGAGTAAAATACTTCTATTCAGAACAAAAAGAGCAGAGAGGCTGGTATTACTTAGTTTCATATAGTGAGGGGTCTACTTAATAATCTGTGCAACTAACAGATCAGAATAGAACCTAGAAAACATCCATTCACCCATTACATCTCTTTTGAATATGTTGCTCATTCATGTCCTAAAACTGAAACTCAACAATTACATTTTTATTTTAAGTAATTATTGCTCATTTTTTTATAATGCCTAGCAACAGCATGTGGAGATGAAAGGGGAGATACTGGTTCATAGGTGACTCAGTCTGCATTTCAAATACTGACTCATTGTTTTCTCCATTCATAACAACTAAGGGCCAACACTTATCAATCTTTTATTGTATGTTAAAATAAAGATTATTGTTTTAAAATAAATAATAATGTGTACTTAACTGTGTACATTGTAAAATGTGATGGCTATTTAACTTAAAGTTGTAATATGTATTTACTTATTACACCCCAACAATGACCTGTATAATAGATACAGTGTCAACTGTTCATCAATGACTTTAAACACTGTAAACTATGAAAAACGAAGCCAAGAAGTATTGATACAAAAAGTATTTGTCAGTGTCTTTATTGTCTTCCCCTTTTTCCTATCGCTTTACATTTGTATGTGCATGAAATAGAAAAGACTCACATACATGCCGATTTACTCTGACACCAAATTGTCGCAATAGGATTCTTATATTGAATTTAAATATTTCAGTGGCATATCTGACATATTCTCTTACACACAAATTCAGTTTGCATACAGTCTACCTGAAAACCTTCCAAAGCAAAAATGCTGCACACATTCTTATGACATATATAAGTACATCCGTTGAACTACACGTGACAATAATATATTTGTTAATTTAACTAAACAATTCATAGTATCTACAAAATACAAAATAAGATTATCTATTAAATAAAAGCATTTATAGCAATCTTTAATTTAAAAGATTAGTTTAAAAATAGTCAAACTGAGTCAGCAGCAAAGGGAAAAAAATAGTTTTGATATATTGAAAATAAGGAGGCGTATCATGCCATGCAGGTGTAGCTGTTTTAGCATCAGCATTTATGCAGGCACTGAGCTATTTCTAATATCAAATACAATATAAGGCATGATGTGAACACTGTAGAAGATAAAATCATACAAATATATCATACTGTCAATATTACTGAAAATATCTCCTTTTTGTAGATCGTTATGTATAAGAGTTTAATATATTCTGTACATTATATATACATTCATACATACAAACAGTTTAGAAAAAATATATATCTATATCTGTATCATCTCTGTACAAAAAGGCAAGAGTTTAAACCTTATTTGAAATATTATGCAAAATGTACAATCCAACATTTTAGTACAACAAGTCTTTCATAGACACTTCAGCTTGTACCTAAAGTCAACATCATAGGTGGGCTGCAAAATGCCTAGCCCAGCTCGAGACTGGTCCAGGGGTGGGATTTTAGCATTTTTATCTGAAAGTTCCATGTCAAAATAGGAAAGCAGAAGAGACAAAAACTGCTTAATTTCATGCAGAGCAAAGAATCGTCCAGGACATTTTGTCACTCCGGAGCCAAAAGGCATGTAGTAATATCTTAATTTGCGACCTTTTCTGTAAAATGTGGTCTTCTCTTGGCCATTTTCATCCAGGTAACGATCATACTTGAAGGTCTGTGGTTAGACAAACATGGTGTTAGGACACTAGTTTCAGAACATTAAAACTGGCAGAGTCTATGACATTGAAAAAGACCAGTTGAAATGTTTGTCATTGAATTTATTGTGTTTCTCTTAGTATTCCTTCATTTCTGAATTTAGCACAATTGAGTGTTTAATAGTTGTGAGAGAAAAACAAATTCTCTAAATGAGTGACACAACACCTCAGCTTTGAACTTTGAATTTAGCTTCCAAATATGAAAGTAAAATTACAGACTACAGAGAAACCAGACTTAACCACAATGAACATGTGTTGTTGCTTTAGATAAGAAGCTGCACTTCTCTTATTTACTGGGTTTTACTGCCTGGTAAGAGAGGCTCAGGAGACTGTAAAGACAAGTTTTACTGTCATTAAAAAAGCATTTTTCTTCTTGTGTTCTTCTGCATGTAAAACATGTGTTAACGTGAATGTGTGTTAAAGACTAGTATATACTTGACTTACCAGAGGATCTTCATAAATTTCAGGATCAAAATGGAGCAGCTGAGGGTACAGGGCTATTACATCATCTTTACGAATGTTGTATGATTGGCTGTTGTCCAACTGCAATGCAAAGTTTTCCTTGGCAACTCTGACATTGAGAGATGCACTTGACAGTCTCATAGCTTCCTTAATGATGCTGTCTATAAAAATGAAATGAAAGAAAAGTGCAGTATAGTACGTTAAAAGCTGCTTTCAAACTAAATATCTCATTCATTTTCTGTTTCATAGCATGTTTTCATTATAAAATTTCAGAGCATTTGAAGGTCTAGGCTTTTAGTTTAATGGCTGTTGAAGAAACTAAAACTAAATTATGAAATAGTAGAGGTATTTACCTAATACAGGCATTTCATCCAACTGCTCTTTCTCCAAGGAAATGTGGTGGCCATTTAAACTTGCTTTTTGGCCAGAATTCTCTAAAGTTTTCTTTACTTCATCCGTTGCTGCTTTCATTGCATCTGGGCACCTGAAAAAGTAAATGTAATTATAGTATTGGTTTTCAGAAAGAAAAAGTATTTAACATAACAATAGGCCATATTCACACATACTTACTCTCTATAGACACATTTAATAAAGTTTGATATCTATTGATCTGTTCTAGAATCTCATTGGCTTCTTAAACAACAGTCTATAAAAAAATGAATGTACTTTAAATATCTTATTGAGTTAATGCATTGTATGTCGTACCAAATGTAACATGAACAAGTTGTGGATGTCTTCTAAAGATAGTCCACTATAACATTTGTGCTTGGGTTTTATTGCAGAAAAACATACATGACTAATTGCTTACCTGATCAAATAAAATAAAGTCCAGAATGTGGCAGGCAACGTGTTGGCCTGTGATGCCCATAGCACAGCTACATGGGTCCGTGCTTTACTCATATCATTAAAAGTAGATAAGGTGTCATTCAGAAACATTCTGAGCGAAATGAGGTCAGACACATTATGCCTTTTACTGAGGTTTTCGTGTAGGAGAGTCTTTGCCAGATTTTCTCGGGCACTATGTCCACTTTTGAACACACGGATTGGGAGGCCAGCTACGAGGGCGGGGAAAATTTTGTCAAACTCTTTAAAGTTTTCAAGGGCATTAAGGACCAGTGCTCTCTGTGCTTCATGTCTGGCAAGATTTTTGTCTTCCTGGGAATTGAGTTCTTTGCCAAAGAGTGTTAAATAGCCTGATTCAAACATCACCCTGTAGCAGAAAGCAAAAATCCCTTCTGTCACCCAGTCTTTGGAGTTGATTTTGTGTGTGTCTGATTGCAACATAACACATTGGAGATTTTCCATCATTGTTTCAGTGAGGGTCTGCAAGGCTTCTCCCTGCATTGTTTTTATGAAAGTCTGGTGCAGGTTTTCAGTTGTGTAGCCATCACTTGGATCCATACTTTCATGTCCAAAGGCCTAATGGAATAAAAGGTATTCTGGTCTAAATCATGTAATAAACAAACAAATGTTCTTAAAAAAATAATAAATAAACTATAAGGAATATTTAAGAACAACAATACAGTGCCATGTGAACAGGCTTTACAGTATATAACAAACTGTCATCAAATGAGATAGTATTACCTTGGCAGAGGCAGTGAAATGAAATTTTTTCCAGTCCAGATGCCTTCCCTGGCGCATCACAGAGTGGTATGAAAATGGGTCAGTGAGGAAATGAACATATTGACCAGCAATTTTGCATGTGAAGATGTGCCCGTACGTCTTTTGCCTACAAAGAAGGAACTCAAGAGGGTTGGCGCCAAACTGCAGGGCGCAGCCAAGGTATGGGATTAAGCCATTTTCTACAGGGGGCTCTCCTGGACGCCTGAAACATGAAGAGGCACTGTATAATAAATAATATGATAACTTCATATCTGCATTTTCAATGGAACATGAAAATGACAAATGTCATTCAAGTACTGTTAATGATCAGAATATATATTTAAAAAAGCATTTTTGACACATTAATTTTGCAGTAGTAATTTTTATAACCAATTATTTAATAAAGACCATTATATATTCAATGGGTTTTATTTTTATTGATGCTACAATTTCTCCTACAGGATCAAACGAATAAAAACTGCCCCAATGCATCCCCTTGTTTTTGGTAATTGAACCTTTACTGAAACTTTGAGTCTGCATTCAGTCATTTCATTTGATTTTAAATGCAATTATTCAAGAGCTAAAATAGAAGTTTAAAATGCCTTTAAGGCAGATTAAACCTGGACTTACCGTCTCCTTATTCCCAGTATGAGCCACAAGCAGCAGCACAGACCAACTACAACACCCCAGATCAAAGCAATACTCAGAATCATTGCTGATATACTCTAAATCAAGAACTAGAGCTACACAAGATCTCCCTAAGGATGAAAACAGATATGTTGATGATTCAATGTATTGGACTCATTTTATAGGCTACCTTGGTAGTTTATTAACAGTTTACTATTTGATCCAAAATGGGATCAGCCCTTTATGGAAATCAGTATGAAAAGCTTTAGGAAATTAGACGTGGGACAGTTCACTGGATTGCTGTGCTGGCCTTGAACTATGTCCACGAACACAGAATCACACACACAACATTTTTTTTAAAACCAATCAGAAATCAGCTGGAAAACAATTTCAAGGTCTTGAGGGTGTGGTTTTACTGCTTCTAAACTACGAAAGAGAAAAATAAGTTATATTTCAGATAATGATAAATTGTACATTCAGAAGTTAATAATATGAATTTGATATTGTAATATTTTGTTGTAAATTAAAATTGATTTTGATCAGATGTTTTATTATATGGGTGATTTTTTTAACCTGTTAAAACCACACTTGTGCAAAAACATGTGTACATGGTACATGATAAGACATCTAAAAGCTAAGATAAACCAAAAGATCACTGGAGATTGTAATGAAGATTTGCTGATTTATTATTTGTGTGCATTTTAGTTTTTAGACGAATGCTGAAACAAACAGTACCGGTTAACAGTAAATCCAGACAGCTAAATGAATGTTTGAGTATCAGAATGAATTACTTCCCTGCACCAGTAACATACATACACTACTGTAAATACATACTGTACTGTATATTTATATCTAGAGTTGTTGAGATTAAAAACTGAATTTTTGGAATAATCAAAATACATAAAAGATATAATTTTTATCCATTACTGTAAAACAAGAACATTTCGTAAGCAAGAAATGTTTACTAATTTCAAGTTTATTAAAAATCAAAATTGATGTGCCGTGAAATATATTATTCATTCATGTGTCGCACATTTAAAAGAAAAAGACGCGCAAACATTTATTGCAGCAAAAATGGACCTTGAAGGCCATAAGCAAAATTAAGTTTTACAGTATATAACATTGCAATTATTATTATTATTATTATTATTATTATTATTATTATTATTATTATTATTATTATCATTATTATTTTCTTTCTTTCTTTCTTTCTTTCTTTCTTTCTTAGCATTTTCTGAGGGAAGTGTAGAATATGCAAGGTATAAATATATAATGAAAAGAATGTCATTTTTAGAATAGAGCACTGTGGTACACCCTTCTTTATCTCAACATTCCTCCACCTTTTGTCCATTGTCGCTTAGCTGAGATAACCATGGAACCAATCAACAGCTTTATCCGATAGACCCAGTGCCCCCAATTTGTAACATAATAAAATGTGGACTTTGAACATATTAATAAAGATTGCTGCTCCCACCTGCTTGCTCTCCAAGTCTCCAAGACCCCTAAAAGGAAGGATCTCTGTTGAACAACAATACATTATACATCTGTTCGGCACTCTGAGGGTTAAAGGTTGCTGGTTTAACAACTTATATTTACTGTGTTCATGCTCTAAAAAGATCACTGAACCATCAAATATCACATTTATATCATGACTATTAGTAGAACCTTGGTGTATTTCAGGGGGCTGGAGCTGGGACTGCTCCCCTGTGTCATCCCGCTAAAATATCTGTCAGTCACCCTATTTAAACTGCAGCCAGCTTCCTAATTCTCATCTTGCTTTTCACTTTGTGGTTACCACGCACACTTGCAGACCCAATCTTAAAACAAACCTTTGTTTTCAATTGGTATAAATGACTACTCACCCAAGGCAGATTTCGTTGTCATCTGACTCAGATGAAGAATTTTTCTCCCCTTCTGGCTGTCTTCCTTCAACAAATAATCCACCAAAAACAAATTCAAATTAATCCACCCGTCCTGCTTCTCCTTCATCTGACAATGCTGCTGCTTCAATCCCTGCTTATCCAGCTGTGCCCACTGCCACTCCTCTTTGCCACTCGAAACACATCAGAGCTCAGTATGATTCTCCAGCGCAACTTTTTTTTACAAGGATTGGCCCATCGACAAACTCGTGAAAGCTCTTTACAAAAAAGGATTGCCCATTGAAGCAGGGCGCGATCGGGTTGCTTTTTTGCAATTCTATAATGGCCGAGCCTGTCTTTCCTCCTGAAAAGTCTCAGCAGAGCTCCAAACTAGTCAGTTCTCGTGCTGCCCCTGCTGCATTGCAAGCTTCACTCGCCTCAGATTCAGCGACGATAACCCCTCAGTTTTCAATTTCATCTGATCCTTGCTCCGATTTGCATTATCAGATTTTTAGCAATATCAAGCAACTCATTCATCCTCTTTCCACCACTATTATTATTAGTTTATTTAGCAGACGCCTTTATCCAAGGCGACTTACAGAGACTAGTGTGTGTGAACTATGCATCAGCTGCAGAGTCATTTACAACTACGTCTCACCCCAAAGACGGAGCACAAGGAGGTTAAGTGACTTGCTCAGGGTCACACAATGAGGCAGTGGCTGAGGTGGGATTTAAACCGGGGACCTCCTGGTTACAAGCCCTTTTCTTTAACCACTGGACCACACTGCCTATTTCTACAGTATCTGATCACCTGGATGCACTAGATAGCAGGATCACTTGCTTGGAACCAGCAGTCATTACTTCCTCATCAATGGCAACAGCGTTCGTCTCTCCCGCTGATTCAGCCACTCCCACACCTACTCTTGAATTGCCAATTTTCACTCTAGCGACTGCCTCTGGTTTAGGAATCTCTGTTTCACTTGGTCATCGCAACTCTCTCTCTCCTCAACTGAGACGCAATATTATTGAAGGCAAAGACGTTAATTTGGTCTCTATTCTTATTGCAACCTCAGAATTTCAGTGTAGTTGACTGTGGATATCTATCTCTCTAAAATCTCTAAAATCTCGGGATCATCGGCTGTGTAAAAAACTCTTTGGAACTGGACTCATTTATTTAACATTGTTAATCTCTCGGTCAGATAACGGTACCATTTTTTATGAGTATCAGCAGCTTCTCGGTTAGCATTAGAGAATGCACTAATTGATTGGTCTCAACCCGATCATGATCTCTTAAATAGATTCTTCAGTGGTCTCTTTGCTAACGCTTGTGGAGTTTGTGCTTCCTCTGCCCGTTCTACCTCTCTGTGTTCAAACACAGCCTCTTCTTCAGCCTCCTCATCAGCCTCAAACTATTCTTCTCGACAAGACTTATATTTTTAGGAATCATGCATCTGCAGTTCCTCCTATCCATTCTTCAACTCCACCTGTTTTCTCAACAAGCAATGGATGACCCATCAAATATTCTGGAGGCAGACATCTATGCAATAATTTCAACTCCTCATTCTGCATTTCCAAAAAAAAGTGCAGTTTTTTACATATGTGCAGTTTCTGTGGTGATGCTCATTCACGTTCCACCTGCCCTCTTCCATCTAAAAACTATTCATCATTACTAATTGCCTCTACCCCCATCAACATCCCAGCTCCATTAAATGCTCTTTAATATCACCTGATCAATTTTTTGTCAATTATCTAATGGTTTATCTTCTGGTTTAAAATCCATCCCTTCTTCCTCTGTTACTTGTAAAAACCTCCAATCTGTTATAAAAAAAGAACCAGAAGTCGTTGATTCTCTCATCAATTCCGAGATCTCAAAAGGATTCACGGAGGGCCCATTTTCAGTCCCTCTCTTCCCTCAATTCTGTATCAATCCTATTGGAGTAGCTACAAGGAAAATGTCAGTCATCACCGACCTCTCTGCCCTTCGCGGCTCTTCTATCAGCAGCATTAATTCTTTCATTCCCTTGGATCAGTTTGCTCTTCATTACATCACCATATCTGATGCTATTCATTCCATCAAAATATCAGGATGGGGTTTCTGGTTAGTTAAAGCAGACATTTCCGAAGCCTTCAAAGTCATGCATATACTCTGTTCTCTCCATCATCTTTTTGGTATCTGCTGGAAGGGGTCATTTTACTTTGCTACTAAACTAACTTTTGGATGCCGCAGCAGCCTGAAGATCTTTGATTCACTCTTCAAAGCCCTCTGTTGGATTCTACTCAATATTAATCTCGTCCCCTTTGTGCTACGCTTATTGGATGACTTTTTCTTTATATCGCCTCCATCAGCCCCTCCAGCTCTGAAGCACTCTGAGAACTTAGGTCTCTCTTCTCAGCAGTCGGCGTCCCCCTCTCAGAGGAGAAAACCATCGGCCCAGTTCACTCTCTTGAGTTCCTAGGAATAACTTTGATACTATTCGATTTGAAGCCCGACTGCCTCCCAATAAATGAAAGCATTTGCTCTCTCATTTAATCTTTTGAGATCAACTGTTCCATTTATTATTATTATTATTATTATTATTATTATTATTATTATTATTTTATGTATTTATTTATTTCTTAGCAGATGCCCTTACCCAGGGAGACTTAAAGTTGTATACAAAATTAAATACAATGACTTCAGTCCTAATAAGAGCAAATACAAAACACAGTCCGATTTGATATGGGGTCAGTTCAAGAGCAGATAACAGTGTTGATAGTAACATCAGGGTTAGATACGAGTGCAAGTGAAATAAAAAATACTACAGATTGGATTAAGTGCAGGATTAAATACAGTAAAATAGGGAGCAGATAAGTGCAAGTTAAAGTGCATTAAAGGCAGAGTGCTATATTGTCCAGAAGGGAAGAGTTGAGTTTTACAGGTGTTGTCTAAAGAGGTGTGTCGAGGAGGCGCCAGAAGGTGGTCAGGGACTGGGCAGTCCTGACATCTGTAGGAAGGTCATTCCACCACTGCGGGGCGAGGGTGGAGAAGGAGCGGGCTCTGGAGGCAGGGGAGCGTAGAGGAGGTACAGACAGTCTTCTACTGCAGGTGGAGCGGAGAGGTCAGCTGGGGAGTAGGGAGAGATGAGGGTCTGGAGGTAGCTGGGTGCAGTCTGGTCAAGGCATCGGTAGGCGAGTACAAGAGTCTTGAACTGGATGCGAGCGGTGATCGGGAGCCAGTGGAGTGAGCGGAGCAGTGGAGTAGCATGGGAGAAGCGAGGCAGAGAGAACACCAGCCGAGCAGCGGAGTTCTGGATGAGCTGGAGCAGACGGGTGGTGCACGCAGGGAGGCCAGCCAGGAGGGAGTTGCAGTAGTCTAGGCAGGAGAGTACCAGGGCCTGGATGAGGAGTTGTGTGGAGTAGTTGGTGAGGAAGTGTCGGATTCTTTGTATGTTGCTCAGGAAGAATCGGCAGGTGCGTGCTAGAGTGGAGATGTGCTGGGAGTAGGAGAGGCAGGGGTCCAGCGTTATTCCGAGGTTCTTGGCTGAGGAGGAGGGAGAGAGCGTGGTAGATTCCAGAGGAATGGAGATAAAGAAATCAGAGGAGGGGGAAGATGAGGAGGGGAAGAAAAGGAGGTCAGATTTCGAGAGATTGAGTTTGAGGTGATGTGAGTGCATCCAGGAGGACATAGCAGACAGACAGGTAGAGATATGGGAGGGGATGGTGGGGTCAGAGGGGGGGAAGGAGAGGAAGATCTGAGCATCAGCATGCAAATTGTAGAGGATGCGATGAGGGGGCCCAGGGAACAGGTGTAGAGATAGAACAGGAGAGGACCCAACACTGATCCTTGGGGGAGAGGGTGAGGTGTGGAGGTTGAGTTGCACCAGTTTACCTGGTAGGTGCGATTGGAGAGGCAGGAGGAGAACCAGGCCAGAGCAGTGCCAGAGATTCCTAGGTCAGCGAGAGAGGATAGGAGAATAGAGTGATCGACAGTGTCAAAGGCAGCAGAGGGATCGAGCAGAATTGAGACAAAGGAGAGAGAGGCAGCACGGGCAGAGTTTAGCGAGTTAGTGACAGACAGGAAAGCAGTTTCAGTGGAATGAGCAAAGTGGAAACCAGATTGGAGGGTTGAGCAGAGAGTGGTTAGACAGGGAAGCAGAGAGCTGGTGGTGTACTGCCCGCTCGAGGGTTTTAGAGAGGAAGGGTAAGAGGGAGACAGGCCGGTAGTTCTGGAGGGAGGTGGGGTCGAGGGTAGCTTTTTTGAGGAGGGGGGTTATAGAAGCTTGTTTGAAGGCAGAGGGAAAGCAGCCAGAGAGGAAAGAGGTGTTGAGAAGGGAGGACCCTTCTTTCATTCCTGGGGCATTTCAATTTTGCAATTCGCATCATTCCTCAAGGTAGGACATTTATTTCTCGTCTTCTCGCTCTTTCTAAAACAGCTAAAAATCTCAACTCTCACATTAATATTACAGCTGAAGCCAGGAAAAACATTGCGTGGACGTCCTCCCAGGGGGCGGCGCACAATTGGCCGAGTGTCGCCCAGGGGGAGGGAGGGTTAGGTTGGCCAGGGTGTCCTCGGCTCACTGCGCACTAGCGACCCCTGTAGTCTGGCCGTGTGCCTGCGGGCTTGCCTGTAAGCTGCCCGAGAGCTGCGTTGTCCTCCGACGCTGTAGCTCTTGGGTGGCTGCATGATGAGTCCGCAGCGTGAAGTAGCCTAACATATGGAAATTTAGCTGGCTGCACAAATATGCACTCAAACCCTATTTAGAAAAAAACAAAGTTACCGATAACAAACCCTTCTCAAAACAGGGTACGAACAACTGCATGTCAATAGAATATTTAAATTAAATACGGTGCTGTATGAAGTTGCATTTTACGCTGCCACTGGAAGTAGACTACAGGGTTCAAAACCGCATTACTCATGGAATACTGAGGTAAATGCTTAAATCAGGATAAAAACTATTTATTTTTTTAACGGATCCATATTCTAATAGTGCTCCTTCAGGTTCAAATACTTAAATAAGTTTAACATTTGCACTTAATTGTAATATTTATTCTATAGGCTACATTTATGTCTCATGTTCATGGTATACGCATTATGCTGTTTTGAGTATTATATATGTTTCACTAATAGATGATAACTAACATGTTTTTGCAGTTAGAAAATTGTGCATACAAAAACAAAGCTGGTCTCATTACTGGATTGCTGGAGTGTATGATAAAGTCATGTGCATGTGATTAGTCATTGCTGATGTCATTACTGATGTCATATCTTATGCAATGCATAGGCATAACGTCCCATTTCCTTACTTTTGTGATTTTGAACTGCAACCTTAACGTTATTTTACCTCTCATATGCCTCATCTACAGCATCCTCCCATGGCACTGTTAACTCTACCAGGTGAACAAGGCGTGCTGATCCAGACCACAATATCTGGTCGAAGATTAGTGGTGGCAATCTCAGGTGGAAAAATAAGCCGTTGACCAACATCTACCAGCATTTTCCAGTCTCTAGCAGCTTCCAGTTGTCCTGGGCAAGGCTTGGTTTTAACACCTTTTCTTGGCGCTTGCTCTCCTGGGCAGAGGAATGTTGTCTTTTGTGTGTAATGTTTTGATGGAACTGGTGGCAACTTATTGGTCATGTTACGCTTGTCTTCCAATGCTAAGGCCAAACATCGCAGCACCTGGTCATTGCGCCAAGTAAACCGTCCTTGGCTAAGACCCACCTTACATCCTGTCAAAATGTGCCATCATGTTGGTGGTGATGAACACAAAGGACATGAGGGATCCTCTCCTACCCAGAGGTTTAGGTTCTGTGGTGATGGGAGAACATCATATGTTGATCCTGCTCTGTTCCATTGCCAGCCGATCTTGTGTTGCTCCACACTCTCCCATCTCATCCATTCTCCCTGCTTGGCCTGGGAAACAGCCTTTATGCACCTCATCCTCTCCTCCTGCTTTTGCACCTCGTTGACTACCAGCTTCCTCCGGTGAGCTGGGGCTGCCTTGTACCATGTAGGAGGAACTGAACTGAGACCAAGACCCCCTCTTCCATGCTGAAAGTTCCCCATGATATCACCGATTCGAAGGGCAGCCTTTGCATTTTCCACAGCTTTATTTGCTACCCACTTCCAGTTTTCAACACAGGTGCTGTCTCCCTTACGCATTTGTGGGCAGCAGTGTGGAGTAGTGGTTAGGGCTCTGGACTCTTGACCAGAGGGTTGTGGGTTCAATCCCCAGTGGGGGACACTGCTGTTGTACCCTTGAGCAAGGTACTTTACCTAGATTGCTCCAGTAAAAACCCAACTGTATAAATGGGTAATTGTATGTAAAAATAATGTGATATCTGTATAATGTGAAATAATGTATAATGTGATATCTTGTAACAATTGTAAGTCGCCCTGGATAAGGGCATCTGCTAAGAAATAAACAATAATAATAATAATTTGTATTATTGCTGTATTATTGAATTGTGGTTTGTCAAACTTGTACTTTACTTGAACTAAAGTTATTGTATTTCTTGCTCTTATTGTATTACTTGTATTGTAACGCTTGAAATGTTTTTGCTTACGATTGTAAGTCGCCCTGGATAAGGGCGTCTGCTAAGAAATAAATAATAATAATAATAATAATAATGACTCTACTAATGTGATTTCCAGTCAGACCTTGGCGCACTTAAACTCCTCGGTTAGAGCGGAGACTGGTAGCTGCAGTATTCCTTTACCATAAAGTCCCACTCTGCTGAAACAGCATGGAACTCCCAACCATTTCCTGATGTATGAACTGAGTTTTAGTTTGCCTGGTAAAGCGCTGCTGTCTATGTTCTTCAGCCCTTCCACTGCTCCCACACAAACTCTGTCCTTCAGATCCACGTCATACCATCTCCCAAGACTTTTCAATGGCTTCTCAGACACTGTTGGTATTGCCTCGCCATTAATGTAGAACATTTTATCTACTACTTTACCTTTAATTATAGAGATGCTCCTTGATTTAGTGGGCTTGAATTGCATTCATGTCCATTCAACGTTATTGGTTAATTTGCCCAATAACCGATTAGTGCAGGCTACTGTTGTAGTCATGGTTGTCAGGTCATCCATGTATGCTCGAATTGGTGGTAGTCGCATTCCAGAAGCCAAGCGCTCTCCTCCCACTACCCATTTTGATGCCCTAATGATTATTTCCATTGCCATGGTAAAAGCCAGTGGAGAAAAGCCATTATTCCATCTTCTAGGCATTGCCATGCAGTGCTGAATTCTGAAGTTGAAAAACTAAATTGCAAATCTCCAAAGTAGGCTTTCACTGAATTTGCTATTGTCATTGGTACCCTGAAAAAATCAAATGCTGCCCAAAGAAGTTCATGTGGCACTGATCCATATGCATTAGCCAAATCCAGGAATGTCACATGGAGCTCCTTCCTCTCCTTTTTAGCTGATTGAATTTGTTGCCAGATCCCATTGACGTGTTCTAAGCATCCTGGGAAATCTGGAATGCCCGCTTTTTGTACTGAAGTGTCAATGAAGCAGTTCTTTAATAGCAATAATGTTGAAGAAAATCTTGCCTTCTACATTTAATAGCGAAATAGGTGCACAATCCTCCATTTGGTATTCTGGTGGATTGATAGGTGGGATGTCTGAAGGAACTGACATAGGCTCCTGCCTTTTTGAATCTGTATGTATTTCCTCCAAATATCTCTCCAGCTCAAACTTAGATGCTTTTAGTGTGCCATTCTTCTCAGTGGTGAATAACTTCTTTTCAAATTTGAATGGGTCTTTATAAAAGTTAGTCCTAGCATGCTCCTTCTTTTTGTAGCATTTCCGTAGGCACGCAGCTCTGCACAATGTTGCAAGCTTGTCTTTTATGACCCTTTGTAACAGATTGAGTCCCTCCTTCTGACTTTGTTCTGCTCTTCTCCATTGCTTCCTCAGCTGTCTCCTTTCTCTAACTAAGCGTTCAATCTCCTGCTGCCGTCTAGACTTTCCAGGAATAGTTTGTACTTTTTCCTTCCTTTTTTCAACTCCAAACCTCTCGCTTTCATATGCATAGATGATGTCTTCTTTTCTCTCTTATGCTGGTTTGTCTGACTGGGTTCACAAGGATCATTAGGTTCATCACTAGCTGTATCCATGCCAAGTCCTCCTCACATCTATGACAGGGGTGCTGATATCCTGCGAACTGTGGTTTGCTTCCTGTTGCTGGATTGACTGACTTCGTAAGAAGTATTGATCAATGCAAGGCCCTTGTCCCTTCTCCCTCAAGCATTTCATTCTCCCTTGATGAATCTTCAGACCCCTGACCGTTGTCGCCTTATACTGTATATCAGATATTCTTTGCACAGGGTACCAGTTTGTTTGAAAAGTCATTCAAGATCTTTTATTAGATCAAGAACCTCATTGTATTTTCCATTAAAACATACAGAAATGTCTAATTTGAAGAGCAGTAAACTGTTTGGCTGATTTGTTTTAGATCACGTCTTATTTCATACCATTTAAAAGTCCAGTTGTAAAAATCTATTTCAGATTGTGCTTTACTCTGAGCTCTGGTTATAACTGTTGACGTGAACTGAATTATAGTCTTATTAGCCTATTTATCATAGATTTTTAAAATAAACTTATCGTGTATGTCATTAAACTATGCTACAGTTACTTTATTAAAAATAAATCTCATGTTAGTCTGTTTTCAATGTCAGTGTGTCTGACAAAGTATGCAAAAATAGATTAAGAATTCTGGACAGGAAATTAAATTTAAATCCCTTCAGGATGGAATATAAATTGCTCCCCTTTTTCTTAAGAACAAAATTGAAACATTTATAAAATTCAGTGGCAGCCAAGCATTCCCAGACAACAAAATCATGCCACAACCATATTGCAATGATGAAGCAAAGATAAGGTTGCCACCCGTTCTGGTTTTGCCTGGATTGTTCTCTATTTTAGGCAGCTGTCCAGGGAAATCTGTAAGACTTCCCGAGACATTAAATGTCAAAGTATATGATTTATTTATTTATTTATTTATTTTTTGTACGAAATGACTCTGGTGTCCCGGTTTTTTGTAAGTCAGAGATGGGAACCCTAGATCAAAATTATAAACGTAAGGGTTTAAACAGAATAGTATTATAATACAGCACACAAAGCTCATTAGGGTTTATTGTATTGGTTTAAAAAGATTAAATATTAAAATAGAAACAAACTTGGCATTATAATTACTTTTGAGGACTAAAATACCATAGAGTCTCACACACAGTTATTTTTTTTTTTTTTTTTTTCACAGTCTCCTTTTAATGAAGGATTTAAACCGAGCATCCTTCTCGGTTTAAATCAATGCAATAGACCCCAGGAGTAAACACTGATAATGTTAAATATATGAAATAATAAGATTCATGACACAATTCAAATAATGGTGTTCTTCACACCTCATTGGTCCATGTTTAGAACACTGTACAGCACAGCTGCTATAATTCGGATTATAGTGTTCTAAACATGAATTATCTACCACTATGTTTATTTAAATAAACAAAATGTTTGGAAACTTCACACCATTTTTTAAAACCATTTCTAATGTCCTGAATTGACTTTCCAGTTTAAGGTTACTTTTTTCAAGCTCAACAAAATCACTCAAACCTTTGGACAGCTGCTTCAGATTAAGTGGAATGATTAAAGTAAAGTAACAACAGGTGACCCTTGTGTAGAACCATCCTGTGAAAAGGAGACATGTGATTTAGAATATTCATGTTTGTATTTTTAACCTGACGTAAACTCTGATTTGACCTTGATTTACCTTTTCTGATATAAGAACTGAAGACAAACATTGGCTGATGGTTTTTATTTGCCGAGTACTCCATATATATCAAACTGTCACTGTCAATGAAACACTTTCTGTCACTTCTGCAAAAGTTAATACCTAGTCAATTGACGTCATTGCTGCATATCTGACTTATGGATCTTTACAGGTATTTTTCTACTAGAAATATTATGACATTAGTATAATATGACAAATATATAAAGTAGATTACAGTAGAATATATATATATATATATATATATATATATATATATATATATATATATATATATATATATAAGTGATGGATTGCCTTCCAGTCACAGACCTTTTCTCCTTTAAACACAGACTTGACAGCCAGAATGTGGTGAAACGCTGTAGCGTGTGTTTATTATTACAATAAAAAAAAAGAAACAGAAACCAAACAAAAGCCTAACCCGTTCTCGGGCCCTACCTAAACAGGCGTTGATGCTGTCTAAATACCCTCATCATCAAAACCAAATCACAATCCAAAAGTCGAAATCCAAATACCAGTAACCTAAATAACAAATAATTTTCTTCCAATCTGCAACCAAACTCCTCACATTCTCCCTCGTCCAACACACACACAGAGTTTTTAAATACCAATCAAAAACATTGAAGACAATTAACAAAACATTAAATTGAATTATTAATTAATTTGGACAGGAGCCAAGCCTGACTGTCTCTGCACAACAAGAAGTGTTTACCCACCTGTTTGTTTACATTGTTATTTTTCTCAATTTTACTGACCAATCCCTTACAATTTATATATATATATACAGTGCCTTGCGAAAGTATTCGGCCCCCTTGAACTTTGCGACCTTTTGCCACATTTCAGGCTTCAAACATAAAGATATGAAACTGTAATTTTTTGTGAAGAATCAACAACAAGTGGGACACAATCATGAAGTGGAACGAAATTTATTGGATATTTCAAACTTTTTTAACAAATAAAAAACTGAAAAATTGGGCGTGCAAAATTATTCAGCCCCTTTACTTTCAGTGCAGCAAACTCTCTCCAGAAGTTCAGTGAGGATCTCTGAATGATCCAATGTTGACCTAAATGACTAATGATGATAAATAGAATCCACCTGTGTGTAATCAAGTCTCCATATAAATGCACCTGCACTGTGATAGTCTCAGAGGTCCGTTTAAAGCGCAGAGAGCATCATGAAGAACAAGGAACACAGCAGGCAGGTCCGAGATACTGTTGTGGAGAAGTTTAAAGCCGGATTTGGATACAAAAAGATTTCCCAAGCTTTAAACATCCCAAGGAGCACTGTGCAAGCGATAATATTGAAATGGAAGGAGTATCAGACCACTGCAAATCTACCCAGAGGGACCTGGCCGTCCCTCTAAACTTTCAGCTCATACAAGGAGAAGACTGATCAGAGATGCAGCCAAGAGGCCCATGATCACTCTGGATGAACTGCAGAGATCTACAGCTGAGGTGGGAGACTCTGTCCATAGGACAACAATCAGTCGTATACTGCACAAATCTGGCCTTTATGGAAGAGTGGCAAGAAGAAAGCCATTTCTTAAAGATATCCATAAAAAGTGTCGTTTACAGTTTGCCACAAGCCACCTGGGAGACACACCAAACATGTGGAAGAAGGTGCTCTGGTCAGATGAAACCAAAATCGAACTTTTTGGCAACAATGCAAAACGTTATGTTTGGCGTAAAAGCAACACAGCTCATCACCCAGAACACACCATCCCCACTGTCAAACATGGTGGTGGCATGAAAACTTGAATTAAATAAAACTAAAACTTGAATTAAATGCCTCCGGCGTTCATTTACAATATTTGCCAGCAGACCGGCGATTAATTGAGACTGGCGTTTACATTAGATCACTTGCTTCACATGCTTCACATGCTTCATGCGGTCATTGAGAAGCCGCTAACACACAACCTTGTAGCAACATCGTAACTCAATTTAAACATTCCAGAAACTTTGTTAAAATGTTGTGTGTCAGTGGGAACTAAGTAACAATTTTGTTTTATAATAAAATTAAATTGTATCGTACACCCTCAAGTATAAAGCAAAAGTATTATTACAGTCTTTTTATATGCACTGGTTAACAAGGATACGGTACGCAAAACGCTGGAAAATGAACAAGCAGAAGTACGAATTTATATTTAAAAACGGAATTAGATCTAACATTGTTAATAATAATAATAATAATAATAATAATAATAATAATAATAATAATAATGCAAACTTCTAAAATATTTTTAAAAATGGAAAATAAAAGCAATAAGTATCATTATCAAAAATAATATATTATTTAATCTCAAACTTGTACATTTTTAATACAACAAGAGGTTTGTATCTGGCCTACTTTCAGCACGCTTCAAATTGTCAAAACTTTTAATAACGTAATAACTCATTAAACACATATGCATTACATGTAGGTCTACCTTAAATCACCTATTATCAGTTAATTACGCTCAAGCTCCTCCTCATGTTCCTCAGCTTCAATGGCAATGACAGAGACCTGGCATTTAATAGAGACCTGGCATTTAATTACAGTATTTGCCAGCAGACCCTGCGCTTATTGGAGACAAGCGATTATTTGAGACCCGGCAAGTTTTACGGTATATATATTATTTGAAGTTTTACGGTATATATATATATATATATATATATATATATATATATATATATACACAGTGCCTATAGAAAGTCTACACTGCCTAGAACTTTTTTCACATTTTGTTGTGTCAGTGCCTCAGTTTCATGCATTTAAATGAGGATTTTTTCCACTTATCTACACACCATACTCCACACTGTTAAGGTGAAAAAAGTTTTTATTGAGAAAAAAATCATATATTAAAAATACAAAACTGAAAGATCATAATTGGAGAAGTCTCCACCCTCCTGAGTTAATACTTGGTGGAAGCACCTTTGGCAGCAATTACAGCTGTGTGCGTGTTGGGATAGGTCTCTACCAACTTTACACACCTAGATTTGGCAATATTGGACCATTCTTCTTTACAAAACTGTTCAAGATCTGTCAAGTTCCTGGGGGAGCGATCATGCCACAAATTTTCGATTGGATTTAGGTCAGGGCTCTGACTGGGCCACTCAAGGACATTTACCTTTTTGTTCCTTAGCTACTCCAGTGTAGCTTTGGCTGTGTGTTTTGGGTCGTTGTCATGCTGAAACATGAACTTCCGTCCCAGTTTCAGCTTTATTGCGGAGGGCAACAGGTTTTCCTCAAGGACTTCTCTGTACATTGCTCCACTCATTTTCCCTTCTATCCTGACAAGTGTCCCAGTCTCTGCCGATGAGAAACATCCCCATAACATGATGCTGCCACCACCATGCTTCACAGTAGGGATGGTGTTCTTTGGGTGATGCGCTGTGTTGGGTTTGCACCAAACATAACGCTTTGCATTTAGGCCAAAAAAGTTCCATTTTAGTTTTGTCAGACCACAAAACTTTTTGCCACATGGCTACAGAATCTCCTTAGTGTTTTTTGCATACTTCAAGCAGGATTCAATGTGGGCTTTCTTGAGTAATGGCTTCCTTCTTGACACCCTACCATACAGGCCAGATTTGTGGAGTGCTTGGGATACTGTTGTCACATGCACACTTGGCCTTAAAAGCCTGTAGCTCTTGCAAAGTTGCCATTGGCCTCTTGGTAGCCTCTCTGATCAGTCTCCTTGCTCGGTTATCCAGTTTGGAGGGATGGTCTGATCTAGGCACGGTCTTGGTGGTGCCATACACCTACCACTTCTTAATAATCATCTTGACCGTGCTCCAAGGGATATTCAAGGCCTTTGATATTTTTTTATACCCATCCCCTGATCTGTACCTTTCAACAGCTTTGTCCCAGAGTTCTTTTGAAAGCACCTTGGTGCTCATGGTTGAGTCTTTGCTTTGAAATGCACTACCCAGCAGTGGGAACCTACAGGAACTGCTGAATTTATCCTGAAATCATGTGAATCACTACAATTGAACACAGGTGGAGGCCACTTAACTTGGTGTGTGATTTTGAAGGCGATTGGTTACACATGAGCTAATTTAGGATTGCTATTAAAAGGGGGGTGGACACCCCTTGGACTTTTCCACATTTTGTAGTGTTACAACCTGGAATTAAAATGGATTTAACTGGGATTTTTACCATTTGATTTACACAACATACTTAACACTTTGAAGGTGCAAAATATTTTTTATTGTGACACAAAAGTTAATTAAACCAAAAAATACATTTGTTGGTTGCATAAGTATTCACCCCCCTGAGTCAATACTTGTTAGAAGCACCTTCGGCAGCAATTACAGCTGAGAGTCTTTTTGGGTAAGTCTCTACCAGAATCTAACAGATTCTCAATCAGATTGAGGTCTGGGCCATTCTAAATCATTCAGGTTCTTGTTTTTAAACCACTACAGTGTAGCTTTGGCTGTGTGTTTAGGGTCATTGTCCTGCTGGAAGGTGAACCTCCGCCCCAGTCCCAGGTCTCTTGCAGACTGAAACAGGTTTTCCTCTAGAATTTCCCTGTATTTGATTCCATCCATCTTGCCCTCAATCCTGACCAGTTTCCCAGTCCCTGACGATGAAAAGCACCACCATGCTTCACTGTGGGGATGGTGTTCTCAGGGTGATGAGCAGTGTTGGCTTTGCGCCATACATAGTGTTTTGTGCTATGGTCAAAAAGTTCAATTTTGGTCTCATCAGACCAGAGAACCTTTTTCCACATGTTTGCTGTGTCTCCCACATGCCTTATGGCAAAATCCAAACGGGATTTTATATGGGCTTTCTTCTCGCCACTCTTCCATAAAGCCCAGCTTTGTGGAGCGTCCGGGTTATAGTTGTCCCATGGACAGTTTCTCCCATCTCCGCTGTGGATTTCTCCAGCTCCTTCAGAGTTACCATTGGCCTTTTGGTTGCTTCTCTGACTAATGCCCTCCTTACCTGGTCACTGAGTTTTGGTGGACGGCCTTCTCTAGGCAGAGTCGCGGTTGTGCCATATTCTTTCCATTTTGTAACAATGGATTTAACGGTGCTCCGGGGGATGTTCAAAGTTTGGGATATTTTTTTATAACCCAACCCTGATTGGTGCTTCTCCAGAACTTTATCCCGGACTTGTTTTGATAGCTCCTTGGTCTTCATGATGCTGTTTGTTTACATATGCTCTCTAATAAACTCCGGGGCCTTCCAGAAACAGGTGTATTTAATCTGAGATCATGTGACACTAATTGCACACAGGTGGACTCCATCAACTAATTATGTGACTTCTGAAGGCAATTGGTTCCACCAGAGCTTATTTAGGGGTGACACAGGGGGTGAATACTTATGCAATCAAGACTTTTCAGTTTTTTATTTATAAATAATTTTGAAAAATATGTAGATTATTTTCCCCACGACATTATGGACTATTTTGTGTAGATCAGTGACAAAAAATCCTAATTAAAGCCATTTTAATTCCAGGTTGTAACACTACAAAATGTGGAAAAGTCCAAGGGGAGTGAATACTGGAATATGCAAGGCACTGTAATTTTTATATATATATATATATATATATATATATATATATATATATATATATATAGTAATAAAACTTGCACCACTCGCGGTTCCCCTTTAAAAACACAGACCCAGGACACAGAAATTGATTTTTGAAGCACACTATTTTTTAAATAACAGAAACAAAATAAAGAAAACAAACACCTAGCTCTTTCTTGAGCACTAACTAAACACAACACAGGAACCTAACTATAAGACAGGACAGCTAAGCTGTTTACCTGTAACAAAACATTCAAACAAAACAAAATCAGACAGGTTTACACTACCTTTTCTTTTCATACGCTTGTGCACACTAACAAGCAGGCTCTCCACACAGCAGCCCAGAACAGACTGGCTGCTTTCTTTAAATACCCTGCACCTGGCTCTAAGTTACAATAATAGCCAGGTGCAGGGGATCATTACTAATTAAACAATTTAAAATTAAACAATTAAATTCAACCAGTGTGCATTTGCACATGGTTTTCATGCAGGGAGGATATTAACCCCCTCCCTGCTATCTTACTATATATTATAACTTACTCTCCTGCAGTTGCTGTACTCTGACTTTTAAAACGCTTTTGACAACTTTCACGTGATTTGATTGGCTCATGTAATGCTGAAATCTGCATATTCCGATTACCCATAATTCTATTATTACTGCTTTGCCTTTCTCCCACCTTAACTCGAAAGCTACTTGTATATATAGAGGATAACTGAATGCTCGTTCGTGGTATACGGTTTTTATTCACCGATAGAACCTTGAGATCAGTCTGTCAGTTTGCAGCCTCTCTAGCTTTACTGGTTTTAATGAAGGGGCTGCAGGATGCTCAGATAAGTCAGATGACGTCAAATCGGTAACTGGCATTTCTTGATTAAACTTGTTCTCAAGGAAATCGGGAGTCCAAATCAAAACAACAATAGAAATTTGAAATTATTTCACACATTTTAAAGTTGTTATAAAACATGTATCAGTGGCAATATTGTTTGAACTACCGACACACAGCTCGGTCCTGAATTTCAGCAGCACACCACTGGATAATGTAAAAAAAGAGATTCAAAACCAGTCCTGGTAAGCATGTTATCCACTCTTAGGGCAGCAGTGTGGAGTAGTGGTTAGGGCTCTGGACTCTTGACCGGAAGGTCAAGGGTTCAATCCCAGGAGGGGAAACTGCTGCTGTACCCTTGAGCAAGGTACTTTACCTAGATTGCTCCAGTAAAAACCCAACTGTATAAATGGGTAATTGTATGTAAAAATAATGTGATATCCTGTAACAATTGTAAGTCGCCCTGCCACATCTGCTAAGAAATAATAATAATAATGTTATTCCACTCAAGTGAGATAACACAAATATATCCCATGCTAGTGGGTATATCTAGTGTGGGATATACTTTTGTTATCTCACTTGAGTGGGATACCATAAGTGGGATAACATGGAGTATAACTGCAGTGTACAAAAAGGAAGATGTACACAATATGTTTAAATGTTTAAAGAACATGTATTTCAGGATGTTACGGACAAAAGCCCTTCTCAGCTGTGCAGAAAGAAAAGTAAACACAGTGAAGGAAACTTTTTTTTAAGAATTCTGTGGATAATGTCATGATTAAGTAAAACGTTCATTGCAAGAGGTTCCAAAATTCCTAGTTTGAAGATAAACTCACATTCCCTTTGTTTACAAGCATGGAACAAATGCTTTTGATCAAAATATATATATATTATAATATATTTAAGAACTTTAGTAAACTAGCACATTGAAATAATAATAATAATCCTGTTGTTTTATCATGTGCTCTTGTGTCTGTCAGTACAGTAAGTGTCGTATCTATCATAAGCAGGTATTGGATGAGAAACATTGTTTAAATGAAGCAATGTTGTGACATTTATTGTCCGCTTTGAGTCAGTATGAACCTTTATTGTCATGGATTATTGTCAAGCCTTCAATGAAGAAAACCTTGTACCAACAGTTAAACATGGAGGTAGTTTATCATGATATGAGGGTGTTTAAGCAGTTCAGGCACCATATACATCAGCAGCAGTGTGGAGTAGTGGTTAGGGCTCTGGACTCTTGACCAGAGGGTTGTGGGTTCAATCCCTGGTGGGGTGACACTGCTGCTGTACCCTTGAGCAAGGTACTTTACCTAGATTGCTCCAGTAAAAACCCAACTGTATAAATGGGTAATTGTATGTAAAAATAATGTGTAAAAAA
Source organism: Acipenser ruthenus (assembly GCF_902713425.1). NCBI lineage: Eukaryota > Metazoa > Chordata > Actinopteri > Acipenseriformes > Acipenseridae > Acipenser > Acipenser ruthenus. The sequence goes on from NC_081192.1 coordinate 19,905,904, forward strand.
GAATGTAATTGTATGTAAAAATAATGTGATATCTTGTAACAATTGTAAGTCGCCCTGGATAAGGGCGTCTGCTAAGAAATAAATAATAATAATAATATACATTCATGTGATCAAATGAATGCAGCCATGTATACAAACATTCTATAAAGTACAGTGATACCATCTGCTCATACGCTGATTGGCAGACAGTTTATCTTCCAACACAACAAGGACCCAAAGCATTCCCATACGGAAGAAAAATATATGTTTAATATATTATTTAAAATATATTGAATGACAAAATAATATATTCAAATGTTAAGTGGATAATATATGTAAAAAAATATTAAATACATTTTTAATATATAGAAATTGGCCGGATTTCATATATGTAACAATACAATAACAATATATGAAAAATATGTAGTTTAATTATAGTTTTCATACTTTTATAATATATTAATCACATATGAAACATACATTTAAAATGTATGTATTATATAGTATGAATACATGGTATATTGCATGTTTTCATACTTTTACAATATATTTATAATATATTAACCACATATGAACCATACATTTAAAATGTATTTATTATATAGTATGAATACATGGTATCATGTCAAAAATATATGTTTAATACATGTTATTATATATATACACACATTAATAACATATATAGAAATATATATTTCAATAAATGTATGATATAATAATTAAAATGTTGTGTTGGTAATGTATTTACTCATATATGGAAAAATGTGAATTTACATATGTAAACGTGTGATGCAGGAAAAGAGTAATACAAATTGATCACTTCACATGCAATAACAGTTTGCAAAGTTTTGTGGACTGCTACAGTAGTACGATAAATAAAATGCACCCATTTTATAAATTTATAAAACTTTATTGAACAGTTATCAGTTTGAGCCCTCATCTGAGCGACTGCAAAATCTTGTTTACAATCTTGTTATAAACAGAGTTGGAGTTTCACTGAATTACTTAAAAAAAAAAAAACATTACTTTCATCCCCTAATATTTCTCAGATATACACATGTACATTATCACTATAGATACAATAACACTACTGTAAATTAACACTATTTCTTACGGCAAGCCGAATCATCATTTAGAGATACCTTCAAATATTTGAAGGTATCTCTAACTGGCAGTTTGGCCCTGTAGCTCGCCAAACAGACATATTGAAATATTTGAAGATATCTTAAAATAATTGAAAACGGTAGGAAACCATGGTAAAAGTAAGGTAAATCAATGGTAAAAGTGCAAAAACATTACAATAAAGTCAACAGGGAAAACTTCAATAAGGGATGTTTCATTTGTTTTCGAAATTAAACATCTAAATAAAATACAGGGGAAACCTAAAACAGAACTAGAACTACCACACAGTTTATGACTTCTAAGCCCAGTACCAGTATCAGTTAGTATCATTAAAGCCTTGTGTATTTTTGTGTGCGTTTTTCTTTATTCCATACCTAAGTTCAGCTATTTTCCCATTAATTACAGAACCAATCTGTGATTTGGTGGCAAGTGGAAATTTCATCAGAGTTGCAGCTGAAAAGGAAAAGAAAGTTTTTAAAAAATACATACTTGAGATATAACATTCAAAAGCACTATATGAATCACCATTTTTTGCAAGTTAAAAAAAAAAAAAAACAATTGTACACTCTTACTACTGACCAGCTCAGTTTGTTTCGATGTTTGAATGCTAAGAAACCCATTTTTATTGAGAACTAAATGCAATTCTTTAGTGTTTACCTATCCATATTCAATTGTCAACCAGTACAGTAGTGAGTGCAGGACAAAGCCTGTTCATAGCACCATACATTTATTTACAGACGGTCGTGGATTCAATCTCAGGTGGGGGACCCTTCTGTTGTACCTTTGAACAAGGTGCTATACCTAGATTGCTACAGTAATTATAGTATATATATATATACACATACATATATATATATATATATATATATATATATATATATATATATATATATATATATGGGTAATTGCATGTAAAAATAATGTGATATAATTGTAACAATTGTAAGTTGCCCTGGATAAGGATGTCTGCTAAGAAATACATACATAATAACAAACATATTGAATTCAAAACTATTTTTAAGTGAAAATAGGCTCTATGGAAGAAAAATTATGGACATCTACAAAAAGAAGGTTTAAAAGCATTTAATTAATAACTCTTAAAAACACTCACCGTATATGGCATTCACTTTGTTGGGATCCAAGGCCTCTCTTCTTTCCCCATGTTTCTGTCGTTTGCCACTTCCACCACGTAAATTACTTTTTACTAAAGTTTCAATGTCAAACACAGAGAGCATAGCATTTCTCACAAATGAAGTGTAGGAAGTAGCCTTATTTGTTATTGTCCAAGCCAGCTGGTCTATATACACTCCACTTCCTGGATGAATTTCCACCTGTTTAAAGAAGAAATAAGTTTTATTTTTATAACAAATAAACCAAGAAAAAAACATAAATATGTGGCATTTTCTCAAAACCAGGATTCGGGTAATCCTCTAGCTTGTTCTTGATTCTAGGAAATTGTGTCCTTGCAAATATCATGACTTTATAAGCCTTGATTTAAAATTAATGCTATCTATGGCTCCTTTAAAAGTCTGTGCTTGTCAATAAGGTAAAATACACCACTGAGAATTGACCTTGAAGAGTCTGGTTTTGGGTGAGCATGTATGACCTCTATAGCATCAAGAACCCAGTTACAATAAAGCCGCTTTCACACTGTCACTGACACGGTGTCAAGCGGGTCGGCCGAGAGGTTTCAGACTGCAGTTTATCGACCCGGGACAGGAGCGGCAACAACGCAATGTGCAGACTAAAAAAAAAAACGTCATTTCGCCTCGCTCGACCCGGACCTCCTGAAGTGGGTCGCCTCCTACCCGGGTAAGTGCTTTCACAGTAGCAAAAAAATTACCCGGGTCACCGATAAGCGTGTCATGACCCGGGTCGGAGTGCCAGTGTCAAAAGGGCTTAAGCCTATGATGCAGTCCTCACAAACGCAATAATGATCTACTTGTCTGTTGTGGATGACATGTACAAGCCAAAACAAAAAGTCATTAATTGTTAAAGAACTGCAGAAGTGTCATGGTAAAGTATAATAAAACTAATTAAATTACTGCTCTACAAATTCATATTAAGTTTTCAATTAAATTGGGTTAAATTTGCAAGCTATAAAAAGGATAATGATTCACTGACATATATAAAAGACTGGTTACCACTGCCTGTAATACAACACACTGTTACCTTGTCAAGTTGTCTTCCATTTCCTTGTGATTGAGGAATTGAGGATATGGACACAGTTGATCCTGCAGACGACGCAGCATACCGTGGACTTCCACAAAGACAATTTGCCTCACTGTCAATAGAGTGGTCAGTAGGACCAGAGTTGTCCCTCTTTCCTAGCTCCTCAATTTTGTCCAATATCACAGGGATAGCTGCAATTATACAATATTCGGCTTTATGAAAACCTTTGCAATTCTCTGTTCTACTTCGTCTTTTCTTTTTCAAAATTTGGAAATCGGCAAGCTTTTTTTATACCCCCCCCAATTAGAAATCACCAATTGTATGGACTAATCAAGTAAAGGCAGGTTCACAACGCAGTTGATGTTGATACCAATACCATTGTCTTAACCCATAGGGGCAGCGCCTTAATCAATCATCAATTAATTAATTAATTAATTAAATTAATTAATCTAATAATTTGCCAGTTTTACGTATGGTTCCAGAATAAACAGGAGTTTGTTTTTTTCCACAAATATGTGCATTTCTTAACTTATTTATTAGTCTTTATTAATATAATGCTCCTGACGCTATACTATATTTATTCTGCTTGAAACAATAATGCTTACCTCCAACTACCATTTCCTTGAGCTTCTTATTCTCCTGTTCTAGTTCTTGAATTTTAGTTTTAAGTTGTTGTACCTCTCCATCCTCTTTATTAGTTTGCGGTTTCTTAGTCAGCTGATTCCGAATTTCAGTAGACCTTTGTTGCTTTGCAGATGCTTTAGTCTTTGAGTTCTAAATAAACAAACCAAAAACATTTTTTTTTACTGCTGTCTAAAATAACTGCGGAACTCAATACTGTACCATCAACAGCGTCCACTTGTAGCCTTCTGTGACAGATACTGCTTCCTACCTAGGGCCTAATTGCAAATTAAAACCCAGTATTAATGGCAGATTCCCTCAGGCGTAGAAGACTGTAACCTTGTGACAAACAAAAAAAAGATACCATCAGCACCAGATTTGTAACTTATGATTAGTGGGTCAAAGTTTTGATTTGGTCCTTGCATCACACCTTAAAATAAATGTAGTATGTTGTTCAGTCTTAAAATTTAACAAAAATGTTAAATAGCAATGTTTACCTGGCACACTTGAGTGTCTTTGGTGTCACTGCTGGATTCATCAGCATATCTGCTATTTTGAAATTTCTTTCTTTTCAAAGCTGGAGTCTCTTCTGCTCTTGTCATTGCATCACGCATTTGAACAAGTTCCAACTGTCTTTCTTAAAAATGAAACAGAAAGGATCATAATTAATCAATACTCAACAAGTTGTTTTCTTGTATTTCAAAAGTATTACATGTTAAAGTAACTAGGAAGATATTGGTTGTTTAAAATTAAAAAATAATAATAAATTTACTACATTTATAATTATGTAGTGTGCTTATTTTTTTCTAATTACTTCCAAATGAGTAATTTATACAGAGAATCTAACAGCAGTCACCTAAAATTCGGGATGCAGTACTACTACTAGGCCATAGCTATTGTTGCTGGCCTTTCTTGACTTCATGTGATACAGTAATTAACTTTTTTTTTCAACCTACGATTAAAATATGTATTTCCATTTTTTACTACTTACAAAGATCGTAATTGCTAATGCATCTCTATATCTCAAAGTTGTGGTAAATATGGTATACTAACCTCCCACTTTCTCCACTTCACAATCGAAAGCTTGCCATCCTTCACGTGGTCGTTTACTCCCTCTTCTCCACTCTGCGACATAATGGCGCTCATCTTCGTCGCCTTCTTCTTCAAAATCCTCTATATTAAATCCTTTAATCCACTCAGTAGGAATTACACTCAATTTACCGTCATCGTCGCCATTTACCCACTTTACTAGTGCGAACATGCTTGCTCCGTCTCTCTGTGCACCTTCCCAACTGAAAGTCAGCACGAAACGTGTGATGATTTCACTTCCTGTCGGCCAAAAAATACGACGTCCAGATAAATACAAATAAATCGAATAAAAAAGAAATATGAAAACCCCGATCCCTTTTATGTTTCTAATTAATAATTTGGCTAGATAAATATATATTATTTTGTTTCCTTTAGTGTTTTGAAAGCGAATTTGTCAGACAACGGAACTGAAAGTAGGAGGAGCTGTGTGCGACGTCAGCAGCCATAACGCACATGAGCTGCTGTAGTGTTAACATAATGTCTTTCTCATTGTTGGCTGCTTGTGATTTAAGTAATCCATGCAATGTACTTTTACACAGTTTTTTAGGCTGGCACGTGGGCTGTAAATTATGAGTGATTATAATAAAAACGACATCACCACAGAACAGCGTGGCTACAAACGCTACCTGGCTGACCAAATGGCTGTTCCAGGAAGAACACTTAGACGATGGAAAAGGATAAGGCAAGTAGCTTCACTAGTGTTTAATTTATTAAAGCTGTTCAGTCATAATACGATAGTATATATTCTAAACCTTTATTTTTATTTTATAGGAACAAGGAACAATCAAGTCAAGCAGAAACAACGGTGAGTAAAGTATTTCAACCTAGGCTGTACATAATATAGGCACAGTTAAAACCTGTTAAAATGATAGTAAAACAAGTGAAATAACGAGATCTACTATTTGTTTTGTAGAATAAATAGAAAGCGCTACAAATGATTTAGGATTAATTCTGAAGGAAGTAGTTAATTTTCAAACGGCCGTGTTTGGTAGTTGATTGCACATTACTGTGTGGCTTATTCTGTGTATAATATTTTTTGTACTTTGTTAAATGCAATTGATTTACTGTTTATGTGTGGGTGTGCGTCTGTAGGGTTCTTTAACACATGACGAGATTCGTACTGTAAGCAACATTGAAGATGATGACAGTCTAGAAACTGATGAAGACGTTGATGTACCAGAATCCAGTAATCTATCAGAAGAACGGGAACCTGAAATAACCCCAAATGAACAGGAGAATGCAGATCTTGAGTCAATTACCACGGTAAAGTGCTAGTAATTTTTGTTATTATGTGCTAATGTAGTATAATGTGTAATGCTATATAAAGTAATATATCTAATAGAAACTTTTTTTTAAAATTTAAATTTTACCTTTTTGCTGTTTCTGTTAAAATAAATGTGACCATTTAAAGCTATAAACGTCTGTATACAGGCACAAATGCAGGAATATGTTAATCTAATAGTTGCTCATGAATTGTAATAATTTATCTGTTCAATAATATCATGTTTATTTTAGAGCTTTTACAAAACACTAAATAGAAACAATATAATTGCAGCACATGTATATTTGTAATACTATAAATGTAGATTTAATTATAGCCTTACCAAACGTTTAATTGTTAAAATACATAAATATGTTAATGAAAAAATAGGAATCAATCATGATAGCTTTGAAAATGAGTGTGATGGTGCTATGATATGAGACGAGTATGATGGCATAGTGTAATTTTCCCATTGCTTGGGGAGAGCCACAAACTATATAGGATGTAAATGTGCATATTTTTCAATTACAGGAACAGGACATTGAGAATCCTGGCAGTGAACCTTTTCATTATCTTGATGAATCTACACAAGAAAAGTACCTGCAAGAGGTTTGTGTATATTATTGTGTCTTACCCTATAGTACCCACTGCATAGTGTATTTTAAATCAGCATTCTTTTTAGTGGTAATGAAGGACACTTTCCTCTTTCTTCAAAAGAAAAGGATCATAGAAAGTTGGCTAAGGGTAAATTTGTTTTGGGTGTAATGTAGATTTAAAGATGTGGACTTGTATAAAAACACTGTACTGTAATCTCATTATAATAATGTAGCCTTACAGAACTGCACACAAATCCAAGATTGTAATGTGACTTTTTGTATTTCAGTACTGTGGATATAATTATGGGATGAATATGTGCATGATATAAAATACATTTCCTAAAATATATAATAAATAATAACACTTTCCCTGTTTCAGGATGACAAAGTGTATTCGTCTCAACAACAGAATGGCCTGCTGCTCATGGCATTGAAAATGAAGCACAAGCTTACCAAGGAAGCAGTCTCTGACATGCTGGACATTATTAATCTATTGGCTGGTAAAGACACTGTACCACAATCTTGGTACCACTTAGAAAAACCGTTTGAAGGTTTAAAATATTTTGTAGAAATACATCATGTTTGCAATTTCTGTGAATCTTACTTAGGTAAAGAAACGTACTTACTGTGAGAAAGAATGGATAGAGCAAAGGAGTCTGAAAGAAGGAAACTTTTTCTTTCATTTGCCTTTACATGCACAGATCAAAGCATTTTTAGAGGACCCTGAATTGTCACAAAAGGTAGTAAGAAATAGACATGGCTTCCAGTCACAGACATTCTGTGACATAACATTGTTTATGCCAGCTGGTACACAGATAGTGACCAGGCATCCTGCATTCCTTTTGCTATGAAAATGTTCTTTCAGATCTTACACTGTATAGATAGGAACTCCCGTTCTCTCACCACGGCTAACTTGGTTCGAGGAACTACCGTTCCTTTCGATTTATGAAAAACGCCACAGGTACAATTGTAATAATGTTGTATATAAAAGGCAGTTGTTAAAATTCTTGTTAAATTTTAGCCTCTGCTTATACATGTTTCAAACTACCATGTGTTTTTTCTGTGCAATGTATTTGACCTACAAATGTACAATAAACAGTAAGAAAGTCTAATGTTTTTCATGTTGTTTTTTTAAAGCTATTATTTGCTTTTTTATTTTAATTTTTAAGTGATATGCAGTTAAAATTCTAGCTCTGGCCCACATGCAGTATAGTATGTAGTTTTTAACTGGCTACTAAGGTTTTTTAATTATTACTTTGTAATGTATAATGAAAATCCCATATTGCTTGGAAGATGCCATCACTACATAAGTTATTTTGAAGATGTGATTTACATCAGACTTTAATCGCAAAAGAACTTGACCAAACTCTTTGTTTCAGGGTGAGGTACAGTATTCCACTGAGAATTTTTAGAATTGATGTATTACACAGTACAACATGCATGTTGTTTCTCATACCCAGCATAACCAGTCAGCACAAAAGCATGCATACAAATCAATGTATTTGACCATATATTTTGTAAAAGGTATTTTGTCATATATGATGAATGCGTATGACAAATATATGGACATTAAAGCAATATATTTAAAATATATGAACCAGTACTTCAATATACATTTCCATGTATTATAAATATATGGTTCTTCCGTATGGGTTCTATGGAATTCTTGAAGAAAAAGTTCTGGAATTGACTTCAAAATCACAGAGTTCAATCCAATAGAAACTGACCTCAAGCCAATAGAATAAAAGCTGTAATCAAGCACTGTGTATCCAGTCTGTCTGTGCGGAAGGAAATATACAAGACAGAATGGGCCCAGATGTTAACAATTATCTAAAACATCTGAAAGCTGTAATTGAAGCAAAAGGAAGACACAAAATACTAAATCAGCCAATACTTTTGTCATGAACAAATACTTTAAATGAAAAACATTTATTTTTTGATAAAGATTATTTGTCAAATTACTAGAAATTGTGTAGTTTGTTTTATTATAAAGTGGTTGAAGTTTCCTAAATGCTTGTCCTAATCTGTTACCTTGAATTATGATATAATAAGCATAGGGAGCCAATACTTTTGTCTGAGACTGAACTAGGCAGTGGTTATTAGAGCTGATAAGAATACTTGGAAAGTCAGCCTTATTACATTTAATAATTAACAATATAGCCAACAGTACGTTTAGGTGTTCTAGTAGCCTTGAACTGTCAGAGAGCTTGTGCTTCTTGAACAGCTTGTGACACACTTGTTTAATAACTATACAAAATTATATTTCAACCCCTTATTATAATTAATTTAGAAATAAAAAATAAACTTGGTAAATCCGTTCCCAATGTTTCAACTAAATGTCTTCAATGTCTCAGTGTCTACACTATTTAAAATTACAGTAGTATGAACAGTATGTTTTAATGTATATGTGCACAGCTTCAGATGGACTGCAAGTTATTATGTTCTGTGAGTAGAAAATGATGGAATGAAGCAATAAAACATTTCAAAAAGGAATCAAACAGTTTGAACGGTTCTATATCTATAAAAAAAGTAATCAAGAAAATAGCCTAGGGTTCTCCTACAATTATTCTTTTCAACTAAAATGTTCTCTTACATGCCATGACAAGTACTTTAAAATAAAAGCAAAGAGAAGTTCACACTGAAATGATCCTAGTCACACAAGACACTTATTAGTGGCATAAGGCAGATAATACACAGGCCTGGTTCCTTACTTTTTCCATAGACTGTACTACACACAGGTTTTCTTCACAGGCCTCTCCACCATTCTAATCTTTAAAATGGACCTCATCCACCTTTTTTTTCTAACCAATAGAGTTAGATACAAACTTACTGTTGTGTGGCCTATGCTGTCACTAGTTAAGACATGATTTCATACTTTTGGGAGCTTGTGTTCATTACTACAACTGGCCTATCAGATGTATGATTAAAGCAGTTGATACACAACAATGCAGTTTGAATACTCACACTTAACACTAACCATAAAAGGCAATTCATGATCCGTTTATTTGAACGAGCTTACTCCCTATGTCCCTGCATAGCTGAGGTCATAGCCCTGCATGGCAAATGCTTTTGGTAGTGCCTAGGGTTTCATAAAGGAGCTGTGGTGCTCTGCAACTTTGGTTGTGCAAAGACAGTTTGTATCTTTTTAATCTGGCTTTTGCGTAAATCTAGTTCTGTAACCATGAAATGTTACTATTCTATTTGGCATTTAAGAACACAAACTTCTTAGCATCAAACCTGTGTCAATATATAAACTATGTAAGAATCATAGCTGTCTGAACTCTGTTAGTCATTTAGAATATGGCATTCTTAAGTGCACCAGTCACGAATGCCCAGCGTATGAGGCCTCTACAGTCTAAAAACAAGAGAAAGTAAAAAACGTCTAAAAACAAGAGAAAGTAAAAGCCATCATTGCAGCAGAATCTGGTACAGTATCAGCAGCTGTGAAAGTGTGGACTGAGGAGGTTAGGGATTTGGAGGATAGAATGCTAGTAATTTATTATGTACAGTATGTGAGTGCGAGTGTGCAGGTTTTGTATTTTGTTCCACAGCTATGTATGTGTACATTCACATGAGGTTGCGTAAACAGTGCTAGTATTGCTCATGGGTTAGAGGGTGGTTTTATTTTCCTCCGGTTGGACTGTGTGCTCTGTGCTCAGAATGTGTCAGTGGTATTTGCAGTTAAATGTATGGGACAGTTGAATGCTTGTAATGAAAACCGTTACTGTAAGATGTATTATATTTTATTTTACTTTTGACTAAAATATCAGGTGGGCGAGCAAGCACGCTTTAGGGGACAAGGTTATATAACATATATGTTCTCTGGTATATGGTTTCCTTGATAATGTTACAAATTTAAAAGTTTTTTTTAAGAATAAAATAAGTTGAAAATGACCTGAAAACTCAATCTAATTCCATGACCCTTATAAATATTTACAGCAGTGTTGCAATGAGATAAGCATGTCATACTCTCCCCCTGGAAAGAATGTAGCCTTGAATCTCAATGCCATAGTTAATAAAGTTCAAACTGAGCAACACCACACAGTAGCGTTGGAGTTTTTTGTAATGTAAGCTAGGAAATCACTGAAAGTATTTTCAGCAGGTATAAAGGATTTTATTTTACTACCACTTTGTGCATATGTATTTAAACAATGAGAAACAGAATTGGGACATGGTTAAAATGCAGTATGTAAACAATGACATTAAAAGCATTTTCATGCTAAATATTTTCAGATTAGACAAAGTTAATGTTTATTTAAAATGTTTTTTGAGAATACAACAGCCACCAACAAATTTAAATGTCGATTTAACATTTTAGAAATTTGGAATAAGGTATTGCCCTCCTTTTCCTCTCAGTGCCTCACCCTAGCGTTAGTAAAATGAAGCGCAGGATGACATCCACCAGGGGATAAGAGCCTGCTGCAGAAGTGGAGGAGATGAGAAAGGGGGAAATACAAAAAACAAAACCTCATAAAAGACCATAGTGCTGTGGAAGTGAAAAGAGCTCAGAGAATAATACTTGCAGACATTCCTGCAACAAAGTGGGATGATTGTGTCCCCCTTCTTTGCTCAAGATCCCCCTTTGTTTTGTCTTTTTTAAATTCCTTCAGAGGTATCATTTTCCTGAGTGAGATGCAATAGAACTCATCCTGAAATGATAATAGCTTGGACAGTTGCTGCAGCTGTAGTGGACAAACTGATGTTATATAACATATCTTATAAAAGTTTACTATAGTAACAGCGTAATAATGCATAGTGAAAACATGCTACATCATAGGTAAGAATTGTAAAGCCCTGAGTATGGTAAAGCGTATACAAGAAAAAATGGCAAAACATGGTAAACTATGGTAAATGCATCCTGTAACCATAGGAAAGGCACAGGAAAACTTCAAAATTATTGTACTTTTATAAGGGACAATCTAATTTAATTTATGTTGAGCTTTACTGAATTAGACATAAAAACAAAAATAATACTGTAGGAAATATGAATCTATATATAAAGCAGATACAATGGTTCTTTAGCATATATCAAAAAAGGTTTAAAGCTCAAGTTACCATATAGGTCAATGATTTGAATGACACCTTGTTTTAACCTGAGAAGCATCTAATCTTTTTTCTATTATAACCTTGAGATAAGGCAATATATTTTGTCTGCTGGAAGAGGGCCCATATCTCTGTGCTGATGTGTTTCAGGGTCTTGTTTTATTTCAGCCCTTTGCTCCATTTGGTATACCTGAACACATACTTCAACATTTGCACTTTGGTCCTAACAGTTTTGAAACGAGAAACACTGGAGTATGGTCTTTGAAATTGTTAATTTACCTTGAACAAGTAAAAGATAACTAACCTTGACAGTGTAATAACAATTCAAAGATAAAATGTACAAACTATTAGATCAGGGCTGTCCAACCAATGACGCTTGAGCCATATGTGGCTCTATAAACAAAAAACTTGGCTCTTTTGAGTTAGAGTTTAGGTATCCAATTTCATGTAGTTTTAGTTTCAAAATGTTAATTTTTACATGTGTTTTTCTATGGGGTTACTGTTATCGCTTCTAATATATACACTCCCTTTGCACAGTTTGTCTAAAGTCGAGTTGAGCCTGCCTTTGTTCTTCGGTTTCCGTTTTGTTAACTATATGCAAGATTACCAGAAAAAGCTACCTGAAAAAAATAAAAGAAACACCTCTGAATCTGAATCACTTGCTGCTGACTCGCTGCTAGTTCCGTCTTATTGCTGCCCTCTCGTTCAGCATCTCTCTCTGTCCCTCACAGTCTCGCCAGGGTCATTACAGCTATATATAAATTGGTTTACCCTGTATTATTATTATTATTATTATTATTATTATTATTATTATTGTTTGTGGTTTAGGAATAGAATACAAAAGTTAAATATTCTGTAAAGTTACTAATATAAAAGGTACACATTTCCCCCCAGACCCCCCCCCCCCCCCCCCATCTCTCATGGACAAGCTGTGTTCAATGTTGTAAAACAGTAAGCTGCACTGGAAAAGAAAATGTGGACAAATTGTGAATCCTCACGATTTTTTAAAGGTGAATGGGAGGAACTTTATTTTTCACAGAAAGCAAAACTGTCAGGTGCGATTTGTTTGATTTGTGAGCAAACAATTGCAGGATTTAAAAAGTCAAATTGTGAGACAATACATTCAATGTATGCTTCTCAGTTCCCCTTAGATTCCAAGTTACGAAAAGTAACAGTTCAAGAGCTAAAACTAAAACTAACTATGTAATCAATGCTGTTTGTTGCTTCGTTCCTTTCAGGGCAATGCACTATTAACCAAAGCTTCTATAAGAATGAATAAACTACCTGCAAAAAAAATAAGAGACACCTTACTGATGGTTCGCGAATTAAGGAAGCTGCAGCTACAATTGTCAAGACTGTGCAAAGGTGAGCGATATAAAGATGCAGTTGGCAAAAGATCATGGGTGTTGCACTAGGCAGGAATATAGTAGCTAGACGCACAGAGGACATTGACAAAAGCATTTTTCAGCAAATGTTGCATGATATTCAGACACAGCCAAGTTATGTTTCTTTTCCTCCAATTGTTTTATAGGGCCTGTTGCCATTGCATGACAGAACTACTGCTGTGGATAGAAAAGCACACTTGGACCAGTATTTTGAGAAGTGGAATATTACTAAACTAGTGGCAATGCCATCTGATGGGGCCAGAGCAATGGTTGGTTGTGAAGCCAGGCTTATTTCTTTAATGCAGAAGAATGCATTTTACCCCAATTTCAAGAGTTCTTTCCACTGGTAATTTGTTTCCATTGTTTTAGTGCTAAAATACTTGATTTCACAGTCTGTATGTGCATAGTTCAATTTTATTTTATACATTTTAAGTTAAATGTTTGTGGCTTTCTGGCTCTTTAATGGCCAACTGTTCATCAGTATGGCTCTTCTTGGCAAAAAGGTTGGACACCCCTGACATTGATCATCCATACTTGGCAAGCAGTGTAGCTATTGTACAAATTACAACCTATTAAAAAAGTCATTTGCAGCAAATAATTGAAGAGCTTAAAAGATTGCTCTTATGGGTTAGGAGCAAGCATGAACTCAGCATGAAAACTTTTTAAAGCTGGGGTGCAGTGACATAAAAAAAGTAATTGTTGAGTGCAGCTAAACTTTCTATGCATGTCCTGAAAGTTTCATCCACATTTGTTACTTATAGTGGAAAAAAAGGCAAATTCACTGTTGTAAACAAATGCAGTAGATGGAGTACAGAAGTGAAAGCGATGTTACCGGTTCGGATGTTTTAACATCTTAAATCAAACAGATCAGAAATGTTGGTCTTGTGCTTCATTTATATTGGCTTCATAATGTAAAAAAAAAAGCTTGTTTACATTTGCACTTACTTCTCTCTCTTCTGTGGTTTGTTGTAGTCTGTTGATGGTAGAGTAGCACATGACTGGTTTTTTTTTGTGTCAGTTTCAGGTTTTTTAATTTGAATTTGAATCTTGGCAATATTTTCACGACTACTTTTGGTGAAAAGCTTGTGCCAAGCATCCTTATTCAGATGGTGAATTTATTTTGAAGAATACAACTTGATTGTTGCTGAAGCACGTTACTGGAATTTAGTTATTAATCAAACAAGAGGTTAAATTATCCATTGAATGTTTCAATTACACCACCCTCAATAAAGGTGAGGGACCTCTAATTATCTCCTGTACAGGTATTTAACTGGGCAGAACATCAGTGACTGATAGGAAGTATACAAAACAACAAGGAGGTAGACTGCAAAAAAAAATTAGCTTATTGTTCAGGTTCATAGTAAAAACAAGACATAAACCCTGAAGTATACTAAAAGTTTTAGTCATTGTTACATTTTTTATATAATAAGATGTTCAATAGTGATAGGATTTACTTGAGGTAACACCAAACTTTACATAATAGTACAGTCAATTACACTGCGTCACACACACACACACAACCTGATAACCTTCACTGTCTATGTAGGCTATGCCTTGCTGCAAAGGTTCTTAATCAGTCGGTCGGCGGACACCCTTTAAACATAAGCAAATAAACATAAAAGAATACAGACTACCGTCTTTGTTTGGAGACACAAAGAACAAAAAAAGGTGCGTTGCCCCAGCTCAGGAACTCCGTACAAAATAATAGCCAGTCTCTCGTTTCTTCACTGTAGGCTTTTTAAAAGTCGAGCAATGTACACAGAGTGCGTCGGATCACCGTGGCAACAGAACAGCCACAATTTAACATGCAAAACAAGTACAGTAATACCTGTCAACTTATGAAAACACGAGAACCAGAGGACTCCTTTTTCAGACTTACTGCACAACTTTCTCCGAACAAATCAATCTAATAATTCTTATCTTATATATACAGTAAATAATAATGTATTCTTAACTTGTAGCCTATTGGAATCTGACATAGCATCAACATCATAAAGTAGCCGAAGACATCTTTGCAGGTCGGATGTGGAAAACGACGAAATCAAGGGACTTCACAGGAATGCATACGAGAACGTGACATAACGTGATCATATTATTTATTAATAATGTACATGGGAGGTTTAATTTAACTTTTTTTAACAGCACCCATCTTGAACATCATTAAATTAATAAAGCTGTCTTCGGTAAAGTGGGTGCTGCAAATGCAGCTGCTGTTGGGCTTAGCATCCCAATCCCTGGTCCTCCTCACGAACTTCACCAATTGCCGGCATCATGCCGGCTCTTTAGGAAAGTTGTGGAGAGATATCAAAGGCCCTGCTGTGTTGGAACAACCATATATTACACACCTGTTTACCATGGTATCTCTCCCCTGGGTGCGTTGTGTTTTGGTGAGCGGTAATGCAGGAAAGTAGCGGGCGGGATGGCGAACTTGTCCTGGTGTGATGTCACACATAAATTAGTGAGCTGGATACATTGTCTATCACCTGTAGAGATCTTTTTACAGTGTTTTTTGGGGGACAGACTTTTCTATACACTTAGCATTAAAACCTATACATTAAAACGACACAGATACTTTTATTGACCTATCAACAGTACTATACAAGTGAATTCTGAAAAAAAAAAAAAAAAAAAAATTGCTCCCCACCATTAAGGTAAAATTGTTAATAATTGAAAAATAATGCATGTACACTATTGATGTTAAACTCCAACATTGCGTCTTTAACTTCCAGCTGTCACAAATGGAGATTAGGTAAAGGGGCATTCAGAACAGAAAACAGGAGGCACTTTTTACACAGAGAATTGTGGGAGTCTGGAACCAACTCCCCAGTAATGTTGTTGAAGCTGCTTGATGAGATTTTGGGATGAATACGCTACTAACAACCAAATGAGCAAAATAGACCGAATGGCCTCCTATCGTTTGTAACCTTTCTTATGTTCTTATGTTCATTAATAGCACTATTATCACACATAAATCATGCACAAGTATGGCTTATAATATAACACTTCATAAAGGTGAAAATAAGCCAGAAGGTCAATGTTTAGCTGGTTTGCATGTCCATTGAGGCTCTTCTATGACATTCATGGGACTTATTGAGAATTGTTCATTTGACAGTAATTGGAATAATTGACATAAGCGATATAGGCTAATGTAAATTATTTTAGGTAATAATTTCTGATTAATTACCTTTAAGACATTTGAAGTTGTTAGGTATTAATTAAATTTAATAAAACGTGTTAATTACTCAATGCAAAGCAATGTGGTCCCTCGGTTTCCCTCCTTTACACAGTTATTGAGTATCAATCAATACCAATCTGGCAGTGTTATTTAATATAGAACTTGTTGGGATTAAAGTAATTAAAACTAATGTATATTGTATAAGCAATTGTTTGTCTTACCTTTCTTTTATCCTTTTGATATGAAATTGATTTTTTTTTCACTTTCCTTAGTTTCCTTAGAAATTAGTCATCTCTTCAACAACCCTGTCTTCATTATCACTGTTTCTGATTACATCTTTCGTAGCTGCTTGTTTGTTTTTCCCAATAGCCCCTCGTTGTTTTGCATCAGTCATTAAGTTCCATAACACTTCCTTGGTCCAAACATCAGCTTATCTTCAAAACAACATTTGTTTTGAATCTTTATCACCTGTAGAGATATTTTTTAGTGTTTTTGGGACAGATTAGGTCCTAATACATTGTCTATCACCTGTAGAGATAATTTTTACAGTGTTTTTTTGGGGACAGACTTTTCATAGAGGTGTCAACTTCAGAGTTTTTTTTATACACTTAGCATTAAAACCTATACATTAAAACTACACAGATACTTTTATTGACCTATCAACAGTACTATACAAGTGAATTCTGAAAAAATAAAAAAAATAATTGCTCCCCACCATTAAGGTAAAATTGTTAATAATTGAAAAATAATGCATGTACAACACTATTAATGTTAAACTCCAACATTGCTTCTTTAACTTCCAGCTGTCACAAATGGAGATTAGGTAAAGGGGCATTCAAAACAGAAAACAGGAGGCACTTTTTACACAGAGAATTGTGGGAGTCTGGAACCAACTCCCCAGTAATGTTGTTGAAGCTGCTTGATGAGATTTTGGGATGAATACGCTACTAACAACCAAATGAGCAAAATAAACCGAATGGCCTCCTATCGTTTGTAACCTTTCTTATGTTCTTATGTTCATTAATAGCACTATTATCACACATAAATCATGCACAAGTATGGCTTATAATATAACACTTCATAAAGGTGAAAATAAGCCAAAAGTCAATGTTTAGCTGGTTTGCATGTCCATTGAGGCTCTTCTATGACATTCATGGGACTTATTGAGAATTGTTCATTTGACAGTAATTGGAATAATTGACATAAGCGATATAGGCTAATGTAAATTATTTTAGGTAATAATTTCTGATTAATTACCTTTAAGACATTTGAAGTTGTTAGGTATTAATTAAATTTAATAAAACATGTTAATTACTCAATGCAAAGCAATGTGGTCCCTTGGTTTCCCTCGTTTACACAATTATTGAGTATCAATCACTAACAATCTGGCAGTGTTATTTAATATAGAACTTGTTGGGATTAAAGTAACTAAAAGTAATTGATATTGTATAAGCAATTGTTTGTCTTACCTTTCTTTTATCCTTTTGATATGAAATCGATTTTTTTTCACTTTCCTTAGTTTCCTTAGAAATTAGTCATCTCTGCAGTGAATTGTGGGATTGTAGTGCTTGCCAAGGTGTTCTTTCTGATTAGTTTCCATAGTGACGAATGAGTTCCATTTGATGGATTAACCCAGTATGCTTTGCTAAATATAACAGAGATTTGGTTTAATGCTAATACTTTATTAAACTTAGAGAACATTAAGCAATATGAAAAAGGTATCAATACATATTTACCTATTTCGGAAAACCAGAAAGTACAGTCGTCTTCTTTTCTTTCCCCGAATGACCCCGTTTCATACCTAACTTGGTTACAGCAGTCTTCAACAACCCTGTCTTCATTATCACTGTTTCTGATTACATCTTTCGTAGCTGCTTGTTTGTTTTTCCCAATAGCCCCTCGTTGTTTTGCATCAGTCATTAAGTTCCATAACACTTCCTTGGTCCAAACATCAGCTTATCTTCAAAACAACATTTGTTTTGAATCTTTATCACCTGTAGAGATATTTTTTAGTGTTTTTGGGACAGATTAGGTCCTAATACATTGTCTATCACCTGTAGAGATAATTTTTACAGTGTTTTTTGGGGGACAAACTAGGTCCTAAGACATTATCCCTGGTTAGGCACATCATTGGCAATGTGGTAAATGTGTTTTCCATACAACTTAACTGAAATTAATATTTTAAAAAGTTAAGAGTTTTACACATTGGATTAACACAAAAGTGGTATCAGTGCATTGATCAACTTTTTTATTTAATATGTCACTGTGTGGGGTAGTATGATCATGTGACATTAGCAGAGGTCAAAGGTCACATAGAGTCACGTATTAAGCTCTTGTTGGACTTTTTCAATTTTAGTGGCTCAAAAATGTGTTCTGCCTGAGTTAGAAGTGTTTAAGAAGGTTCCTAATATTCCTCATATCATGTATCAGTTTTTTAGCAAATAGATTTGATCTATAGCCTATCGTTAAGTTTTGTCAGGGTGTCAAAAGTGATAATTTGACAAAAATGTGTGTGGTTTTTCAGACATTCCATGAAAATATCAACCAATGGTGCATCACTTTAATTACCTCAAAACCACGCAAGTTATACATCTGTATATCGCACATCATGTTTTTCAGTAATGTTAGAATAAATATAAATAATTATGCAAGTGCAACACAGAAATTCTTGTATATTTCAAATGTAACTTGTGCTGAATCTTGACTTCAACTCAAATTGCAAAATATTACCATTAAAACATTGCTTATTGCTATTCAGTATTTCACACTATATAGGGAAATACTCGTAAACAGAGACAAATGCCCAGCTGTTGAAGTGAGTAGTGGCACAGAGTTCTATAGAACTTTGGAAGCAACTAATGAAAATGTACCAAAATTCTGAAGCTATACTGAAGACACTGCTGAGTCAGCACAAATCCGTAGTATTTGAAATCATTGGTAAGTTTATTTGAATAACCATATATTTGTGGTTGATGACAGATCTGTACTGTATATCACTGAATACAGTTGTAATTGTTGTTGATGTCTCAGTCTGTGCTCCTAACATGGACTTGTACTGACTTGCTGCTATGGTCTTACTCATGAGTCATTTGGCTCCAGTCTACCTTTCCTGTTCCCCACCTCCTGTTTGACTGGATTCACCCGTCACTAGCATAAATACACCTATAGTATGAAATTCCAATTGTCCTGCACCCATTCCAGTGTGAGAAGTATGCCATGTGTAAATGAAATGATCAAGGGCCTGAAATCAGTTCCATACTAAATCTGGTTATTATAAACTGTTTTCCATTTATTGAAGCCGGAATTTCTTCCACCAGGTAACCAGTTAAAGTCTGGAAAGAATAATTCTGGATGCTTATCCAGTTCTAGCGGTAGATGTGCGCTGGAATGTCTTGGCACCAACTGTGAAAACAAAATTTAAAATCAATCCACGCGTGCTGGCTTTTTCTTTTTGACTTGCTGTATTTTTAATCTTAGTTCACTATTGGACAGTAAATACTAAACAAAGACACAATTGGTCCAAATTAATTTTATTATCCTTCAAAACCAGCCAATCAATACTTTGCATCAACAAAAGCAGCCAATCCTGTACCTGCAACTGCCGAGAGCCAATCACAGCCTGTCAAATCGACTGACGAACAGACTCAGCATCTTTCAACAACAACAAAGCGAGACGCGGACAGTTCAGTAATATTGCTCCATTCATATATAGATTCAGGAGAGAAAGGCTTTGGCTGAAGGTAGAAACATGTTGAACTAAATCTCATAGATAGTAAGCAAGTTTATATATATATATATATAATTGTACAGGACTGAGTAAAATTCCAGTTGAATAAAAAACAAAACAACAAAACCCCATACAAGAAGATATCTTCAGCCAGCTTTTGGATAGCGCTTAGAGTGACCGGCAAAGCTCTAAGTTCCTCTGAGTTTAAGTTTTCACCATCCAAGCTGACGACAAGGTAAACTGACAGCCCTTGTTTTATCCCCTTCTGTGTTGGCACTGAACTCTGCTGGAAAAAAAGGGACGTGAAGGACTGCTCTGCTGTAAGTAGTTCATCTTGGGTTGTCTGTCAGGACTGTACTATAAAATAACATTTGCTTACTAAGGTGGGTGTACATTAGTTTGTATTACATGCTGGATTGAGGTTGTAGTCTCTTCGGGCGTGTCATGTACATAGGCAGAGTTGCGCGTTTCTTTATTGAGAGCAGCGTTTATTCGAGGGCGGTGTCTATTAAAAAGCTGATATCTGAGTGTTAATTCGAGGGTGCCATTAATTCAAAGTAATATGGTATATAGTAACGTTCTGCTCAGGCAGGCAGGGAAGAAGGGAGACAACAGGCTGAAATCAGTTCAAAAGCAACCCCTCAGAGTCCACTGCTCTCTGATTGCTCTCTGGAACCACACACACAAGATTGGCGGCGCAGCGCCCTTTTATAGCGTTGCTCCGCCCCTTTATAGTAATCAGGTACCGGAGCTTACACACATCCCATTAGTCCTCAGCTGCACACTGG